>NC_092836.1:16168825-16471855 GCF_039878825.1 Excalfactoria chinensis
TGACTATACTAAGATTTTACACAGAACTACTAAAGCATGCACCTTTATGTGTTGAATGAACAGCCTCTATTAAAACATGCACTGGATTATAAAACTTACTGGTCTTTAGTACAGGCAAAGCACCGTACCTCTACAGCATCCGCAGCCTTGACATTATGGAGGATGAATTTTACGAGCACAGGCAAATCCTCCAGTTTTACAGAAGGCACGATGGTCATGGCAGATTGCCGCACCTGAGGGGAGAGCATCGAGGGTTAGCTGCAATAATATGGTCCATAGAAATACAGAGTAGGTTGCTGGGAGGGATCTTTAGAGGATGCGAATGCAGCCTTCTGCTCACAGCAGGAATATCACTGTTACTAGATCAGACTATCCTTGGCTTTGCTAAATCTTGAGGATCTTCAGGAGCAGACACAACCACTCCCCTCCGTGCTGCTCTGATAATCCATGTTAGTGCTGTAGACCCTAACCCATTTTCCAAGTGTCCAATCCAGATCCTCTAGACTGCAATTTGTAGTCACTGCTCCTTATCATATCACCTGGCACTTCCAAGAGCTTGGCACCATCATTATTAATTGGCTTACAAAAGGGGAGAGCCTGGAAGACTTTGCTCGACCACCCAGTAGAAGCTCTTACCTCAGCCAGAAGCTCTGCATCAAGATCCAAACGAGAAAGAGCATCCAGAATTGGAACTGTGAGCCGTCTGCCCTGTTTTAGTAAGCAGCTGATGTGCAAGGAAAAGAAGACAAATCAGCCTCTTCATATAACTATGAATGCATCTTCAGTAAACTGTGAGATTCTAATCATTTTTGTGTTCACCACAAATATCTTTGAAACAGAAAACATGCACCACTCACTTCACACAAACCTCACTCCCTAAACTATCACTCTCTAAATACAATGAATTATTATTCTGCAGTTGTTTGCGTGAAGCTGATATGAAGACTCCACCTTTTTTCCAACACTGGACTAACTGGGAACATGGAGAAAAGCCTGGCAATAGCCTCAAGTAAGAACCTGAAATTTGGCAGGTCCTGGTTCCATTATTAACAGGAAAAAAAGGGGATTGTTACTATATTACTTAGCCTGACCTAAGGGAGAACATGCCTTGCCCTTAACAAAGGATTGTTACAAGCCACTGGAGGAGTCTAAGCCCCAGATGTTAGCAGGTATACGAGGAACAGAGGAGACTGAGTAATAGAAAACCTTAAGAGGGGCATTTTGGCAAAGCTGGGAAGGAAATCCATCCTCTGCTGCACCAGGAGAGGAGAAGGTGAGGAATGGAACAGCCAACAATCCATCAAGTCAGAGCTGTAATAGGTGCCTCTGCCATCAATGGTTCCTTGAAAGGGCCCTTTGGCTTTCCATGCAGTACCTCTTGGGTCAGACTCCAGTCAGTTCTTCTGCAGTTTCCACCTTAAAGCCACACAAATCAAGGCCAGGCTGGATGGGGCTGTGAGCAACCTGGGCTAGAGGGAGGTGTCCCTGCCTACAGCAGGGGGTTGGAATGAGGTAATCTTCAAGATCCCTTCCAACCCAAACCATCCTATGATTCTATCATCAGTCTGTGCTACACTCACTGAAGAATATAATATTTTAGACCATTTTGGAGCAGTTAGACCTCTTTAAAAAAGTATAACAGCGTGTAGAAAGCATCCTGTCGCCATGCAGCTTTAGTGCAACCTGCATTCATACAAATATGTATTTTTTTTCTATTCAAGAAAGAAGAGGGGAAAAAAAAATAGGATGAGTTGTACCTCAACTCTCTGGCAACCTCATTTTGCTGGGAATCCTCCAGGATTTCAGGTAAACTGGTGATAATATCATGCTGGATTGGTACAGGAGACACGCTAAGCATCTGCATTAACTTCTTGACAAGATCCTGCAGAGAAGATCACTTGTAAAATGGGTGAGTCTCACCACTAACAAGCGGTTCCTTAGAATGACAACAATGTTTGCATTAGCATCAAAATTGAGCTCAGCCCACCTGAGAGGTGTTCCAGATGATAAATGGAAAAGCATGCAGTGGCTGTGCCATCAGTACCCACCTGGCTGTCGAGAAGACTGTCCAGCCATTTAAACTGATTGACAATGAGCCGAGGGAAGTTTGTTCCAAAGGTACCCACACTAAAATGACAGAAGTGAAACACAGCTGAGTCAGATCCACAGACAGACTCTAAGCCTTTGGTGCTGGTCAGCAAAAGCATGGAATGAAAGTCACTTTAACTATTCAAATTCCATTGTGAAAATATAATTGTGGAGCTTTTAGCACTGTGAAGGAACCCTACCTCTCATACACAAATAAGGGATACCACCAACCTGTCTTAGAACACCACCAGCAGCATCCTAATTACAACACAAGCAACGTGACCTCACTTCAGATCTCCTGTGCTACCATAAGTGTGGCTATGCTGGCTTGGCCTAAATCCCCCTTGAGCCCAGTGTCCTTGTCCCCAGCTGCTGTCTGATGCATTTGGCTAAGCTGTAAGAAAGAGAGCATGCACAGAGCCATCTTATCCCTGAGTTTCCACTCAGCTTTCAACAACAATTAATTAATTTCCCAAGGCTGGTTCCCAGTCCCTCGTTCCTGCTATCCAGCAGTACATCTATCTGCCAGTAGTTTCCCCTTGTCTGCCTTTAAAAAAATAAACAAGAACAACCACAATTATTTCAGACCTCTACACTCTGCAACACAGAACCCTGTAAGGCTACACACTATTCCTGCGGTAGGTTAATAAGCTGGATGTCCTCTGTCCAGGCATCGAGTGACATGAAAACAATGTACGTCGGACAGGTTTCAGAGATGCTTTTATGTCAGTTTGGGCTGAAATTGTCCAATCAATTTGCAGTTACAAATTAGTAGCAATGAATGCTGTTTATTGTCCCGCAGTTAAACAGGAAACTTCTATTGCTCTTCGCAGTCTATTTTAGATTTGATTCTCATGAAAATTTGCTGCCATCAGCTGTTACCTCAATTCTCATTCCCTTTATATACTTACAGACGTGCTGAGCAACCCAGATCTCCGCAGGATCTTCTACTGCAAAACGGAGCATCATGTTCTCCATGCAAGAAGAAACAACAGATGCTTCTTCTGTTTCTCTTGTTTGACTACAAACTGCATTCTTAAAAGGAGGCCTGCTTACATCTAACAGCCACATAAAACTCTGCCAGCCACTTTCCTCTTCTTTAAATAGCAGGATACCTCATAGCCCCTCTGCTGAAATACCTCCAGCACAGTGAATCACGGGGGGATGTGTTTCAACTCCTATGAATTTGTCTTCTCCTATATGCACCCACCGCTTTAAAGATGTTGTGCCTGCAGATGATTTTACACATGGATGAATGATGATATTTTTCAAACCCAGCAGTGCAGGCATCCACGAAGGTAAATTTGAAACAACAATTAAACAGCTGGTGATTGTTCAAAAGAAGGAAGCACATTGCAAAATAGAGGGAAAACAGCCTGTACTCACACATCAAAAAAGAACTCAGGGATCTTTTCCAACAGCAGCGTTATGACAGCAGGCTATAAGAAAGGCAAAAGAACACTGTTAGGCTGATGATTCACTTCTTGAACCATGGCATTGCTACGAATGCTAACCTTTCACCAAAGGTGAAATATGAACAGAGAATAAGATTCCAAGGGACAAGCAAAAATACTTCATATGTAAGACAACCCTTCCCTAATGCCAGCCTGCAAGCTGCAAAACACAACTTGCAAGCTGTCTGCATAACGTAACTGAAGCAGAGCAGATGGCCAGGATTTCTAATTACTATGGGCCAACCTGGGCTCTCTGTCTCAGCCCCAGCTGAGTTGCTTTTCACTCCACTTACTTACGCAAGCAAATGGGTCCTTAAATAAATCAATACCACCACAAAGAGCAAACTAAGATGTACGTACCTGTAAGATCTTAATTCCAAGCAGCAGCTTTATGAGGCTCTCACAGTATGAGTGCACCAGAGTCCTGCAAGGTGAAAGATTCCACTGTGGTTATAAAAGCAGGTGAGAAGAGCAGAATAACTCCTCCTATTGCTTTTTGTTTTCCTAAATCCACTTACGATGACTTATATAGATATCAAAAGCACCCCCAAACCAAAGAGATGCTATGTTAGGGGTATGTACTTCTTACCCAATAACTGCCAGGGAAATACATTTTCAGGATTTCTAAGCACAGAATTCTTGTAGAGACAAATGAAAATCAGTTGCCAGGTTTTAACAAGTTCTGATCCTAACGATCTCATAATAGTCTTTTCTGTGTGAGAATGTCCAGTATTTTAGAACATAAGAAAGTTTAGAAATTAAAAGGTATTAAATTAAAAAGAAATAGAAGTTATGTGCTGATTGGATGTTCCTAACCCAGCATTAAAACAAGCTGGAGGCTTCAGCTGCCCTAAAGTCAGCAATTGGGTGTGAGAAAGTTTTCCCATGGCTATTAGAAAGGGGAAAGCACTCAAACCAAAAGATGACGGGGGTCTGCTCCTTCAGAATGAAACTGAAGACTCAGGTACAGTGCTGAAAGCACCATTAGTTCAGTGTATTCTGGCCAAGAACAAAAGCAATGGAAAGCTTTGGAATAATTGGATTTTGCTGTTAAATACTGGGGAACTCAGCTCATGCCGCAGGTATCAGCAAGTTCTGTGATTTACCACTTCACAGTTACTGCTATCAAATAGGGAACTGGATTACACCAGCCAGCATTGCATGAGACACAGGTCTTGTTATGCATCAGCCAGAACTATGGCCTTTCCCTCCACTCAGCTTAGTGTTATGTGACATTAAGTATAGTCCAGCTTTGACCAAAGGGGAGGGTAAAAATACATTCTCCTAACCTTGACCCCTCAGTCCGCGTGGGAGTGCATGGCAAGAGGCAGTTCTTGAACTGACTTCTGTCCTTAATGTGCAATTCCAATCCACTGATAAACTGCTTCACAACCTGGAAAGCAGAGAGAAATTGTCTACTTCCTGAAAAGAATTAGCTGGAGAGAAGCATCACATTGCGGCAGCCTACATGTTGCCAGCTCCTGGCTAATAGAAAACCAAGTCAAGCTTTTATTACAAAGGTAGGGTAGAGATATTGTTCACTTAAAGAGTCTGTTTCTATTGAATAATATGGCCAGTGAGTTACTTGGATAGGGCATGGCAGTGGAAATGCAGCTGTTGTTTGTGGAACTGTGCCAAACCAACCTCAGGGCAAGCACACCACAGGAGGTAAGAGAGGTAAGAAGACAACAGCTGGTCGTCACTTCACTTCTGAGTGCTCAGAAGAACAATGAAACCAAAATGCTGGGACGATAACACTGAAAGGATTGGGGAATCTGGGCTGCATTTTCAATCTGGCTCCTGCCAAAGCTCAGGCAGTTACTTACACCTGGGTACGATGGGTGCTTCTCCAGCGCCACGCGGAGCTTCTTTTGGAAAGCAGTTTGATCCACAGCTAAGGAGGAGTTTCAAAAGAGAATAAAGAAACTGACATGTTAGAGGCATATAAAGTCAAAATAACACATGAGGCACAAGCTCTCAGGATCATTCACCATCATTTTGGCATTTGCTCTACACCAAGAGCTCCAATTAGCAAAAGCCTGCACAGTGTCACCACTTGTGCTCACTCCACCCCAAGCTGAAGGCAGCCAAAAGGCCTTGATGGACAAATTCCTGCCATTTTTTGGCAGATGAAGACAAACCTATTCAAGACAGAACAAGGGATCAGGAAGCAGAGGAAGAATCCCCCCCAGTTGTTAGGCTTTTTTTGTCCTTGAGAGTACAACACAATCCTTACCAAATTGCAACCCAAAGGTCCCTTTGTATACTGTGCTGGAGTAGCCAATTACCAGCAGAATCAGCACCGTAACCACAAGCAGAGCTCATTCACGTGACACGGCGTGACATCCCTGCCATCCCAAAGAAGCCTTTCCCTGCCCAAACCCCACTGCAGCAACAGCACCAATAACAGCTTCCTTGTATCATAGAGCTGGAACACTGAGAGCCCCGTGTGGCAATTCAACTTTGCTTTGTAAGAGCCAACTTTGCAGGCTTTCGCACACAAGTGGGCAGATACCTATTTCGTTCTGTCCTTCCCCAGCTTTCAGTATGATCCCTGATGCTCTCAGGAGCTCCTCAAACACTCCCTCATTCTCCAATGCGCTTTGGGTAGGGCCCCTCTTATCAGAAATCCGCGACTTCTTTGTTTCTGAGGAAACAAGACAACCCACATCAAATCACTGCGTGACAAAGAGAAGCCTGAATCCTTCCTAAAAACAATTAATTCAAGATTAACCTCCTAGTAACACAGGAATACACTTATAGCACCAGATCAACAGCAGTGCTGTAACTCAAAGCCCGGAGCTTTTGAGGGTCCCAGAGGTTTCCTTTCACCACGGGCTACCCCAGCACCTACTTAATAGCTCAGCCTTGGAGCTCTCTTCAGAAGCACCGATTTCAGACAACTTCCTTTTGGAAACCATGGTAACAAATCCTTTGTCGCCGCCTGGAAGAAGGCAAGAAAAGGCCGAGTGAGCTGAGGAGACGTGGATTAAAACCGGTCTGGGGTTTTTTTGTTGTTTGTTGGGTTATTTGAAGCAGCCGTAGAACGAAGCGGCGAATAGTGCAGGGAAACGAGCCGTGAATACGTTCCTCAGAGGCGGACGGCTCGACCGGCTGAGCAGTCACAGCACGAACCTTCCGGCTCGTCCTCTCCGCGCAGCCGGCAGCGCTCGGGACGAGCAAACCGCTCCCGACCCACCGGTACAGGCCGCAGCCCCGGAGCCACCGGTACAGGCCGCGGCTAAAGCAGCCGCCCGCTGACAGCCCCTCAGGCGGCACCGCTCTTACCGGAACTCGAGCTTCCCGCCGCTGACTCGCGGTGACGTATTTCCGACTCCCATCGGAAGCGGAATCGTGGCCTAGGGCGGCCCGGAAGCGGCCCGGAGGCCGAGCGGGAGCCGGGCCGGGTCCGAGGTTGGGTTTAGATCGGGAACGGAATCACGATGAGCGAACCGGAGCTGCTGCTGGACTCCAACATCCGCCTGTGGGTCGTGCTGCCCATCGTCTTCATCACCTTCTTCGTGGGCATGATCCGCCACTACGTCTCCATCCTGCTGCAGAGCGACAAGCGCCTCACGCAGGAGCAGGTGTCGGACAGGTCAGGGCCCGGCCCGGCCGCCCCCCTCAGGCCTGTCCCGTCTCCTTCCTTTTCCTTCCGCCGCTCACGCCGCTCTTCTCTTTTGCAGCCAAGTCCTGATTCGGAGCAGAGTCCTGCGGGAGAACGGCAAGTACATCCCCAAGCAGGTACGGAGCTGGTGGGCAGCTCTGGGCTCACGGCGGGGCAGCCCCGGGGCGGGTTGGGGTCCCCTGCTGCCCCCTCCCTGGCTTGGCACGCTGATATGAAGGACTAAACACAAGGACTGAGTGCTCGGCTGCTCGTATTTGCTGCCTGTGTGTTGTAAAAGCTGTAAGTCGGGCTGGGGGAGCAGAATTGTCTGATGCGTCAGCGCTGAGCCAACAGGAGCCTTGCACAGAGCATGGAAGGGGGAGCCTTCTTAAGAGAACGCTTAGGATTATTGAAGGAATATTGGCAAGATGAAGTTGGTGCTCAAGGAAACATCAAAATGATGAGCTTCAGGGCATCCAGGTAGTGAAACAGCTGAGAAAAACATCATCAGATAGCTCCTAAGGTGCTGAAATGAGCAAGAAATAATGCTGTCCTTCGTTGCTTACAATGCTGGCGTTGGCTCTTTTTGTTTTCAGTCTTTCCTGACCCGGAAATACTATTTTAATAACCCAGAAGATGGATTTTTTAAGAAAACAAAAAGAAAGGTAGTGCCTCCTTCACCAATGACAGGTACGTTACAATGTGCTGAATGTAGGCAGGGAGAAAAAGATGTCAAGGGAGAACCATCTTGGCAAAGAGTTGAATGTGAGGGTGGAGGTGGGAAATGAGCTGAGGCTGGAGGGCAGAGGGAAGGGGAAGCTGCAATGTGTTGGGTCACTTCAGCATTGTGGTCTTGTGAGACAAGTGACTTGCGGACAGATGGACACCCCGCTGTGGTTTTTCCGCACCATCTCTAGCAGGACCATCTCTCAAGGTATAACCCGTTATTGGCTCCAAAGACATCAGCAGCAAATGGGCTGGGTTGTTCACTGTCACATTCCTAGGTAAACAGTCTCGCAGGGAGGTCCGGCCATTTTGGAGGTGTGGAACAAGGGATGAGGTTGTACACAGCAGAAAACAAAAGATGTTTTCAGCAGCAGCTGCTGCCGCACTGACTGCTTATTTTGTTTTGCAAAATATTTGCTGATTGACAGTAGAAACTAACAGAGAGCGGGGCAGAATTGTTAGCTCTCATTTGGTTTTGTATTCGAGACACCTCACCTTGGTGAGCTATTATCTCCCATCTACCTTTAACATGCTACACTGATACATGATGTTCAATGTTTGGTCTACAGATCCTACCATGTTGACAGACATGATGAAAGGGAACGTAACTAACGTGCTGCCTATGATCCTCATCGGTGGTTGGATCAACATGACGTTCTCAGGCTTTGTCACAAGTAAGTGTGGGGAATAACACAGCTTGTGGGTCTGGCCACGTTGGGTGAGAACCTCCAGAGCCTGGACTCCTTCAGCAGTTTGATCCCATACCTGACAGCAGCAGGCTTGGGAGCAGGGTGAATCCAGCTTGTGGCACTGCATGAAATGCATTGAGTGGCTTGTCCCGTAGCAAAGGAAGTTATTGTCAGAGTACTGGATGTGATGACAAACCAAACAGATTGTAACTAAACAGTTATAGTGGGGAAAAGAGCATTTATTAAAACTGCTTGGAGTTGATGCAGGGGATTTTCCTCTCGTCCAGGCAGCCGTTTACTGGGTAATGCCGGGATTGCAAATCAAACAGCTCCCTTAAGTTCACAACTTTGGGGGTTCTGTTCCTTGTTGTTTATGCAGTAACTGTTTCCTTACCAAAAGATGTTTCCCTTCACAGCCTCTGAAATAACAGCTATGATAGTTTGGCTGTGATGGTTTTAAAAGGTTATTTTATGCGTTACCTTCAGACTACACTGATCTAATGAAAGAACTGGCTACTGGCCTTGGATCTGCTCTGAAAGTACGTTGTGTTACCTTGTGAAACTGGGTTTCGTTTTGTCCTTCAGCAAAGGTCCCGTTTCCTCTGACACTGCGTTTCAAACCAATGCTGCAGCAGGGAATTGAACTGCTCACTTTGGATGCATCCTGGTACGTGTGTTCTCCACAATCAGAGCTGAATATCTGGAATATTCTGAATGTTTTAAATGCCCCTGAATCACCTGTGCATGCTTGTGAAATCAAGTCTCAAGCAACGTTTGTCACAACACGGGCATCTTTAAACTGAAGTCAGACAGGATTATTCTTATTTCTCAGGGTGAGCTCTGCTTCCTGGTACTTCCTGAACGTGTTTGGACTCAGAAGCATTTATACTCTCATTCTGGGTCAAGATAATGGTAAGTCACTGTCACTTCTGGGAAGGAGCTGGCTTCTCCTTTCATTAAATGACTTGCTGTGAAAACGCATCTGCATTTCCAACCCAAAAGCCCCTCACAGCTGTGAAGTTACCCTCTGCTAGCCAGGTTTGACATCACCTGCAGCAATTACTCATCTCTCTTGCACCAGCTGTTAGCTAACTGCTGCTAAACCCCTGTGGTAATTAACCCATGCTTTCCTTCTCGTCAGATTGGCAAGTAGAAGCTTCTGATCTTGCTTTTATTGCTGGCAAGGATCAGTTTAACAAAAGCTGCAGTAGTGACTTAATATTACAAGATGGCGATGGGGAATGTACAGGACCATATTTTCCTCCATCTGCCTGCATATTTTAAGCAAATTTAGCTGAGATGTAAGGAACGGGGACAAGATGTCTTGTGAGAACTCGTTCTCCAACTTTCCAGCGCAGCCTGCAGGCTCTGTGCTCCAAGTGCTGTTTAGTGAAGCAAATAAAAACAAAGCTCTCCTTTCTCTTTTTGTAGCTGCAGATCAGTCCAGAGTAATGCAAGAACAAATGACAGGAGCAGCAATGGCCATGCCAGCAGACACTAACAAAGCATTCAAGGTATGGTATTTCCACTTGCATTCCCTTTTTGCTTTCCCCGTGTCAACCAAGGGAATTGCTCTGGCTTCCTGTTGGTAAATTTAAAGGTGATAACTGATGAGGTATATAAAAGCTGCCCCAGGTCTGGCAGCTCTACACTACTTTGAAGCAAACCTGATAAGACAGTCGTATCTGATTTAAATCTACCTGTTTCCTTTCAATGCAGACGGAATGGGAAGCTTTAGAATTGACTGATCATCAGTGGGCCTTAGAGGATGTAGAAGAAGAGCTTATGGCAAAAGACCTCCATTTTGAAGGCATGTTTAAGGAAGAACTACAGACCTCCATCTTCTGAATCTGAGAATATATTGTTGTCTCTTCTTGTAAAAGGATGTGAAAAGGAAGTTACATAAAACCGTCTAATGTATTTAGCAGAGCTAAGAATAAAAGAAACACACCATGTTCAGTACTGCAGTTACTCAACTCTGTCATTTGAGGCCCAAGCAGGTGATGTGCATATGATAAGCAGCGTGCCCTCAAGGACCCCAGGCTTTTCCAAGAGCACCCCAAGGTGGCCGTGACCCCACAGCTGAGCCCCACCAGGCTCACCCAGAACGTTTCCTTCCTAGGTTGTTTCTGCCTTGCAGCATTTGCAGGCCAGTGGCCATGAGGAGGGAAACAATAGTGCAAGGCTGAGCACCACAACCAGCATTCATCCTGATATGGGGAAGGGGCTATGCCAGCTGCTCCCAAGAGCTGTTCCAGCTCTTTCACTGCCACCTGGCAGTGCGTCCCCAAGGATCAGTGCACCCTCCTAGGATCAGGGGTGGGATGGGAGCAATGATCTGTGTGCTGCAGAGGCACAATTGACATGATACCTGCCTCCCACTGCCTCTGAGCACACATAAGGACCCTCCATTGAACTCAGAGCACACTCTTGCAGCCTGAGAGCTTCCATCTTTTCCAGATTATTTGCCCCCTTGTCAGGAATCTCATCTCAGTTCTGAGACATTCTTTGCTCAGAGGTTTCATTCCTGAATACCACTACTTCACTGACAGCACAACTGGCATTTCAAGTCATTTTCCATTTCATGTCCACAACATTCTTGCATGAGATGTTCCCACAAGCCCATGCACTGGCTCAGTACCTGATCGCCCCCACCTTAGCAAACTTCCATTTTGCTTTCCCTTCTTTTCAAGTTCTTGCTTTACTATCAAAAGGCAGAGATCAGCACAGGGTTATGTACTAACTTATTCCATAAAACTTAACCTGTCCTCCAACTTCCTGTTTTCTTATATACATATTTTTTTTGAGGTTGGCAATGCATTGCAACAAGTTGCCCAGAGAGGCTGTGGATGCCCCATCTCTGGAGGGACCCCTGGGCAGCCTGAGTTGGTGGGTGGCAACTCTGCCCATGGCATGGCTGTTTGGAACTAGATGATCTTCAAGACTGACTCCAACCTAAGACATTCTTTCATCCTCACCAGTTAGTTTATTCCTTCCCTATTTCTCTCTCTGCCTCGTTTCCCAGAGCACTGCACTCCACCCTGCTGCAATGAAAAGAGAAACGTGCCACGTATTTCCCTGGAGCTACAAGTATCCATTATGAGTTTCACGCCACGCTTTGATGCTCAGCATTTCACAGCATAGCTCAGTAACTGCTGTTCTACACTGAGGCTCTTCTAACTTTCTCTCGGGCTCTAGCTAAGACCAAGCCCTTCAGCTGTTACACTGCATCACAGCACGAGCTTTAAACCCCCCTCATGAGGCTTTCACCTTCACAACTGCCCTTGATCTGCAGTTTATGATACTTATTTAGCATGCTTCAGAAAACTGCAGTAGCTGCAGGACAACCATTTCAGTGGTACGGCCACAAGCAGGGAAGCTACGGGGCAATAACAGCCCGAAGGAACACAGCCTCCCCCAGACCTGCAGAGGGATGATGAGAAAGGCACAGTTGAGGCTGCCCCATGTCACAGAAAGGCAAGGACCACCACAGACCTACACTGCAGTGGGAAAAAAAAAGCAATCATTGGGTACAGACTCCCAGATTTACACTGCACTGCACTGCTCCCCTGCACAGCTTTCACTCATCATGCTCCAGCTGAAAGAGCTCCTGCTGCAGCAGGCATCCCCACAACCAGCAGCTGCTCAGCCTGCACTTCAGGCCACTTAACAACAAGTGAAATCACAATAAAACCCAGTTTCAGTGCAAACCACCCTTTAATTTTCCTCTTCATACAACAGATCCAGCCACTTACAAAGCGCTAGTCCAAAAAACAGCCCTGGTGTTACAGCAGACACACACCAACTCCATCAGCTGCTCAGCCGTCAGCTCAAAGACAGAGAAAATAAGAGCTGTGCCACTTTCCTGCAGTACAACAGTGTCTGCTCAGCATCTGAGCATCAGAGATTGAGCCCCACTGATGCACTCCTCAGTGTCAGTGCAGCAAAGGAGGTAGAGAGGAGAACAAAGGCTACTTCAGAGGGAAGCTGCCTTTACAAAGCTGTTTTACTTCCCTCTTGCCTCTCCCACCACCCCATTTTGGAATGCCCACGTGATTTTCTTTCAGGTTAATCTAAGAGAAACGCTGATCAGAGTAATTCAGTGCAGTGCTGCAGTTAAAAACTGCTTTTGGGATGCTCCCCTCGGAACAGAAATAAAACATTAAGAGTTGTAAAAAACAGAAACAACTCACAAACCGGAACAGCGGAAGCAACTAACAATTCTGATCTCTAAATTCAAATGCTTTAAAAGCAAAACTCTGCAGAAGGGGATCATAATACTTATGCATCAGCTAGGGACAGCCCTTCCTCCTACTCAAAGCTTCTCACACCCTGCCAGCAAGTCATGGGGGGCCTTGGAGGCTTGGAGAAGGACAGACAGAGAGCAGAGAGACTAATAGCTTGGGTTGGAGGTAACCTTAATGATCATCTAGTTCCAACTCCTTCTGTAGGATCGGGCTGCCCAGGGCCTCTCCAGGGATGGGCACCCACAGCCCTGGGCAGCAATGCCAGCTCCTCACTGCCCTCTGAGCAAA
Organism: Excalfactoria chinensis; assembly: GCF_039878825.1. Lineage (NCBI taxonomy): Eukaryota > Metazoa > Chordata > Aves > Galliformes > Phasianidae > Excalfactoria > Excalfactoria chinensis. The sequence goes on from NC_092836.1 coordinate 16,181,925, forward strand.
GAATTTCTCATATCTAACCTAAGTCTCCCCTCTTTTAGTTCAAAGCCATTCCCCTTTGTCCTAATGCTAATAGAGGCCAAGTATAAACTTCCATAAGAATCTCAAGTGCACCACCAGATGAAACAGTGCAGGTAAGAGAAACTTCGGTGCTTAGCAATGAAAACCAAAGTAAAATGGCAGGTGGCACAACAGATGTACAAAGATTTGAACTGAGAGACTCCAGAACGGGTGCACAAGCCACACTGACCCATTGTACTGCCCTTGTACCAATGCACAGAATCCTACCCACCGCGCTCCTCCGTGGGCCCCACCAAACTCAGCTGTGACCTCCAATTCAGGCTGTACTACCCCAACCCCAGCTACAGACCTCAGCCCACATCCCACAGCCCCAGCTCAGCCCTGAGCCCTGCCTCAAGCCACACAGCTCAGACAGACTTTAAAAAGAACTTTATCAAAGCTCCAATATATATTATTTTTGGCCTCTAAATATCCGAGAGTCAGCACCTATTCCTGGCTCTCCAGTGCTGTTCTGTAACCCCAAGCACTGAATCTTTCAGTGCTAGATTTTCTGCTCAGCTCCTACAGAAGAAAGAAAAAACTTCAGATGCCTCAGAGATGGCTTTAGGAGGGACCTCTAACACGGTGGCCGAGTGCTGGAGGCGGTGCTTTAGTTGGTATCCATGCCGTCACACTCTTCTTGGGGAGGAGATGGGGCAACATGTTCCTCGTTGTTTCGGCGCTGATAAAACAGCACATAGGCAGCTTTTGTCTACCAAACAAAAAGCAAAAGAATTGGGAAGACTGAAACAATCCACGTAGCTTGGCTAGAAACACGGTGCCCAAAGAAAGGGACCGCACTTGCAGCATGAACTTGGATTAGCTTCAGGCCAAGTACTCACCACTATTTGGTCTTCTGAAGCCAACGATACGCTGCTGTCATCAAAGTAGTACCACTTGCCATTCACCTTGTTCTTTGCATAGGCAGTGTCTGTTGGGAGAAGAAACTTCAGGTTCAGGGAAGCACTGCACCAGTGACATCTAAAACTCAAACCAGTCGTGCAAGGTTGTCCAAGAGCTAGCTAGCTACAGTTTCATGTTTGACACTGTACTAGAAAGCCTTGGTGAGGACTGCTGTAAATCACAGTGCACAGAGCCCTTGCATGAAAGAACAGGAAAACAATCACTCACAGTGGCCTACTCCCATGGCTCCATAGTGATTGGAAACTGCAATGAGGTCGTAGACATAGGAGCTTCCTCTCGGGTCACAGACAAACTCAGACATGTTTAAACCCCTGGAAGAAAATCCAGAAATATCAGCATGCCAGCAATCTATGCTTCCACATCAGAGAAGCTCCGTCAGCAGGCAGCACTAGTGAAGCTAAGTGTTATGCTCTGATGTTCAACAGCTTGATGTTTTCAGTGCAGAGACCCAAACATTAGCCCTGCCACACAAGGCAGGTCCTGGTAAACTCATGGGGTGCTGCAAAATGATTGAGGGAGGGACCAAATGAATAACAGCTCTGAGCATCAAGTCTCCATATGAAAACTAGCTCAAAGGAAGGATCCTACCTGATAGGGAATTCAACAACGGTGTCAAGTTTATCCCTCCAGTATCTGCTGTATGAGAAGCGTTTTAGATGCACCACCAAAATCTTGGGCAGAGACCACAAGTCAAACTTCTTTGTGGCCTGCTGATGCTTCTTACAGTTAGGGCAATACCTGAGGAAATAAAGTACAAATAAGAAAACTGAAAGATGTCAGAGGATACATCAATAGTGTGGTTCAATCCCTGCCTCACAGAAGGCCTGGCTTGTGGAACATCCAATTCCTTGGAGGTTTCCAAACTACCACTTGCTTTCAGTCTGCTGGTAAAACATCCTACTGGACCAGGGATCTGAGTAAAACTAAGAGTGCTTCAGGACTGGTACAAGCTGGAAATAAGATAAAGTAGCCAGCTGCTTTCACTGCTATCACAAATGCTTCCTCTGATGCTGTCTGAAAGTCAGACGTATGGTGGGGAATCACAAATAGATCAGTCTCTACATACACAGTGCCTTTTTTAAGTGCACACAGGAAACAAGGAAAAAAACCACCACTTATTAGCCCATGTCTGCAGCCTACTCAGTGACTGACCATAAAACAGACACATCCCACAGACTAGAAGACAAACATGGGAAATTATCAGAAGCCTGGGACAAATCATCTGATCTCAAGCAGTTACAGCTTTTTAGAATAAAGAAAAAGGGAGAAAGAAGCTCTTACCAAGGGTCATGTTCACCCAGAGTTTCCATTGTAGTAAAGAGCTCTATGCAGTCTTTAAGGGCTACCACTGCCTTCATCTTCTGTGGTTGTAACACACTTGTATGCTTCTCAAAAGCCTAGTGAAAGAGATGCATGTTTTATTCAATTCACATAGACCTGAATTCCTGCCACTGTGAAAATGAACGTGCCCAAGTTCACACTGCTGGAGATTTCCAGCCCCCTTCACCCACCCAATCATCCTGAGCCTCCAGCCATCCCTTTCTTGCTTTGTGAATGGTCCTTTTCACTTTCTCCACCCTCAGTTATCACTCTCCTGCACACTCCTCAACAAACAGTAACAGATCTGCAGGCCTTATCTTGACCAACTCACCCCATGTTGATGACTGCAGCCTCTATGCAGAGGGCCACGCAACTTCAACTGTTTGTTACTGTGATCTATTCTGTGTACTATGCCATGCACTAGGTTTACACATAGAACACTTATGAAAAGAGCATACTACAACCTGTGCCTCCTGTTCATCAAAGAGCAGCCTCCGTGTTTCAGAATCCCAGTCAATAGCAAGCGTAGAAAAAGCTAGAAGAAACAAGAAAAAACTTTTGCTGCCAATTTGTTGGAGCAATGAAGAAGAGGAAGGATAACAGGACAATAGTTACCATTCAATTTCAAGAGTTTTCCTTCTACGATGGAGTTTATCTCAGAGGTCCCGTATAAATTCACAAGGCTGAAAGTGAAATACTGCTTCTTACAAGGCTGCAGGTCTCTTGTTGGCTCAACCTGCATGCAGCCCTCAGGGGGGCAGGGATCAACTTCTGCCAGCTTCTCCCTGCCTTCCTGTCCATCATCCTGATGCTCCATCTCTTCAAAGTCACCTGGCAAAATTTAAAACAAGTCCAATATTGAAGCCCGTCAGTGAAAAGTTCAGACTGAAGCTGTATTTTATCCTTTAGCAAGGCCAGGCAAAACATCAGGGTTCACATCCTACTGTCAGGCATGACAAAATACACTCAATCAACACAGGTTGACACATCGCACCATCTGACAGCACACTCTAAGAAACATCCCAAAAGGCTGCACTTGGTTGTTTTCATAGTAAGGCAGCCCTCTGCCACAGTGCTATATCATCATTACGTAGTGCTAAAAACTACCTGCAGGAGCTCAAGCCAATTACAAACAGCACAAACGACATGAGAACAAGATCTTCAAGACCAAAATGCTTCCAAGTAATTCTGAAAAGATTTTACCTTCAGCCACACTGCCAGAGCCATTGCATGCTCCTCTGTCTGGACAAGGTGCGGAGTATTCTTCTGCCACGGGGAGTTTCACATAGCGACTTAACAGAGGGAACATTTTAATCCCACAGTTGTAACAAAACGGTACAACACAACAACTGCCCCTCCTCTGTCAATCCCCTTGGTGAGCCACAATTCATTATGCACAGCATCAAAAGCTCTCAAACAAAACCAACTCAGTTAAGTATATGTTCTCACTGCTTGTACCTAGTTTAACAGGTGTTGGATGGAAAACATAGAAGCAAGTTATGGTTGAGAGCCCTCACATTTCCCAAGCAGTGCCCCTGATCTGTTTTGCAGCACCAAGCAGGTAACTTCCCATGGGACCACCACCTGTATTATCTGATGGGAAGCTTTGACAGAGCCCAGACAACCAGGACCTCAGGACATCCCTGTGGCCTGCAGACAGTAGCACAACGCAAACACTGGTTTGTACCCCACAAACAAATCCAGGAAAAATCTTCCTATCAATAAGGATTCAGTGATCCTGGCATAGTCTAATTCAGTAAGCTAGCACTAGAGTCTTGCACTAAGGTATAGATGTGACTTACCTGATCCGCTCCAAAACAACACCGTACAAGTGATCCACAGTGAGCTTGTGTTTTGGCACAGATACCAGCAGTGGCTGACCAAAGAGCACGGTCCCTGAAGTGCTGCTGGATTGCCTCGCTGCCTTCTCCCGAAAGTACACAGACAAAGTAATGTACTCTGAACCATCTTCACTTGGCTTGCAGACTTCATATCTGTTCAAAAGACAGGCATGTCCACAGGTTATTTCTACTGCCAAGAAGCACAGCAGGAAGAACCAATATAAGTCAGTCCAACAACTCTCTCTGCCAGGATCACCTGAGAACAATAAGGGTTGTACTCTGTGCCTTCAGACACAGCTGCTCCCTGCCCACTTCCTATGGCTCACAATGGCACAAGGTATATACCTGCCAATCACTTGACTGCACTAAATGAACTTTTAGATCACCAAGACAAGGTTTGTTCTGTCTGGAGAAAGAAACCTTCTCAGTCCCTTAGGTCTTACATTCTCCCCCAGCCTCCTGCTCCATTACAGGTCTGAGCTTCAATCACCAACCAGACAGGGCTTCAGAAAACCAAGAGTATGGAAACATCTGCTTTACAGAAAAGTCCAGGAGAAAACGTTCTGGAAGAGAAGCAGCTCCAGAGAGCAGTGAGAAGACTGAGACGGGATTTGTGCTACTGCATGCAATAGAAAAACCACATATTCGCAAATAGGAGAGTCACAAGGAACCACGTGGTGCGATTCTACTGCATTTCTCACTCCCTATGTGTCTTTCAAGACTATTCATCGCAAAGGACCTATCCCCAGGATTTCCACGTCACGCTGCTCTTTAGCCTGGTGAGCCGCCTGTCCCAGACTCACCTTAAAACTAAAGAAAGAAAGGTTTCATGAAAGCTGTCACTACACGTAACTGAGATGACAGTCACACGTCTGGACATACCCACAGCTCTTGCACATTAGAGATGCCAATTCCTTTCTTGCAAGAGCCAAGAAACAGGTTTTTGTCCCTGTGTCCAGCACTCTCTTGCAGAGCATGGAGTAGAACAGATTTCAGAGTTGCAGTTCTGCTCTGTCCTACTTAAACAAAAGCCCAGCTCCCAGCTCAAGGCCACAAAGAAAAATATCCCTCCAAGAACAGAAGAGACAAGAAGTGGATCTAACAGCTCACTAAGAATGGCTGTTGATGTTTTCTATGCCATCAGCGCTGTTCAGTTAGACAACAGAACTATAAAGAGAACTATTTCACTTAGTAATGTAACACTCAGTCATTGAGTATCACTTACAGTTAACTCCAGGTTCCAGGAGACCCTCTGGGCTGGTCTCCCACAAAGCAGACCCATATACAACATGCCCAAGGTGCCTACATTCCTCATTATTCCAATGACTGCCTTTCACACCTCCTACAATGCTGATCAGAGGAGCCCCCAGCAATACCTCCATCCTCACACAGGTCCTGAATGAAGCCCTGCCTCTGTGATGGCACAGAGGGGATTGAAAAAGCCAAGGATTACTCACATATCTCATATATCTGTACCCCTGCAACACTCCCCAAAAGAGCACCTCACAAATTCCTGACTAGGAGAGCAGCCCTCTGCCTGCTCCCTCACAGAACAGCTTTTACCCTAGCATTAGAAATGTCTCAGAGCCTGCAGAGCTGACATTATAAACCTATAGGGCTACATCAGACTATACATCTGATGGGGACTGGCCAGCTGCCTTTATAATTCACGACAAGTCTGCAAAGTGCCTGAAAACAGCTAAGTGACAGCAAATCAGGATGGCTTTGATCAGCCTTCATCCTGCAAAACAGCAGGAAGCTTCAGGCTATGGCTGCCACTCGGAAAGGAGGCACCGAGCAATGAATGAAGCAGCTAACTTTTGCCCCCCAGTAAATTAATGTCAAGCAAATGCACGGGAGCATGGAAAACTACAGAAGGACTATAGGAAAGGCCGCTAATAGCAGGAAAGGCTCTCAGCTAAATGCCAACCTAAAATATGTATATATTAACTATAACCCTATAGTATGCCATTCAAAAACTCTCTCCAAAATGCTGTGATGTGAAGAACATTAAACACAACTGGAAAACACCGCATGGATCAAAGGTCAGGGTATCACAACAGCAACCAAGAAAACAAGCAAAAGGATGAGGGAATTCAACCAGCGTCATTGTTCCAAGTTAAAGTTCAGTTCCGAGTTAAAGAAACACCTTTTAGGAAGGATATTTCAAACAAAGAACTTCCAAGCACTTTCCTAGATCAGACTGCTGCAGTCTCACCTATCTCAAATATGTCACACTAGGCCAGTTTGCAGCTGGAACTCAGTGCAATAGCTGCTGTAGCTCATCACAGTGACAAACCTGCCCTGCCTGCAGCCAGCTATGGTTTTCAAGACCACAACCTTATCTAAATGTAGAATGCAGCATGTTATAAGAGAAGGCAAAAAGAATAGGACGCATGGCAAACTAAACATACATTTTACGTGACTTTTATGGATTAAAGGTGACCTGCAAATCAATTTGTGAGAGCTTCGTCAGTGTGAACAATACATGTTATGTTATATGCCCCATTAGCCAGGCTAAGAGATCAGAGACACCTATGAATCTAGGCATTTTTCTTCTTAGGCCTTAGGAACTAAGAAGAAATACTGAGCCCTGCCCATGTAGAGGAGGGCTGTAGAGGCTGCCTTTGGATGGCACTTACCTGACCCCTTGTAAGCCGGCTCCAAGCTCCAGCTGGATCTCTGGGTGATGTGACATCACCAACATGGGACATGTGGGGGTGTTAGATTGGAGCGGGAGCCGGAGGTCCTATAGTGGGGCTGGACTTCACGGAACCTAAGGGAAAGAAATAGTGAGCATTGCAGTGATGTGCTGAATGCTGCGCCCTGCTTAGCCTGGAGAATGAGAGCATTCAGCACAAACACTGGGCTCGTTTTGTCAAATTGATTTGCAGACCACCTTTACACAGTGACTTTCTGGTCATTTGCCACAGATCTCCCTGACCTTCCACAGAAATATCACACCTCCAGAGAATCGCTTACAGTGCTGTGAGAAGTGGGTTCATCCCACTGTGCTTTGGCTGCACTGTCCCATGTGTCAGGCCAGAGGCCCTACTTGATATCCTAGAGCAAAACACCATTTGAGCACATACCCCCACCTCTGCTCTGCTGCCAAATATTGCCAAACCTTGCAGCAGGGCAATACTTCATTTCCAAGCCTGACATGATGAGAAAGAGAAGAACACACGTCTTGGAGAATTCTAATTCCAAACCCTCCTTCTCTGGAAAAAAACATGCGTGCTGTTGTCCTCTTACACATGGATCCATTTCGGGACGCATATGAGAGTTACTTAAAAACAAGGAGTCTGGTAACATTCACCTTTCTTTCTCTTTTACTATTATAACAGGTGATATACTACAAAAATGAGCAAACCAGGAACAGACCAGCTGGAAGGAAGAGCACATCACAGCATCCAGAACAGGTATTTTAATGACTTCCAAGCTTCAATCCCAAACGGAGCCCAAGGAGTCTCCTGCTGCCTCCATCAAAATCCCACATCTCCCACTGCTTTGGCAGGAGGTGACCATTCACTGTGCACGTCTCAGAACATCCAGGTGCACTGCAAGGTCACAAAGCTGATCTGTTTTCCCCAATCTCTAGTGTGAAAACAGGAAGAAACACAGCTCTTCTTACCACTATCATCTCTTTCAGAAGGTGCAAGTTCAATATTTGGACAGGACCTTTCACAAATATTACTTCAACAGCATGGTCTTAAACACCTTAAAACAGCAGACTTAAACACCTGTGCCAGCAGGCCCTGCCCCCCTGCAAGCAATTGGCAGTAAAAGAACAAAGTACATCCAGGCTGCTCCGTGAGTTCCACTCAGTGCCACTTTAAGCAAAGTGCTGGATGGGCAGTGACACTCTGCTCAGACCCACACAGGGATTCAGGACCCATTCAGAGACCTAAATCAGAAGGCAAGGAATCACACATACTGCTGCCAAAAGCAGGGCAGCAGCAATCCCAATACTAGTACACTGGGGCACAGATTTACGGTATGAGATGTCTCCCTGCTTTCCAAATGGAGATACATGCTGCTCACTGGCTCGCACACAGTCCTTTAAAATCTGAAGCCTGTCAAAGCAATGGGATATCGCTCTCATATGCAGCCCCAGATTTGGCTTCTGCTTTCAGTGAATCCAACCTGGAGAAAATACTGCAGGAGATTGACCACTGATACTGAAACATCTCAGTCCTCAGGCAACTTAAGGCAGTGCTGAGAATGGGAAAGAAGGCAAGAACTGCCAGGTTATGTTACCACAAGGCCCTCTTAAGCTTCAGAAACCATCACACCTTATTTCTCTTACCAAAAATGTTAATAAAACAGTCACCAAGGCATCAGCTAACAGCTTCAGTTCCCATACCAAGAAAAGTACCGGTAATACAGTGTAATATTACAATGCCACAGTCCAGGAAGAAGGGGCAGCCTGACCCTTCTGCTCTGCTGCCCACCCAGACAGCGATCAGCTGGGCACTGAGCACCAGCCTCAGGGCACAACGACACCCATTGGGATGGCAGCTGCTGGTGAAACAGGAGCCCTGGGGCTTCCCGGTTCCCCCAGGCACTGCACGCTGGTTCTTTGCAGTCTCAAGCTCTAACAAACAGCCACAGACAGCTATTAACACAACCTTGTTTTGCTTCTTCAAGTGGGAGGGCGGAGTACATTTCAGATGAGGACACTATTGCCCACTTAAAAGGAGGATTTAAACACTGGTAAGACGCAGGGATGAACCTTCTGTTCATCACAGCTTCTCTGTTTCCTTGCTGTGGAAATCAAGTACAAACAAATGAATGACAACAGCCAGCAAAATCCATAGGAACAAAAAAACACCACGGGACCCCACTGAGAATTTTGCAATTTTTAAATACACATTTTGAGAATGTGCATCTGAAGAATCTTTCTGAATGTGCTGCACTGATTCAAGTCAGTCTTGAATCGCTTGGTTACTTGTAGCTCTTTCTCCAGTGAAAGAAACTTCCCATCTAACTTAGAAGTTACCTAAAACACGGTGACCAGATGTACTCATTGCAGGATGCCAGCAGGGAGGTCAAACCATTGAGGGGAAAGGAAGTACAGATGGTCAGTATATAAGAGGAAATAGTTTGAGTATGTGAGATGGTGACTATTATGCTCATTTAAATACAAAATGCCTTATGGTTCTAGAAAAGATCCTTAATTTAAATGAGCTTGAGGTCCTCAAGTCATCCTATGGGTTACATATATCAACTTCAAACCCTTCTGGGGGGTTTGTACCTGAGAACACAACACACAAACAGTACCATCATTAGCAGATCTCCCTTCCCAGCACATCTTTCTCCAGCTGAGGGCTGCTGTAACTCTCCATCAGGTTTGCAGCACAGCAGGCACAGTGCCCTGAAATGGGGCAGATTTCTCATCTGATTCTAACAGAAGTAGCAATATTAAAAACCTCACCTTTCCTGTGACTCATGTTATTGCATGAGGCACTTGAGTGATCTGAACAAATCTTAGGAAAAAACAGTACTTTCCTACCACAGTAAACAATCAGCCTACGGAGTTCTTTGTATATAAATCATTACCTTCTCAGCCTCATTCAACGCTACAGAATGTCTTCTTGGGATTCATTCTGCGGCAACACCCACCCAATGTAATACAAAAGAAACACTGGATGGTAACAGTGCCAACCTCCCCTTCCTTGGCTTTTTAAGTTGTGAATTTTGGGTGAAACTGTAGCTGTAAAAACATTACGCATACTTTCTAATAGAAGGCAGCTGCTCCCCTTCATTCATCAGTACAAAGAGAGTTTTCTCTCATGAACAGAAAAGAGACGCATCATACAGTGCCAACAGCATATATGCCCAACTCCATCACCGCTCAGCACAAGAGAATCTTTCACATGACAAACATTTTGTGGACTCCACAGGCACACAGAGCTGTGCTTCAGGTCATACGAATCAACTCTTCTTCCACCCCTTTTCTGAAGAGCTAGAGATAATTTAAACCCAAAGAACAAAATACTTTCTAGAAGGCACTCAAGTTTTCCTCAATGACTTAAATATTTCTCAGCTATATGGAAGGATAAGACATTCCCCCACATCCTAGTGCTATCAGATGATGTAAAGTTAGTCCCCCTCCTGCTTATAAGCTCCTTCAAGCACTGGAAGGTCATAGCGAGGTCTCCCCGGAGCTTTCTTTTCTCCATGCTGCACCCCCAGCTCCCCCAGCCTGTCTCCATAGGAGCTTGCTGAAAACATCTTGAGAGGGGTTCCATGGAAAAACAGGATTAGCCAAGTTTCCTCCTGCTGCCTCTCCTCTTTTTTGCAGGGCTATTTTTAACCCAGGTCAGCCAACTGCTATGACTCACAACATGACCTCATTTACAGTTAGGTCTGCATGCAAGGACAGGGCGACTGCAAATAACAACACACGGAGCTGCAGTTCAGCTAACACTTCCTTTTCCGTGCAGGAGCAGAGAGAAAATCAGACACAACAGTGATCTGAGAAGGAATGTGCAACAGGTTACACACACAGGAGAACATTTCTGTTGCAATGCAATGCTCCTCAAAGCCATGGGAAGACTGCCCTGCTGGGAGAGGGACAGCAGGGAGCATCTCCACACTGGACTTAGGGAAAGATCTATGGAACGCTGTGCTTCCTGCTCTTCCTAGGCAACTTAGCCAGCCTGATCTTCAGCTGCAATTGAAGAAAACATCTGATGTGACAAGAACTTTCAGAAACAGTGTGGTGTGACTTTTCAGCAGTGAGTTCACAATGGATGGCAGGACAGAACAGCACCGAACAGTGTGTCACAGCATCCCATTCGCTGCACCCGAGGACATCACCGCACAACACTTTTGTACAAACAGCAAGCTTGCACTGAAATATCCTCACAGGAGAAAGAGGGGGCTTTTAATGAGGGTCTCATTGGATCTCACAAGCTCCTGCTCAGCAGCTAACCCCCAAGTCTGCTTTGTATTTCATGTGCAGTATTTTCCATATCTTACCAGCTGCTACAGAACAACATGACCTTTGCTCTCCACCCGGATGACCCAGCTGCATCCACCACATGCATTGGAAACAAAAAGCACAGCCAAACCCTCAGCTCCACCGTAGCTCCAACCCTACATCCCCCCCAAGGCAAGTCTGCCCATGGTCCTTTGCAGCTGGACACAGAGCAAGCACTGGTCTGGCAAAACCCCTGCCATGGTTAGCTGGGTGCTGTAACAAACTTGTTGCTGTTACAAAAAGCAGAAGGCAACAACTCAGACTTCACTCTGCCCTAACAACACACCCAAGGTGCTGGACTGATCTGGAGCATAAACCAGGCCCTAGTTCAAGGACTGAGGCCCAAGAGCAGGAGCCACATGGAAAGGGTCTATGGGAAGGCTTAGATTTTGAGGGGGAAAAAAAAGGATTAAGGTTTTATATCCTGAAACCAAAGCAAATGTTTCATAGCACTCTTTTGCATCGTGGCATCTTCCCACTTTACTCACACAAAGATGTCATCTTTTGGCATGATATGATTTAGACCTTCATCCGCCTGGAAGATTTTGTGGAACCGATGGTTGTACACATCTGTCACCACCATCTAGAACAGCAAGTGAGAGTTGCAAAGAGAGTATAATAAATATTTACATAAATAAATGCAAGCTAAATTCAAGCAACACTTTAGTTTTTCCCATGAGAATTTTCAGCACCTGTATTATCAGTGCTCCGTTTCCCATAACAACACCAGGAGCTCATTGGCTGCTTTCATTAAGATGGGTCAGAAAAACAAAGCATGTAACAGACTGATTTTACAGAGGTGCTGAGGAGATGTGATTCTACAGCTGCAAATCAGTCTGCTGGAAACAACAGCTCAAATCTAACATGTTTTAGGCAAAGATCGCTCACATCTACAACTCGCTGAGAAAGACTGAAGCACTACAATGGTATCCTGAAAATCCTCCCCCCCACCACCTACAAAATCATTCACTTTATAAAAAGCTCACCCAATTCCTTTGTTATTAGAAGGGCATCCAAGGGGAGGTGGCCTCAAAACAGACTGAGCATCTCAGGTTACTAAGAAATTACACTGTCAGAAATGCTGGGGGGGGAGGTAGGTGGATAAACAGATGTTTTCTTGTTCTTTTAATGGAGAGTAGTAACAAAAATATATCCTTCAGCTCATTCAATATTTAAAAACTGAGACATCAAAATGCCTCTAGAAGACCAAAGATGTATCAATATTACTACACTGCATTTTATCCTTACATTTTCTGCAGGAACCCCAGAAAGTTTGGAGAGTGAATCGCAGAGATCTGAGATGGCCCCCATCATTGGCACCACAACCCGGTACTAAAAAGGGAGAGAACAATGCTTAGCAAAGGCAAAACAAACGTATGTACACAAAGCATGTATACGAGAACACAACTTGGAATGTCTAGTTCTGCTGAAGGTCACTGCCATCCTTTCTTCCTCTGGGAATCAGAACTGTATGTTTTAAAGGACTCAAAGGCACACATTCAAAAGGACAGACAGGCACACATTTGGAGGGAGCCCCATGGAGCACACTTGCCTTGACTAAAAGGAGTTATGTTTCATTGTGATTCACCAGGATCTTCTTGGTTATGCCATCCACCTGTACCCCCACCTGTGGCCATCACAGGCTCACAGTTCACGTTCTCTTAGCACAGCCCACATAGTGGGGCTCTGTTTCTCCTTTGTCACCCACCAGAAGTGAAAGATAGCAATGTATACCTCCAGCATCCCAACTGGGAGATCACAAAATACCCAGAATTGCTGTCAGGGGGACAGCAGGTGGGATGTGAGACTGAACACAGCCAATTCCACCAGCAGAGCTCCAGCTGCTGCAACTTTGGTTTATCTCAGTTCTTCAAAGCACCATTTACCCTTTCAGTCTCTATGCTACTTGTTTATGTTACTCATCTCTTCAATGAATCCCTCCTCTGTTCTTTCCCTTCACAAAACCTTGGTGATGTGTAGAGCTGTCCTTGATTTCATAGTTGTACAAAAAGCAGGATGAAAATTCACTGCCAACTTAGCATACATCTCTGCCGCATCTACCAACCCCTTGTCCCCAAGATCATACTCTCTATAGAAATCAAAGACATAAACTTGACCATGCAAACACATTACTGCCTTCACAGAGCTGTGTATCACACAGGTAACCACACCACAGGAAAAGTTAAGCCATCCCCTTCAAAACCTAAGAGAAAGAGACTCAGATAAAGAAATCCATGCTTCAGTGATGCCTCACCTGGACAGGTCTGCGCTGTGGGTCTGCATATACCAGGGTAACCTCCAGCAGACGATCTCTCTTCAAAGGCAGTGGGAGAGTTAAGTAACAGAAGGGATCAAAGGTCACAGAAACCTTAGAGCATTTGGGACAAACAAGGGTTGATTTGAAAAGACCATGAAAAATATCCACAATGATAGAATCATTTCTCAGTCTGTGGTTCTCCCAGGCTTCTTTTGCTACAACCTATAGAAAGAAAAGAAATTAAGTATTAACTCCCACAAACACAAGGCACAGCAAGCACAGGGATGGAAGCAAACTCAGGAAGTTAATACAGAGAGAATCTTCACAGAAAGGTGGGTGTACTCCATTTCCAGCCTAACACACCTGGATTTTTCTCAGTGAAACTAAGACTGTGTCAAGCCAGAAGTACAGCGGCTTGAAAACAAGGTAGAAATTGCTTTAGTTCCTACACCAGGAGAAGTGGAAGCACCTAAAGAAAATGAAGCAGAGCTGGGCATCCTCTTCACCCCACAACCACCACCACTGCTTGGAGAAAAAAGGGAATAAATGTACTTCATGCATTGTTGCCACATGCATGAATAAGCAAAAAATGTTTAGGCTGTTTTTTAGCTAGGTGGATAAACAGTCACATATACTTCCTAGAACAAAGAACTGTTTTACCTGGCTTTTATGAGTCTTACTGCCACCCTGACTGTGTATTTGCTGTGGATTCTGCACTTGTCAGCATTCTGCAGTTGTTTGTACCAAGACAAAAGTCAGAAGGCTGACAAGGAGGAACGTGATTTCACTTACAGGAAGAAAGACAGTCCACTGTTAAGTGTCTCATTTCAACATGAGCACAGTTTGCCAACTTCAGAGAAACAAAAGTGCCTGTAAGGTGCTCTCTTATCAGTACTGACAGAAGATTAAGGTAGGGGGTGAAAAATGAACATGAGATTTTTCAGGCCTCTGTCAAGAAAATGGCATAAAAGAATTGTTTTTCCTGCATATTATTTTTCTGTACCCCTTTAGTGTGGGTAACTGGAGCCCAGTGTGTAAAACTGCTTTTATATCCATAACACAGCACCAGAAGGGAGATAAAAACAAGACAAGCCCATGCAGGAGATGCAGTTGTTTCACCAAATGTTAGGAATTCATCAAGGTCCACAGCAGTACCACGTTACAGTGATTTCAGCTCTGCATGAAACTTAGCTCTTGCTTTGCTTTGTCCAGAGCTTTCACACAACCTGCTCAGTGTAACAGCTCATGGATTACACTCATCAAGAGGCCACAAGGGAGCACACCTGAGTACCCAAGCCTTCTGAGTATTGCTTACCAGAACACTGCTTACAACCCCTATGCATCCATCCAGACAATTTTTTGAGTGCCACTTCCACATGTGCCCCCACTCCCAACAAAGCCCACAGACAGTAAGCATCTGCCTCAAATTGATGCTGACAGCTGCTGCCCAGACTACGTGGAAGCTGACAATGGGCACGAGGTAGTCAAGAGAAAAGGTTATAGAGGTGACTGCAATCTACTTGTACTTAGCTTTTATATGACAAGATCAAACTTCCTTCTTTTCCACTGAAAACCTATGTCAGAATGATATGGAAAGGTACTGTCTTGCATGGCAGGAAGAAAAGAGCTCTGCTGTAATACAGAGCAACAGCTTTGTGCTTCAAGGTGTCATGAAGAACAAAAGGCCACAAAGCATAACAAGATTCTCCCTTCCCAGGTATAGTGGTCTTGCAGGGAAGGCATTAGTGTGTTTAGTGGGCAGGAAGCACCACAAAACCAATTTGCACTCCTTCAGAAGCACTGGTCAGCCCGTTCTTAAATAAAGGGCATCTTACCGAATCGGGCCTGCCATTGGCATCCTTCAACTCCAAGTAAGGTTTCTTCTTCACTCTATTCAAATCCTCATGCAAGCCATCTAGAAGAAAAGCCAAGAGCTCCTGGGAATCTTGCTGCTGGTATCCTGAAAACTGAGGAGCAAACCGGCCAACCTGTGTCTGCAACAGAACACAAGAGTTAGAGGGGGCAAGTATAAGCTGTATGCAAAAGACAGTGGAATAAAAACATCCTAGTTTCTGCAGAGACCAACCCTACACTACTTTATATTAGCAGCAGACCCCAGAGAACTGAATGCTAACAGATAGCAAGTGCCAAGATTAATTTTACCAACCATTTTTCACTTTATCCCTGAACTATTAAGTGAGAAGAATGTATTCAGTGCTTTAACATGGCAATCTGAATTAGGAATGTTAATTCACAAACCTGCACGTTGCATTTTTTACTTTATTTCAGAAGCCTACAGCCACAATGCAGAATTAATTACTGCACGACAGCATCCTGAAGGTGTACTGCAAGACAGAAAACACTTGCAGAAGAGCTAACACTGATTGGCTCAAAGCTACATTTGAAACCAGGAGTCACCAACAGTCTGCAGCTATTTTAAAAGCAGAAGTACAAACCCAGAAGATATAACAGGCTTATATAACAGGAGTAGCAAGAGCCAGAAACACCACAGCCAAACACAAACATCGTGCTGTTTCGAAACTACCTGTGACCCTACAGAGGACAACTTCTGTGGTAGGCAGGACTTTTGCTCCAGGTCTCAAAAACATACAACTCAGCTTAAAGTCCACACCACACAAAACCCAACCAGCAAAAGGATGTGAATTCACAGTTTCAGCTCACTGCTTATTTCATCCATTTGCAAGGTTGTTCTTCTTTGCATTACTGAGATTGCACTTACAGAAGCAAACTCTTAATGCTCCTTTGATGCTTTCATTACATTGTCCTGGAGCATCTTTGTGTTATACATAGAACAAACAACATAGTTTGAATTTTCCTAGGGTGGCTGCACAGAACTGCTACATTGCAGGGTTTGAGCTGGAAGCAGCTCTTTGTGCTGAAGCACAGCAAACACCGAACCAACAGATAACATAGCAGAAAAGGAAATGCTTTTTGCTCTCTACTTCATCATTCCATTTTTGCACTTGCAACTTGCACGCTGCTAAAAATTAACAGCTGGCAATGCTTGTGACCTTGCCTAGTTTTATAACAGCCACAGTGATGCATATAAAAACAGCTCTCAGGTTAGAAGGTCATTAAGGCACTAAGGTAAAAAGCAACAGCCAACTTCAGGTTACAACGTTACTTTCTCACTTGTTCTTCCTTCCCCATACTCTGAAAAGTAGCTCCCTAAGAACTGAATTAACACTGAAGCAGTTCTGTTGTTGGTGCTTTCAAGACATCAGAATTTGTGGAAGGCATGTTAGCTTCTTCTGCCAAAGAGCAACACTACAAGAACACAGAGTACTTACTTTAAACATGCGTGGGGCCACATGAGATTGTCTCCCAGACCAAATCTGTTTAATGAGTTCTGCATAGGCTTCTGCAATTTCTCCTCTCATCCCCAAGGGGTTGCTGTGATTTATTTCAGCTTCATATTTATCTTCCAGGAAATAGTCGGTCAGAGGAGGGGTATTGCTCAGACACTAGAAAAATCATTAAGGAGATGAATTTACTGCACTGGACAATGAATCTGTATGACAATTAAGTAACAAATCCAACTCTCACACCAGAACAAACAGAACTAAATGTTTTAACAAATCTGGTGAGACAGAGTATTTAATAATGATAACAAAACATCTCTCAGGAAGGTGGGTTACTGTAACTGCTGTAACTGGAACGTGGCTGGAAAACAAATTAGAAAAGGAAACACCAAAGGTTACAGTATTCAAGAGACTCATTTCTCCTTGCAGATGCTACACTGGCTACTCTCATGCAGCAGATCTGCCCCCAAGTGCAATCCTTCTCTTTGGAGCAGTTTCTACCAGTTGATCAAGAATAAGACATACAAGGCTCCTCGGCCTGCAGCTCTTTGGTTTTCCTTCAGGTATTTTTGGTTAATTTGTTCTGTAACTCCAACTGACAGTTCATCAGCCTAAGAAAAGCTTCTCAATGTAACGCTGAAACCTGACCACATAAAGTCTGCAAGAGATCACAGTTCTATGTGCCCATCTCACCAATGGTGCACACGCAGGTTAAAATGTCTTCCACAGCAGATCATTTCTGCATAAACACTTTCCACAGATTCTGATTCACAATCTCCGTGAGATCACTCTCGTGCTTAATTCTGAAGAATGCACTTTTCAATCTTTACCTGTAATGCAGAATTCATGAAGCAGGTATTCCCAAGGTTACTGAGTCCACAAAGGCCAGGTTGGGACAGGGAAGCAGAGTCCCTGCTGCTGCTGTAAGAGTTGCAGGCAAACCCAGAACCTCTGAAAGAAAGCCAACACAAAGTGCTCCACAATGAGTCTACCCAGTCTCGGCCATTTTGAAGACTTGCATCAAACATGAGTAAAAGAATTGACTAACGAAAGGCACCAGCCTTCATGTTCCTGCTGCCTCACAGTGGCTAGCACTAGATACCAGGATCATGAGATACACACACTAACTTTGGAAACAGTAATTGCTACAGGCCTATTATTAACATATGTCTCAGAACACTTCAGTTTCCTCTGTTTACAAGTACACAGCACTCCATCCTAACGTAGCAACCTAGTTCTCATGTGATGAGCTGTTAGAGCTAGTAAGGAAATTACGTTTCTGCCTGGAAAGGCTGCTATCACATATAGGCAGATATAATCCTTTCTCTCATATCCCCAGTCCTCTAACAATTAGGCCAAGCTCCAGCAGTTAGCAGCACCAGAACATGTACTACTTTTGTAAGTGAGAAGGGAACAGCAGAACCTAAACTGTCTCAAAAGTAAGGTTTGGTTAAAGGTACTCAGGGGTACCAGGCAGCATTACACTCCTTTTCTATACAGGCAAGGAAGAGCAGCAGTATTCACATGAGGGACAAACACAAAAGATGATTGCAGCTCTTACCCCCTGCCCAGGCTGGAGCTGCTCAGTCCATAGGAGTTGCTGCTATCACCGTTAGTAATGACAGATGTGGCAGATGCTGTGGAGTAAGAACTTGCTGAAGGTTTTGAAGAGGTAGTAAAGTTTCTGCTACTTGCAGTGCTTGACCTGAAAGAAAGGCAAAAAGTAGAAATGGTGCTACTACTTTTATCAGCTCCAACACCCCCTGCCACAAAACCCCAAGGACACAGCACTTCACAGTTAGCCCCCCCCCACAGATTTCACTGCTATCACCTGTGTAATCATGTTTCCAAAAGCATGTCTGAACAGAAACATCAGACAGGAGTACAAAAGCAGGAGTTGAAATTCATCTTTAAAGCAAAAATCTGTTGGCTGGACCAAAATAAGAAGGCATTTCAGATGGCACAAGTAACAGGACATCGAGATTTAACTTTACTAACAAATCAGCTTGAAACAAACAAAAGTTACACTCTTAATCATCACAAAAGGCTCACCTCATGTTAAAAGCAACAACATCAGTTCTTCTCTACTTAAAACCCAAAGCAGCCACCCAAACAGAACGGTAATCAGCAAGAACCAATCAGGGTGGGCACATAGCAGTTTGTCACTGAGTTGGGAGATACAACTTCATTAAGTGGGGACAAAGCACACCACTGTAGTGGCATGCATACCACGCACACAGCAACCCTCAGCACACTGAGGCTGGGGGTACTGAAAGGGATGCACAAAGACTGGGAGAGAATAAAGAACCACCTACATCAGAAGACCAGGTTTAAAACCACCTAAGGAACCTGAATGTACTGAAGTCCACGGGATTTTATGAGATACATCTGCAGATCCTGAGAGAACTGGTGGATGAAGTTGTCCACTGTATCTAAGCAGCTGTGACAGTCCAGTGAAGTTCTCACAAAATGGAGAAGGGGAAACATTACCCCCACCTTCAGAAAGGGAAAAAAAGAAGATCCAGGGAACTACAGGCCAGCCTGGCTCATCTCAGTGCCTGGCAAGATCATGGAGCAGACAGATTCTCCTGGAAGCTATGCCATGGCACACTGAAACAGAGGTGACCGATGACAGCCAATGTGGTTCAATTCCATCCAATCCAACAGACCACAAACAATGTGAAACATCGACAATCGCTGCATTCAAAAACTCCCATTTAATTTTGCAGCCTTGAGCATTTGGATTCAGCTTCTTGTGGGCACTGCCTTGTGTTCTATCTCAATCTGCTGCCTGTGGACTTCCTTATTTAACATCCATTTCTCATACGCCACAGAACTTTAAGTGCTCAAATCACCTTTTAAGTTTCTCATCAATATAACACTTTTAGCTCCTCCAGTACCAAAATCATCTGCCAACTGTTCAGCAATCCATTAGATTCCTTCTGAAAACTCATTAACCTACTTATCACATTTCTTGACAACCTAAAAGGACGCTTTCATTTCATGTGCCATTTACCAGCATGTCAGTTAGGAAAAGAAACTTCTGATTCACACTCAGGATTTCCCTGGTGAACCACTGAGGTTATTTCTTATGAAGATACGTCCCTCAAGGCTGCTATATGGGCTCACGTTGCATTGGTTGCCAGGATTGGATTCACAGCCCCACAGAGTCCAAAACTCAGGGCTCAAGGTCTGAAACCCCAAATGTGCAACTTTGCATTTCACAGCACTGCTGCAACGTTGCCCCCATTCTGCCAATTAAAGTCAGGCATTTCAAGTTCTACCACGCAACCTTTTGAAAACCCACACAAATGGCGAGGGAAGAGAAATCCGGAGAGCAGCAGCATAAAGACAAAGATTAATCTAGTACAAAAACTGTGAGGCCATATGGTTGATAAGCAAAAAAAAGCCTCAAAAACCTGCCAAGATGAATTGCTCAGGGGGAAAAAAAGAAGGAACATTAAGAAAAGTGAGATTTTCAAGTGGTTGGAAGGCATAAGAAAGAAAAGAGCTCCAATTCAGCTGAGGGTACCTTGAGAGCACATGGTAAAATTAGTCCTTCTATCTAGTAAGGATCCAAAAACCCTATAAATGTTTCAACAGAAAAAAAAAGTAAGAGCAAGAAAAGCTGAAATCTGTATTTAAGTGGAAAAGCTGTGGCCATCATGAAATGCCACTCAGGAAGCTCACACGTGCAAGAGTCTCTCCTGCAGAGCTGACACAGTCAGCGCTACCCAAGGCAGAGCACCTGCTGCAAGAACACACGTGCTTTAAGTCAAGAAATGAAGGCCTGCCCATGAAGTCTTTGGATCCATTGCTGAGGTCCTCTGAGGTCACCAGCACATGAGGCAACAAGGCAAGAAGAGTTTCAAACTTTTAAGGGCATTTAACTATGGCATGACCTACATAGAAAATATATCAATTACCTTAAACCACATAATTTCTGGCATTATCACTGAATGGTGTATAAGGTTGAAAACAGATGCCTAAAGCGAGACAGAAAGTACTGAAAAAGATAAAGATTCTCAATAAAATATGAGGAATAGTTGGAGAATATTCAAATACCAAATGAACTACAAATGATGTTTATATGAAGATATGCCATAAAAAGGGAAGGAAATGAAATAAAATTCAGAAATGATGATGTGAAAAGCAAGCACAGGGCAATTACAAATGGACTAATAGAGAGCAACATCAATGATTCAAGAAAGAACATGCAAACGTAGTTCACTGTGATCCTATGGACATTGTCTTAACCCATTTTCCCAGCAGGACATCTCTGAAGTACAGAGTCATTTCAAAATAGGTTTCACTAATTATCCCATGTTGCCCCATTCTTCAAACATGGCTCCAGTAGGATCTTGATTTCAAATGGAGCAACTTATGAAACCTGCTGCCATTTGAACTGCATTGAACAGAAAACAATTCCTTTATCAGTATTCAATCCTATGGCCTCAGCTTCACTGGATTTTGCCTTCCACAGTATAACAATGAATAAGAGACATTTCTCATCACTGCATGTAACTTACACTCTACCACATACCCATAATATTTCATCACACCCTCATCTTACTCCTGTCTTCTCTAGAGATTAAAGATTTGTGGCAATACTTCCAGTTTTCTAATTGTTTGGGTTGCTGGATTTTTTTGTTTTGGTTAAGCTGTTGGTTCTTTTTGCAGGGGGTGGAAGGCGCACATTTGTCAAGCTGTCTGTATGCTGCTTATAAGGAGCAACTACTAGAACGTGGAGTATTTACTACTGGCAGCTTCAGAAATACAGCCTGCAATCATTTTTCTCCTACAGCAGTAGAATACTACAGATTTTTCCTGTGCAGTCTACAGAGGTAGTTTCTTAAGTAAGCTAGCTCGACAGAAATAGCACTTCTGCCTCCTAAGCACTGCAGAAACCTAAGCTATTTAATCCTTACACAGCCTATTTGAAACGGGCTTTAGGACAGAGACTGTTGCTAAAACAAGAAACCAGCTGTAGGACAACAGAAGGATATTTACGTTGAAGACTCAACATTCTCCAAATCACACAAAACAAATAAATTCCCAATAACCACCAATATCTGGGAATGCACGCTCACTAAACTCAGCAAAGAAGTTGAACTAAATAATGAAGCCATTACTTTACTCTTACTTTGCAAGGAAGGGATGCTGAGGCCACGTGCCATCTCCATTTCTCACTTCTATTAGGACAAGCTGAAAGAGAGTCCAGGTAAAAAAAGAAAAGTAACTAAAAAGATCCACTGTACATTTCACATAGTTATCGGTAGAGCAAATATTGATAACTGTGATTGAAGTATTTGACACAGAAAGAAAACAGCACACGGCCATCTAAAAACTTTAGAGATAAAGCATTGCTCAAGGAAGCCTGCCCTGCAAATTGCTGAGCATTGTCAGAATACAGTGCTACCATTTACCACAAATACTGAGAAATAAACACATCCCTTACCTCCCCATGGTAGATGTTTGCATCTTCCAGAGTGACACCCAGCTCGCTGAGCTGCTCGTAAGAGCCATCAAAATGGCTGCTCCATAACCTCACATCCTTCTCAGCTGGGATTTTAAAGACTTTCCGTACCTCTTTCACGAGAGTGGCTGTTGTGGAAGAAAACAAAGTAACACCAGAACTCCTAAAACACAAGAACTTTGCAAGTAAAAAGACTGGAAAGGCAGTCTTCTAGCATCGCTATCTGTCAGTGGCTTTTGAATAGGAAGTACACTGTGGGAGTTACAATTGCTCCTATAGCTTCTCTAGTACTTAGTGTGAAAGAAAGAAATGCAGTTATTTCAGTCATACATTTGTATGCCAAGCCCTTCATTCAATAGCATTCAGAACCACTGTGATGCTCCTGCCCAAAGGACAACTTTGGTAGAAGAGCCATGATCTGGAAACTCAGGTTCAAGAAGGAAGTGTTTTCAGTTATCACCAGCAAGCTGAAAGAAGCCTCTTCATAGACAAATTACAGCCCAAATCCATCATTTTCACATGTGAAAATATAGGAATTACACAGAGGGCACGTTTCAGGAAGCAGGAGCATAGAAAGAGCCATTGAGAAGACATCTAAAACATTACACTCAAGGAAGAGGGAATTATACATGAAGAACAAAAGACCAAATTGCTTTACATGAGCAACACAGATGTTTCTCCAGGACACTGGTTAGTAAACAACACGTTCTGCAAAGCCTTTAATGACAACTCCCTGCACTGCACAAAGACTCACTATGACTGGAAGAAACTTCAGGGTGTTCCTAACCAGAGCGTTCAAAGCTGAGTCAACACTGCATTCAGCCCAGGCTGCCTGGGACACAGCCAGACGGGTGTTCAAAGCTGGCAAGGAAGGAAAACCCTCATTTGGGCTCTGTTCAAATGTCCAGCTGTTCTGACAGGGAACATTTTTTCCATTATGTTCAGTTGCAAACGCTCATGTTTCAAATTATGACTACCATCTATTGTTATCTTGCTTTGTGCTGCAGCAAAGAACTCATTTCCTGTGTTCTCAGTAACCCTCCTCATGGGTCCTGTCAGGCTGTTAAGAGGTGCCCCTAAAGTCCTATCTTTTGCAGGTTAACCATAGCTTCCTCAGGCTCTACTCGAAGATCACGCGCACCAGTTGGTTCACCTTACTGCTAGACTTGTTCTAGTCACATCTTCCTTCCAGAGCAAGATACAAAGCACCTCTTGACAAAGCATCAGAACAGCTTAACGCATGAGAGAGCTACTTACCAACACTATCTCTTCTGCTGAAGCAGCAGCTGATCACGTTGGAAGGACTGCTGCTCTCACACAGCTTCAGCTCCAGAGGATAAACTTCAACTTCACAGTGCTTCGCATACAGACCAAATTCCATCACCTGCACACAGAAAGAAGGTGCAAAATAACACAAATAATAATATGGTATGAAAAACAAAATCAGAAAGTATAAAAGAAGCACATCTTAAAGGCCAGTTATCTGACAATGCCAGTGCAGCAGGAAGAGAAAAAAAATAGCTGAGCAGATCCATACCATCTGATGCTACAGCTTCACAGCTTGACTGTGGGACAACTGCCCTCCCCCATGCCCTGACACAGAGTATTTCTCTTTACCATTAGATCAGCTTTCAGCTCACTGGTGCACAGTACTGAACTGCTCAGTTCATAATTAATTCACACTTAACTTCCCAGCTTTGTGCTATGGTGAGTCCACCAGTATTATTACTTAACTACACGTGGCTGCCAACAAGCGTGTTGCTTTCACTTGCTATTTTATTCATTTAAATACTGTGCTCACTTCCTTGTCTTACTGTTGAGGAGAAATGCATACAGCACCACCTGAAATCCTACAACATTGGGCCCACACCTCAGGCCATAAGAGATGAGTCTTCCAGCACTTCTCTGAAGAGCTCTGGCCAAATAGCTCACTCTCTGTACTAAGCTGGCCAAAGCATCCCATTGGGCAGTGCACTCGAAGCACAACACATACCTACACTGCTACCAACACTCAAACCCCACTGTCCTACAGTTCATACATTGATGTACTCTGTAGCAGGACTTTTACAGAGATCCTGCCCCAGTCTTATTCTTATAGACACCCTGATGCGTGAATTGATCTCCGTTTAGGCAAAGAGCACTCAAGGATCACAGCTTTAAGTACATTCCTTCCAGTGCCATCTAGAACATCCTGTCACCAGATACCACCCAGGTTACGCTCACCCGCAGCACTGTGCTTGTGCACCCCACTGACCTTTCACTTCTTATTTTCTCTCACAGAATGCCACATCCCACACTATTCTGCTATATTTCTAGGTGTGTTTTTTAACAGCAAAATCCACTGCAACGGGCAGGTTAACAACAGACACTGAAGTTCTTGCAGCAATCCTAGACTCTAAAACAAGAAGTTACTTTTAATTGAGCCATGACAACCCAGACTGTTTGTCTGCAATACAGCACTTGCTCCAAGGTCTATCACTCAACAATTACGGTGCTGAACACTTGATCAAGACTAAAAACCACAAAACCCCTTTTACCTGTAAACAACTGACAGCTTTCAGTTGATTTCAGAAGAGCAACTCGTGATTCTACCTTTCAGAATGGCTTACCTACTCAGAATGCATTCATAACTACATATGCAGGAGAAAAACGCCTTATGAGCTTATAAAAGAGAACCACAAACATGTCTCTTCTTTTTGGATTTGAGAGTGCCAGAATTCTGGGAGAGAAAACAAGAACCAGGTTCAACTGCATAGGAAGTCCCCAAACCACCTGCATTAATAGGTAATTTAGCCCAGTGCCCTGTTCTGTCCCATTAGACCAATAAGATCACATGCTTGAGTACAGCCTGAACTATTGCATGCAACATGAAAGCGCCGCATTACTCCAATCATAAACCCATGAAGGTAACTGGAACAAGGTTCATGGCTCTCACCCCATGTAACCCGCTCACAGAGTGTCAATGAGGATTCAGGCACTTTAACACCAACAAGTCACATTATTGGAGACAATGAGCTAAGCGCAACCTGACGTTATTCTTTCAACACACAACTAGTGAAACAAACACCACAGAATAAGGTTAGAAGGATTTCCAAGCCCAACCATCAACCCACCATCACTATGCCCACTACGCCACGTCCCATATTTACCTTCAGAAACAGTGACTCAATCACTTCCCCAGGCAGCCTCTGTCAGTCTCTGACCACTCTTTCAGCATAGAAATTTTCCTTACTTAATCTCCCCAGGCCATTCCCTCTCATTCTATCACCTGGCAGAAAAGGCCAATCCCCACCTTGCCATAACTTCCTTTATAAGATAAGGCCTCCTCTGAGCCTCCTCCTCTCCAGATGAAACAAACCCAGTTCCCTCAGCCACTCCCCATAGGACTGTGCTCCAGATCCTTCACAGCTCCACTGCCCTTCCCTGGACAAACTGCAGGACCTCAATGTCTTTCTTTTAGAGAAGGACCCAAAAGTGAACACAGTACTTGAAATGCAGCCTCACCAGCGTGGAGAACTGGGCAACAAATCACCTCCATGCTCCTGCTGGTTGCACTGATTCTGACACAAGCCAGGATGCTCTTGGCCTTCTTGAGAACCCGGGCACACGGCTGGCTCACGTTTAGCCAGCTGTCAACTAACTCCCTCAGATCCTTTTCCTCAACACAGCTTCCCAGTTGCACTGTAATGCAACAATGCCTATAGCATTGCCTGGGGTTGTGACTGAAGTGCAGGACTTGGTGCTTAGTCCTGTTGGATTCCATCCAATCAGCCTCAGCCCCAAAGATAAGATAACAAAGGTACGCCAAGGAAACCCTGCTCCACCCAAACGTACTTTCCTCACGATGGGCTGCTGTCCCTCGATGCAGCCATACCACGAAACCAGCTTCTGCCAGGCGCTGCTGGGCACCAGCACGTAGTCCAGCTGGGCGATGAGGTGTTCCTTTAAGCTCTGAGTCTCCCCATCTGGAAGGGAGATGCACGTAAGGTCCAGCTCCCTTACAGTCCTTCCCTCCCTTACAGTCCTTCCCTCCCTTACACCGTTACCCGGGGAGCCCCGCGCAGCCCCTCAGCCACAGGCCGGCACTCACCGCCGAGCAGACACGCGTTGTCGATGGGCCCAGGAAAGAGGTTGGGGTCTCCCACGCCGGACACGTCCCACCTGTCGTAACCCACGTAGCGCTTCCAGAGGCTGAACCAGCGGCTGGCCAGCAGGTACCTGCAACACACGGCGCGGCCCTCAGCGCTGCCAGCCCGCCTCCAGCCCAGGGACAGACAGCGGCTGAGGGCCGGCCGGGCTCACCAGGACTCCCCCAGCCTCATGGACGCGGCCATCAGCGGCCTCAGCTCGGCCCGCTGCACCGCTGGGCTCGGCGCCGACCCGTCCACCGCCGCCGGCTCCACAGTCGCCGAGTCCGCCGCCTCCGGGCCGAGCTCGGGCCGCACCGTCCCACCGCCGCCCTGGGCCGCCGCCATCTTGGTGCGCTCACCTCACCGCTACCGGAAATCGGCCGCGTGCGCATGCGCTTTGCGCGGGGGGCGCCGTTTTGTGGCCACACCCAGGGTGACCGGAAGTTGGGGGGGGCGTGGTTGGGCCGGGTGGGATCTGCGCCCGGCTCTTTGCGTTCCGCGGCGCTCGGGGGGTTTAATGGGGGGGGGGGGGAGTCAGATTGGGAGGGGAATTAAAGACAGGGCAGAGCTGAGCAACGAGAGGGGCTCGTAGGAGTTATGAAAGAGCCTCTGGGAACCGCCCTTGTGGTGCTGGTGTGTTACATTGTGGAGGTTACGTGACTTATTAAGTATCATATTAAGTATCACAGCACACACATTAAGTATCACAGCACCTCCTGTTTCCTTGGTACAAACACCCAGCAGAGCCTCCTTATCTGCTCGGGTCAGAGGCAGCTCTGGGATCTAAACACAGCGCAGGGCAGGGCCGTCCATCAGGGAGTGCGGCCACAAGTGGAGTCATGGCTGTGCTGGTACAGTGAGTCAGCTGCAATGGTGACCTCCCCATAGGAAACAGAATCGCCTCGTTCATTGCTTGCTAAGGGAGCTCGCAGGCAGCACCCGGCTGTAGGCAGGTGTTTCCTGCTGTCTACCCGTGGCTGTGATGGAAAACAGTGATAATGAGACCTCTGGAAGCTTGTGTGTGTACAAAGATGGTGTGTGCAAAGATATTGTGTGTGTGTGAAGATATTGTGTGTGCAAAGATAGATATTGTGTGTGCAAAGATGGTGTATGCAAAGATATTGTGTATGCGAAGATATTGTGTGTGCAAAGATGGTGTGTATGTGAAGATATTGTGTGTGCAAAGATGGTGTGTGTGCAAAGATGGTGTGTGTGCAAAGATATTATGTGTGCAAAGATGGTGTGTGCAAAGATATTGTGTGTGCAAAGATGGTGTGTGTGCAAAGATGGTGTGTGCAAAGATATTGTGTGTGCAAAGATATTATGTGTGCAAAGATGGTGTGTGCAAAGATATTGTGTGTGCAAAGATGGTGTGTGTGCAAAGATGGTGTGTGCAAAGATATTGTGTATGTGAAGATATTGTGTGTGCAAAGATGGTGTGTGTGCAAAGATATTGTGTATGTGAAGATATTGTGTGTGCAAAGATATTGTGTGTGCAAAGATGGTGTGTGTGCAAAGATGGTGTGTGCAAAGATATTGTGTGTGCAAAGATGGTTTGTGCAAAGATATTGTGTGTGCAAAGATGGTGTGTGTGCAAAGATTGTGCGTGCAAAGATGGTGTGTGCAAAGATATTGTGTGTGCAAACATATTGTGTGTGCAAACATATTGTGTGTGCAATGCGGCTCACCAGGAAGGAAAAAGGAGTTATAAACAGCCCAAAAGAGCCTTTGACAGGCTGAGAAATAAAGGGCTTGTTTTGTTCTCCCTTTGATGGCATTTCTGTTGTGCAAACACTTCTGAACGTGGCTGGTCCGTGGTTTAAGGTGGTGTCCTTGAGTCTGGTGGGCAGAACGCTGGGGAAGCCAGGAGATAAAGGCAGGATAGTTTCTATCTGCAGCTCATTCACGCTCCTGACCGTTTCTATCTGAACTTTAAAGGTTCAAGGAGTTGGTGGCAGCTTAGAAGGTCACCCCTGATCATGAGGTGTGAGGAAGGAGGGCCAAACACTCCAGGAAGGGGGGAGAGCTGGGGCTGATGGGTGGAGGAATGGAAGGGCAAGGTGTGCGCTGCCAAGGGCGCAGCTGTTAGCAGACACATGTTACAGTAGGAAGGTGTAGGAGTGTAGATAAGAGACAGATACGGAAGGGGCAATGTCCCCAGGCTACGGAATCATCTAAGTGCAGTGAAATGTCTCTTTCCCACGTGGTTCCAACACTCAGTAGTGTTGTAGTGCAGGAGCCTGCACGGGGACTGCTCTCATTTGTGTGTGTCACTAAGGAATGTTTCCAGGCTGCAGGCTGCCCCTTCCACCACCACCCGCAGGCAGAGAATGAGGCTGAGAGGCTTTCACCTGCTCTGCACATTTACAGCTGGGACTGCAGCACGGTTATAGCGGGACTGTTTGTATTTCTGCTGGCTGATTTTCATCCTAGAGTCGCATCAGTGCTGTCATTCTGCTGGTGTGCATCTGCCCTGGAGCTGCTGCTTTGCTTTCCAGCCAGTACAGCCCCAGCAGCCAAGAGATAACTGAATCTCTCAGCCATTAGCAGTGAATGAATGAATGAATACTGTGTACAGCTCCAGCAGGCAGCTCTCCCACCTGGGGAGGGATTCCTTTGTGGGGCTGCCCTGGTGCCCCGCTCATTGCAGCTGTAGGGCTCTACAAAGGCTGCAGGCAGTGGGAAGTGGCAGAGCGTGGAGGTGCCCTGCAGGGGTTCCTTGCTCACACATTTTGAATGCGGTGAGCCAGGATTAAGGAAATAGCACGGCTCACATGGAGGAAGGTTTAAAACACAACGCAATGAGTTCCTGCTGCCCGTCAGCCCCTGAGCTTGCAGTGTATTTCAACACCCTGCGCTCATTAGGGAAGTGGATCTCACTGCAAAACGAACGCACCGAATCAAGCAGCTTCTGCTCCAGAGGAGAAATAAGGCACCGAAAACATCCTGTTGGTTGTTCTTGTGTCTTTAACCAAGTTAAAAAGTGAAGGAAGTTAAGAAATAACCCAGTGAGAGTTGTGCAATCTGAGCTGAAAGCCGGATTACTCAGGGCTAGCGGTAAGCAGGGTGGAACTGCCTGCAGGTTTTGCCATAACAATAGGGCCAGGAGGGGCCTCGGATGTGCTTGCATTCATGAAGTAGCCAAGAAGGAGAGAACAGGAATAAAACAACGTAAATCCCAAAGTTGAGTGGTTTTAGTTGTGAAAACAACACACAGGTCAATAAAGCTTAGAAGCGTCGTGCCTTCAAGTTGCTGGTGTATGCCTGAGCTCTGCAGTGCAGCACCACGTTTACACTCAGTGCTTCGAGGCCTCGTGAAGGGTAGATTGTACTATGAGATATCTGGAGTGCAAACTGATTGCAGGAGGACGCGTGCAGTGAGATAGCAGATGAAGTTTGGCACAGGCTCATGGCTTCAAGAGAAAAACAACCCTAGTTTCAGCATCCAGCTGCAAACCCTCTGCTGCTGCTCAGGAACAACATGTCAAGGTTGTCGCAGCTCCACCAAACACCTGGTGGGAGTCAGAAACGTGGCAGCAAAGGAATTGAAACAACACAGTGCTGCAGCCTGAACTCCTGCTCGCCCTCACTTTGCTGTGTTGCCTACAATTCTTGTGCCCAAGGGCCAAGAGTGATAATCAGAGGCGAGGCACAGCTTCTGCATGAGAAGCAGTCAAACAGGCTGGGAACAAAAGAACTGGTTCTCCAGGTAGAGCCCCGTGTGCCTGTGCTGGGGCTGCAAGGTGACCTGGGCTGAATGCAGGATCACAGAGTCTTTATGGTGGGCAATGATATCTTAGACCCCCCAGTCCAACCCAACCCCAACTGCCTACTAAGCCACGTCCCTCAGTGCCACCTCCCCACATTTCCTAACACTTCCAGGGTCAGGGGCACCAATAGAGATGCACATCAGGCTGCCTCCAACACAGGGGACTGCTGGGCAGATGGGAGAGCAGCACCACACACACTCACTGCTCCACCTCTGGGTCTCCTTTGGGCATCCACCAAGACAAAGAATGGGCAACCTCAGGCAAAGGCTGCTCCTCCGCAGCCCCTTGGTACAGCAGTGGCTGCCAGCTGCCTGGGCACGGCTCAGCCTGCCCCAGCCTGCACCCAGCCAGAGCGTGCACCCAGCCCTTGGCCATCCCTTGCCCCATTGTTAGTCCCAACTCATTCAGATTCAGCCGTAGCCATGAATTAGACAGATTTGGTCTTTATTCAGAGAATCCCACACCATCACCCAGCCCCACGGGCTGCTGCCCCAGGCTGAGATCCCCCAAACATTTCACACGCAGCTTTGAAAACATCGGGCACACTTCGAGGATTTGGAAGATGCGCCGTCACAAGCAAAGCCTGCGCGGATGGTGGGAGATCAGCCGGAGCAGCAGCCCTTCATATAACAGAGCTGCAAGGCTTTCCTTTATTGCAGAGCCTCTTTGGGCACCTTCCGGAGCAGCAGCTCGATGTCATCCTGCAGTTTGATGGTCTCGAAGTGGCGGCTGTAGCGGCGGAAGGGGACGCCGTCGGGATCCACCAGGAACTTCTCGAAGTTCCAGGAGACGTCGTTCCGACACACGGGAGACCAGATGATGTACTGCGGGTTGGTCATCAGCGCCGAGGGGTCGTCGTGGGGGAAGGGCAGCGCCTCTCTCAAGAAGGCGAACAGCGGGTGCGCGCCCTTCCCGTTCACTTCGCACTTCTCGAACATGGTGAAGTTGGGTTTGAAGCCGTTGCCGGGCCGCACGAACTCCAACGAGCGCAGGATCTCCTCGTTGGTGGCGTTCTCCTGCGGGGAGGAGGAGCGGCCCCGTGAGCTCCCGGCCGCGCTGCCGCCCCGCTCCCCGCTCCCCGCTCCCCGCTCCATACCTGGTGCCCGAATTGGTTGCAGGGGAAGCCGAGCACGCGCAGCCCTCGGGGCCCGTAGCGCTGCTGCAGCTCGTTGAGCTGCAGGAAGTCGCGCGTGGTGGTGCCTCAGAGCGACGCCACGTTGACCACCAGCAGCACTTTGCCCCGCAGCGAACCCAGCGCCAGCGGCTCCGCTGCGCCCAGCGGCCGCGCCACGATCCCCGCCAGCCCCGTTGCTGCCATGGCCGCTCCGCTCCGCTCCGCTCCTCTTCCTACACACGGACAGACGCACAAACGCCCGGCCCCTCCCCGCACCTCTTTGTCCCGCCTCAGCCCTCCCCGCACCGCCCGCCCCTTCCCGCAGCTCCCTGCGCTGTTTGGGGCGGCTTTTGAGCCGGGCCGGGGCTGGCAGAGCAGGCGGTGCTGGGGCGGGGCGCAGCGGCTGGGTTGGAAGGGACCCCCCAGCCACAGCCCTGCCGTGCGCTGCCCGCCCACCCCCAGCTCGGGCCGCCCGAGGCCCCTCCGTGACCTGGGGCACCTCCCCGCGGCCGAGGGGCGGCTGTGCGGGCGGGGATGGGGTCAGACGTGGGGTAACGAAGGGTTCGCTCGCGGGGGAAGCGCAGCTGGTGAGCTGGGCTGGAGGAGCACGCAGCCCTGACTCAGAACCCCGCGGTTGATGAGCGGCTGCAGCGCAACGCAAAGCGGGTTTGCTCGACTTACGTAAAAAGAGGAGGAAGGAAAAAATAAAGACTTCCACCCCAAAAAGGGAACAGCACGGGAACGAGCGAGCTCAGAAACAGCGGAGGATGAAATCCCCACGGGCAGCCCAGCAGCTGGGAACTTCCTGCTCTGCCGCTGTGTCATCCCGGGCAAAGGGGAGGGGGCAAAGGGCTGCCTTCCCATGTCCAAAATAGTGCCTGTCCCCTTCCCCCCCCCCCCCCCCCCACCTTCAAAAAGAGACACGGGCGTTTTGTAGGGCTCGGTCTGGGTGCAGCTCGGTGCTCCCTTCCGCAGGGCGCTGCTCCAAACCCGGCTCTGCTGGCAGAGGCTCTCAGCTCCGCAGCAGCAGCTGGAAATACCAACAGCAGCATAGAGATGCATGCTGCCATGCATTGGAGAAGGCTGTGGGGTGCCCTCATTGCAGCCTTCCAGTACCCGAAGGGAACCTATAAACAGGAGGAGAGCCAACTCTTTGTAAGGGTGGATAACAGCAAGACAAGGGGAAATGGTTTGATGTCGAAGGAGGGAAGATTGAGGTTGGATGTCAGAGGGAAGATCTTTACTGTGAGAGTGGTGAGATGCTGAACAGCTGCCCAGAGAGGCTGTGGATGCCCTGTCCATCCCTGCAGGTGTTCAAGGCCAGGTTGGATAGGGCCCTGGGCAGCCTGGGCTGGTGTTCAGTTTGGAGGTTGGTGGCCCTGCCTGCAGTGGGGGGTTGGAGCTTCATCATCTTTGAGGTCCCTTCCAAGCTGGTCCACGCTGTGATCTCACCAGGCAGGGCATGGGATTCCTCCTCCGCAGGCAGCACAGGGGCAGCTCTTACCAGGACAAACAGCCCCAAGCATCTGCAGCCATTCCATGGCCGCACCGAGATGGGCTCTTCTGGTTCAGTTCATCAGACGCTGGAGCAAAAGGCCCGGAGTGAGCGATACAGACACCAGGATACAGGGAGCTTAGAAAACTGCCTTTATTCTATTAGTTGTTGGAAAAAAAAAAAAATGAAAATACAGAAAGTTTAGTTGGCTGCAGAACAGCAAGAAGTTCACAGGTCAGGAGTCTGATCACTACGCGGTAACCAAACCGACACCAAAAGTTTCCTTTTCTTTTTATCCTTTTCCTTTTGCAACTGGGTTCCAGCAATGAGCTTAAGGCAACTGAACAGTTCAGAAGCTCGGAGCGCGAGCAGGCTGCTGTCTTTGTACTCATCCCTACGGCACACGTCATGGGAATAAAACCTCCTCCCTGCGGCTGCGCAGACCACTCGGATGGTTGGGGTGGGTCAGACTCTTACAAATGAACATGGGGAGAGGATCAGCTGCTTTCCATTGGACTTTATTTTTTCTTTTTTTCCAATACAGTTTCTTAAAAAACCCAGAACACCTTTAAACGCAGAGGTTACAAGTAACAGTATTAGGAAATCCAATTATACAAAAAATACTACATCTAAGCTGGGGTAAATAGATTTATTTTTGGTAACATACATTTAAACTGGCACTAATTACACAGTAACTAAAAGGTAACTAACATGAAACCACAGAACCCTCACTTTTCCTTAGCTGTTAATGGGACTCGGTCAGTTCAGAGTTGATCACATCTTCAAACTAACGTTCTACGCCGCCCGGCCCTGAACAATCCCACCTTCCCTCAATGTGACAGCGCTGAAGCTACGCCTGGTTCCACACACAGCCATTCACTGTTGGACTCAATTAGAATAGGACGTTAGTTATTAAGTAGTTACAGACCAATCCTCTGTGCTGACAGCTTTTTCTCTTTCTAGAGAGAAGAAAGAAGATAAGAGAATTGTCTTCAATTAGCGCCTGGCATATCCTGTGAGTGCAGAAAAGGTTGGTTAGAGGAATGTTGAGGTTAACCTTGGGTGCACAGATGAATTTGATGCAGATTGTTATAAAAATCATGGTTGGCTTCTAAATACTGGTAGCAAGATGACTCGATTTTTAATCTCTTAAGTAAATTATAGATAATGAAAAAGGCCAGTAATCATACACTAAGATTAATAAACAGCACTTCAAAATTACTCAAGTGCAGGGTGCTGCTTTGGCCATCTTCCTCTGGCCACACTTTATAACAGAAGGCACCCGGACTTTTTCTTGCCACGCCGGGCTTGCAAAGCAGCTCTAGTGGCCATTTCAAAAACCTCCCTCACACCGTCTTTGGTCTTTGCCGAACACTCCATATATCCGAATGCACCGATGCGGTTTGCCATATCTCTTCCTTCCTCGGGTTTGACAGGCTCCTGCAGCAACACAAAGGAAAGTCAAAACCAAGCGACGTGCTCAGGAAGGAGCTGCAGCATCTGCAGTCACAGCTCTGAAGCCATTTTTCCCTGATCATAAAGCGCTCACTGTGCAGCACACAGCAAGCCACCAGTGCCCACTTGATGCTCTGGGCACAACTGATGGGCACTTTCATAGGAACACAGAACGGCCTGGGTTGAAAAGGACCACAACGATCATCTCGATTCAACCCCCTGCTGTGTGCAGGGCTGCCAACCATCAGACCAGGCTGCCCAGAGCCACATCCAGCTTGACCTTGAATGCCTGCAGGGATGGGGCATCCACAGCCTCCCTGAGCAACCTGTTCCAGTGTGTCACCGCCCTCTGGGTGAAAAACTGCCTCCTAATATCCAACCTCAACCTCCCCTGTCCCGGTTTAAAACCATTCCCTCTTGTCCCATCACTGCCCACTTTCTTCATGTCTTGTTAAACTCTCAGAAAGGAACCTGCCTGCTTCATTTTGGCCAGCTCTCGTCTTGTGTGCTCGTCATTCCTCAGGTCCTTCTTGTTTCCTACCAAGATGATAGGCACGTTGGGACAGAAATGCTTCACCTCTGGGGTCCATTTCTCTGGGATGTTTTCTGTTTAAAGAAACCACAAGTGTGAGCACAACAAAACCCAGTTCTGGGGCTGGTTTTATTTAAGGCTTCTTCCTGCTGACTTGTAGTAATGAGCTGAAACACAGTGATGCCCTTGTTCTATGCTGCACATCAGGTGCTGATAGACCTGTTGTGGTGGTACCAAAAGGACAAGCTGATGGACACCCAACATTTGGGTTTCTCCTGCTTCCTGAGATGACCCAGGCAGGAAGGGTTTACCCATAAGATAGATCAAAGGAGCAGGGAGATCTGGTGAGACAGCTCCCATACAGCCACCAGTGAACAAATGCCACTGGTGACCCTCTCCAGGTTAGGTTTCTTCCCCACCATGCGGAGAAAGAGAACTCTGTATTTGGAACCTAGTCATTGGGAGTGCTTCAAGCCAATCTCTCTCCTGAATATAAAGTCGGGGGGTGGGGGAGGGAGGAATGACACACAGCTAACTTTTCCCATTCCCAAAGGAAGGGAGTTGGTTAATTTTCCTGGATACAGTGTGATCTTGAGCATGTAAGAATGCCATTTTCAAGGAGAAATATTAATAATAGTGACAATAATCAAAGTGCCACTCTGCATTGCAAGGTTCCTTAAAGACCTTGATTTCTGAAAACCAGACGTGGCAATTCACACTAATGTTGAAGCTAGAAATGCTCTCATTGCAGCACATGAGAATACAGTCGATGGAATGATTTCCAAGGGAAATACAGCAACACACAGAAGCAGTTTTTCATGTAATTCCCGACCTACTTACCTAAACTATCAGGACTATCGATTGAAAAACACATAAGTATAACATCAGTATCTGGATAAGAAAGCGGTCTAAGTCGATCGTAGTCTTCTTGTCCTGCTGTATCCCACAAAGCCAACTCCACCTGCAGCAGAAAGACCGGGGCAGTCAGACACGGGATAGGGATGATGTGAATCAGAAGTAAGTAAGCCAAGTGTGCTGAGTGAGGTATTCCAGTCAGCGCCTCTCAGGAGGAAGAAAACAGACTGAACAGCTTTGACATCAGAACTATCAGAAACTGCCCATCCTGTAACCCCAAAAACTGATTTCTTGCAGCTTATGAGAACCTCTCCTTCCATCCACGCCTCACGTCAGTTCTCTGAAAGGACTTGAAAGCTACCAGCAGAAAAGCAAGATGGGGATTAAAGGGACCCAGCTGCACAGGGCTGAGCAGTCATTCAACAGGCATTCCAGGCATAGCGGCTGTCAGCAAAAGAGGACTCTCCAAGTATAAACTCTTTAGGATTATGCATATTTCCTATTGGTTTACAGCTGGAACCCGTCGTGACAAAGAAACGTCAGGCTAACAATTCTTTGTGCACAAGTTCTTATAGCTCCATCTGAGCAGAAATGTAAGCTTGCCATTTGGTTCGGAACACAGCCGGTTTGTGCACAATGCTTCTTGTTACTCAGAACTGAATGAAACTGCTCAGGGTCTCAATATTTACACTTCTACTTGACTCTTCTTCTCTTAGACTCCTATGGCTGCAAAAACCGCAGAAAGCAGCCCACAGCAACTCAGATAGAGACAGACAGAACTCAAATGTAAGCCCTCAGGCAGAGAAGCCTGAAGCTCTGCTCCACTGCAGGCTTTCGTAACCATGTTTTTAGAAGGCAAAGTGCTTGGAACCAAATGTCATCTGCTTATCAAAGAGGCAGCTGACATTTCCGCAGCAGAAAAGGTGCTGCTTGAGCCATTTTTATCTAGTGCTGGTGGCACATGGCTGCACACAGCTGGCAGGGCACGGCTTCCTGGCCTACCCATTGAGAGATGCAGGGGCTCAGACAGAAGGGAGTGAGGCCATTTGATTGGGTGATAGGAGAGAGAAAGGGATATCAGATGCATTTTAAACGACAATTTAAGATCTTGTATCTCAGATATGATACAGCAACTTTAGAAATTGTAACCGTGGAGGAAAATGTGTTTTTACACTGGCCTAAAAGGATTTGTTTTTCTATTCTATCTACACTGTGTGAAAAAAGAGCTCTTTTCAGACATAGACAGCATGAAGAGTAATGAACAAAACCACAATTAATCCATAATCTGACAGCAGCAAATCGAATGTAACAGAACACCCATAACTGGCTCCAATCTTGGCTCAAACCACAACTGAAACTGAGCAGCTCTGGTGGACATTACTGCAACCGAACTACAAGTGACAGGAAGGTGTTCTGACTGCGCCTGAGCCTACAGCAAAGGGACAGCAGGAGAGGCACAGGGGAGCTCAGCACCACAACCTGCCACAGAAGACCAGGGAGGTCAGCTGTGTGCTAACAAACAGGCTTAGAAAGTAGCTGGTCTTTCAAGGTATGAGGTTCCTGCATCAGATGCTTCCAGAGTACCCTGCAAAGTGCCCATTTTACACAGCAGGTGCCACTCGTGTGACACAAATGCAGGACTCTGTTGGATGGCAGAGGTCCAATAGCTGGTTCCTGGAGCAGGAGTCTGGGGGAGTTTGTTTGGAAAACAAAGGGCCTCAGAGGTCATACAGATTCAAAACTACTTTTCCAAGTACTGAAAATGAAATGCACGAGCGATACAAAAGAAGAACTGAAAACGAAGCTCAGTGAACACGTCTGGCTGCTAAGATCTGCATTCCTGCAGACAAGTAGGACAGATGCTGATGAACACTACAAAAACGAAATCCCTCCGAAGCCTGACAGTCATCTGCTCCAAAGAGGATTCTGCACGTTGCCATGAACAGGGAGGAAAAAAAGGACTGCTCCAGGAACTTGTCTTTGTCCTCACAACTGCAGGACCCCATCAAGGCAGGGCTGCCCCTTTGCAGCCCCAACGGGCAGCGGCCCAGCGCCCTCAGCACATCTTTGCTCCAGCAGAACACATTTACCTGCCAGAACTGCTTGTTTTTCAGAATCTCAAATTGTATGGGGTTAGAAATATGTTATAACACGAAATAGGCTGTAAAAAGACATTGGATGTGAGCAGGTCAGTATTTTTACTGCATGCAAACGTGACGCATTTAAAAATAAACTGACAAAGCAAGTACTTAAAGCACCCATACTGACCACTTCTTGTGCTGATCTATGGTGTTCTGAAGAAATGCCCCTTCATTTTGATTACTGTGAGCGTGTGTACATACCTGCTTTCCATCCACTTCAATATCTGCTACATAGTTTTCAAAGACGGTGGGAACGTAGACTTCAGGGAACTGGTCTTTGCTAAACACAATCAGCAGACAGGTCTTTCCACAGGCACCGTCGCCCACTATAACCAGCTTTTTTCGAATGGCTGCCATGGCTGAAACACAAGAGGACAACTTAGTAATCCTTCCATTGGAAGCTCTTAATTGAGATGCTAAGAAGTAGCAATGGTTACGTTTCTAGTCCATAAGAACTTCTAAATCGAGTCTCTCTGCTCTACACAGAGACACATCTGGAACGATGCGAGTTCAGATCTCCATCTTTAAAAGAAAACCATCATGCTGATGAGGCACTGGGCATGGAAGCAGCAGAGGGGAGTGGAAATGAGTGTGTTTTAGCACTGCCTTGCCTGTTCTGGAGTTTGAGACCTGAAACTGCACAGAAACCAAGTAAGCACAATCTGAGAAGCGTGTTTCAGACAATCCAGTGAGCAGCACTTCGGTTTGAGGGCACTGACACTCTCCCCAGGCTGAGCTGTCCCAGCAACCCAGTGCCAGAAAGCTTGGTGAGTCACTTGGGCTGGGGAGCGCCCTGCTGCCACGTCAGAGTGCTCACAGAAGGATCTCCAGGTCTCAGCCCGCTCCTCCAGTTACACTCAGCACTGCAGAGGGCTGGGAAGCACACAGCTGGCTCCTGGATGGCACTGGCTTCGTGGGGGCTGCTGGGATCTCTGCTGCTTCCTCCTGGGAATGTCCCCTCGGCAGCAGTTGAAAGAACAAAAGGAAATGGCAGGAGCTGCTAGAAAGGCAACAGAAGGACAACCTGGTGTGAGGAATGGGAGGAAAGCTGGAAGAGGTTGAACAAAAGCTGGAGTCAGGGCGGGGCTGAATGAGATGACCGTGTTAGAGCTGGCAAACGTCAACAGTCAGGAGTGGCCCAAACAGTGTGGATAGGCACTGACTGCAGGTCATCACTTCCTGCAGATGACTCTGAAAGAGTGATATACAAAGGCAGCAGAACGGAGTCCAAGCCCACCAGAGGGCAACAGGGACCTGGGCAACTCCTGCAAGGGGATGCTGTGGGTGCAAGAAATGCATGCAGCCCTAAAGGAGAATGGGCAGGTATGTGGAGCAAACTTCCAGCACAGGTTCAAGAATGCAGAAATCACACCTGAGTTAGAACATCCCTGCAGCAGAAAGTACTCTGAGAGGCTGAGAGTCCTTGGAAGTGCTATATATATGTGTTTATATATATATATATAGGCTTGTCCTCTTTTCTCCTCAGGCATTTATTTGCTCCCACTGCAGGAACAATACAGCTATAAGGAGGGTCTGAGCTGCATGGAGCAGGACAGAACCACATTGACTTCCTTCTGCATACAGGGCAGAGGTTCTGAGCTTCTGCTGGGGGTGCCAGTAGGGAAGGACCCTTCAGCCATCAGTCAGCCTGGGGACTCCTGGAGCACGGCTTCATCAGACAACTGCTGTAATCCAGATCTCTCCCTAGAATGGGCTACATTCACCTTATGAATACACACGCACACATTTGTGTTATTTACCTTCGGGCTTTAGGGTTATTTTTACAACTGTGGAAGGTTTAAAATGATACAGGCTTTCAAAGGGTTCTCTTTCAGTGGGTTTAGATGGTTTTGAGTATTTCTAGCAATGGTAATATTTGATTTTACGGAACTGGGGATCATCTGTCCTCTGCACCAAGTCAAAGCCAACCCTGCCAGCTCTCCCTACGACCCTTCAGAACCGCAATGCTGAGCCCTATGGACCCCTGGAGCAACCTGCTCCTGCACTCGGCTCCCTCTGAGCACACTTCCCCTGCTGCCTGCCCTCAGCCTTCCTTATGCAATGTAAGCCCATTACCTCTTATCCTACTTGACACGGGCGTAGGAGAACAGCTTATTCCCTTTCTCCAGTGCGTACCCTCATTCAGCCTCCTCTGTAAGCAAACCCACCGCAGCTCATCCAATGATTCTGCCAGCGTCAGAGCTGGCAAACACTCAGAGCAACACCTGGATGGCACAGCTGAGAAGGAATCTGACTGCTTGCAGCAGGACCACATCTTAGCAATCTCCATCACCGGGACAACGCTAACAGCGCTGGCAGCATTTGAGGCCTTCTGCGTTTTGGCACGCTCTGCTTTCATTAACCAGGTACTCTGAATAGCCACCCATTCGGTGCAGAAAGCAAGAAGTGCTTTGCTAGCCAACAAAGCTGTACGATGGGCAGCACCCAGGCTATGCACACACAGCATCTGCTGCAGTGTAGCCAGTGTGCAGCTCCAGTCAGGGGTGAGAAGAGATTCGAATTGAACCTCAGCTCAAGATGATGCCACCCTCCCAGCCAGTGCCTTCCCCAGGTACCACAGGAGCTGCAGTTCCTCCCTCGGCACAGAGCTCACAGCACAAGGAGCTCCTGTTTGCTCAGCTGCCACACTAATACCCTTGTTACACGAGGCTATTTCCAAGCGCAGCACTCACCCAGCATAAAGCCCTGCTTGTTACAAGAACCTACTGAACACTCCCAGAGAATGAAAAAATGGAGAAAAATCTTTTAAATGTATTCAGCCCCTCCACCCCCCCAAAACATTGTTGTTTAATGCAACAGAACCTGCCCCTTTAGTTCAGTAAGCCCATTATTTTCCCAGGTGCCCCCCCTCCTGCAGACCCCAAAGTCATACTCAGAAGGGAGGCCTATGAGCACACTGCTGCTGTTTGGGAGGTAGATATGCCCATACCCCACAGCCCAGGTGTGCCTCTCCAGCTCCACATCTACACCCGGAGAAAGTAATAAAGGGTAATTAAAGCCCTTCCCCTCACATAGGTATCCTCATCACACACTTTATGTCATTGACCCATTGGCCACCACCAACTTTATGTTGCTGCTATGCCACGCAGGCAGACTCAAGGTGTTTTGCCCAAACAGATCACTGCTTATGATAAAAAAAAGCCACAGCAGCAGCCCAGCAATCCCACAGAGGACGTTTCTGCTGCTGGGAGCGGAAATACCCTTTAGATTCTTTCCCACCTGATGTTGCTACAGCCCTCAAGCCCAAAGTGTTGCAGAGTTTCAGCATCTTGCAGACAGTTCTGCTGCTGCCACCCACACGCTGAGCACCAGGCAGACCAATGCCCAGCGCTCTGCTCTCTGTGCTCCCCTACACCCAGCCAACCCTGCCGGGGTGGGGCAGAACCCTGCCAGGGCCTGTGTTCTGTTCTAAAATACTCCCTTCTATGAGGACAGAAGGGGAGGAGTTTCTGCAGCGATTCCAGAGAGAAGGGCAGGGAGGGACTAGGGCTGAGTATGGAGCATTCGGGTGGAGAATGGCACCGACAGCATCATCAGAGGGAAGAGGATGATGGCAAAAGCTGAAGCTGCCCAGACTCCCTCCTCCAGCCCAGCCCAGGCCCCACAGATCTGCCAGCAGAACAAAGCTTCCCAGCCTTCTCCTCCTTCCATCTCCCATGGAAAAACATCACTGACTGCACATCGCGCACGTTTCTTTCCCCCACCACAGCTTTACATTAATAAAAGTACATGTAAGCAAATGTAACAAACACTGCAGAGGTTGCTGATCAACTGCAGTTCGCACTGCCTTCATCAGCTCCTCTGAGCACACAGAGCTCACGCAGGACAGGCCCTGCACTCAGCAGGCCATGCCAGTGAAGTAAAGGAAACTGACCCCAATTCACCTCTTAAGGAAGCTGCAAAACAGGTTTGCAATCAGCCTTGGGATTGCACTGAAAGGAAGGGAGGAAAGAGATACAATTCAGCCATACAGGAGTTAGGTTTAACCCTAAGAAGGACACAGACCAAAATTATTGCCATTATATCTAAAGACATCTAGAACAGAGCTCATCTGCATCGCACTGAAAGCAAAGACAGACCAGTGCTCAGAGAGCTCACACCTGTGCGATACCATGTACAGCACGGAGCACAGAGGGCTGCAAGGATGCCTTGGCCTGGGCTGCTGGCTGGTGACCCTGCACATAGCAGGGGGTTGGAACTGGATGAGCATTGTGGGCCTTTGCAACCCAGACCATTCTAGGATTCTGTGTATTCCTATAAAGGCTTTTGAGAAAGAACCATATTCTTTAGGGAGCATGGAGAACATGAGGCAGTTTTGTTTGACAGCACTGCAAAGTAGTTCTATTTCTAACTACTGTGTACCACAGGAGCAGGTGGTAAGAAAAGATGGGCTTTTTTTGGAGGCTTATGTTTGAAACATAGCCCTCAAAAGAGTCCCAGAGCTGGCAAAGCACAGGGCACGCTACTGATGCTGCACGTTACATGCAATCCATAATGGACATTTTCTATTACGTGACTGAAGTACAATTAAATATGCCACAGGAGGTCAGCACAGCTGCCAGCAGCACTAAGTGCTGGATGCAGGACCTTGGGCTTTCTGCTCACAGGTTATTCTGACTGTTAGCCATGCTCAAGCCTGGCAAGTTTGACTAGTTTGGGAAGTGCTTTGCAAACAGAGCTGCCCATTTCCAGAGCCACGCAGCTGTGCTAAACCCCAGGTAACAAAGCTCAGCAGGCCCTGGCCACTGATAACTCATCACCTTCTCACTCCCCTGCAGCACATCCCCAGAACTGTGAGCAGGGGCAGCTCAGTGCATCACATCCCCCACGCAGCCAGCCTTGGTGAACCCTTAACAACTGATGTATGTCATACTGAGCAAGAAAGAGCTAGCCAGGAGTGCCAAACTAGAGCTTTACAGGCACGAATGTCCCGTGCACATCAGTTACATGCTGCTGGTGCTGCCCTCATTGCTGCAGTGCAAGACAGCACAAAGCTTCCCAGGACGCCGGGTTGGCACTCAGTGCCAGATCAGTGCTGGGGGTATCGTGTGACACCTCAGTGCCGGATTCCTTGTATCAGATGGCAGCCTTTGCCCTTGCTTTCCTCTTCAGGAGGAATCCCGTGTGACAACACGCAGTGCATCTGACCCCTAGAGAAAACTGCTTTTGATGGGGATATGTTTTCTGGATTTCTAGCCACTGCTCTCCACCCACTGGGGATTTACAGGAACAAAGCCAGGGCACCAACCCCAGCCTGCCTCCCGCCTCACACCGCATGCAGAAGGGCAGGGAGGAGGAAGAGGAAGGAACAGCGTCCTGCATGGCTCCCTGGGCAGCTGCACACCAACCCAACCCCCTCCCAGCCGGGCCAGAAGCCTCTGAACCCGCTCACAGCTCTGGGCTCACAGCCTGCAGGAGGAGGGAGCTCCGGCAGCTTAATGACACACTGTGAGTAAAGCCACTTCCTTCCAACTCAGAACCATCCCTATTCATTTCTCTCGCTGCCGCCCAACTCCCAGGCAGGCACAGAGGAGCAGGCAGGCCACCTCCCTCACCCTTTCTGCTTTTAGCAGGAAGGAGCACCCGCTGCTGTGGCTCTTGCTCCGGCAGCACTTGCACTTTCTGCACTGGGGTAAGGTTTTATTTGTTACTTCCTCCTTTGCAGGTCTGTTCATTCCTCCATGCTGCTGTTTGGTGCAGCAGGATCTGCAGCCCAGCAGCTGAGCGCCCCATCAGCACAGGCTCTGTGCTCTACCCACATCTAAAAGCAGCCCCCCTGCATTGAGTACAAGCCATACTGATTTCATAGCAGATCTTACTGAAAGCGATGCACAATCAAACCCAAGGCCAAGAGAACACCTGCACTTCAGAACAGAACTGAAACAATTAGCACTAATTGTTTCCCAGTCCTCGATGAGTGACAGTGCCTTAAT
This sequence comes from Excalfactoria chinensis, assembly GCF_039878825.1. NCBI lineage: Eukaryota > Metazoa > Chordata > Aves > Galliformes > Phasianidae > Excalfactoria > Excalfactoria chinensis. The sequence goes on from NC_092836.1 coordinate 16,225,557, forward strand.
TCTTTCCTGAACGCTTTGTTACTCGTTCCATTATTGTACCTGGGATTGATGCCTCGCTCTGATGGGATTATAATCGTTAAGGCTGTCCTACTTCTCCTGATTATTAGCGCACTTCCAGACTCCTTAAATCACTGCAGCACTTCAAGAGCTTTCTGGAAAAACACACCCATATCGACCCCCCCACTTGCAGGTCAGATAAAGCTTCAAGCTGAGCCACACGCAGAGCAGAGGTGTAAGGCAGCAGCTCCAAAGCAGACAGTGATGTTCCATCCTTCCTATTGACAGAGGTTATGAAGACATCTCTGAGATCTGACACCTCCTGGCCCAGGCTCCTCAAGCTCCTTAAGCTCCTTTTCCCCCCCAGCAAGGCGCTTTCTGTGCCTTCCAACTTGTTTTTTCTACTTTCAGTTTCTACTTTTCTCCCATCCCATCCATACGGCAGAACACAGAACACACGCTTCCATTTCCCTTCCAGGCCAGGTTACTCACTTACAGAAAAACATCACAAAGGGAGGTTCCCAAAGCATTTTTTCTTGCCCTAACAGTCAGAACCTAAAGCTGCAACGTGCACAAGCAGAACCCTCCATCCAAAAGCTGTTTCTTTAAACACCAAACCCAACCAGATCCTCCTGGGCTCCCACAAGCTCCCCGCTGTGCCGCCCTCCTCCATTCCCAGCAGTTATGGGATGGATGCCACTCCAGCACCCAGGGAAGAAGTTAACTGCAGCAATTCTCCTCTGGTCCATAGCAGGACACCTTCCCACCCTGCCCCAGGACAGGGCTATGGGGCAGGAAGCATTTATCTTGAGGGTGCGCAGCTCCATCACCCCTCCATGTGCCTGTTGCTTTGCTCCCACTGACCCCTCTCTTTGTTATCAGCACACACGAGAGCACTTCCCTTATGCAATACTGAGTCCCAAGATTACTCCACACAAAATGAGATTAGGGCTTAATATTGAGGTAATTATAGTAGGTCTGTGGATTTCCAGTCATGCGTGCGACCTGTGGGACACTCAGCATTTGGACCAGCTTTCTGCTCAGCGTCCCCCTCGGCTGCCCACCGGCTCCACAGGCACCTAAAATAAAGGGCAGGGAAAGGAAAAGCTCAGCTACAAGCTTATTTTCCCAGTTTCCAGCTTGGGCATTCCTTGCTTTGCAATCTTTGTGCTCAGCAGCACATCTGACAGTGTTTCCTTCTGTGATTTTACCTGCATGGTCCTGGAGCTCCAAAAAAATCACTACCTCTCAGTGCACTTTGTGGGGCTCAGCTGGAAGGTTCAGCTCTAGGCACCCCCTGCCTTATCTCTGGTCACCCTCATTAGCCTCACATCTGCTTCCCCTGGCATTCTGTACCCCCACTCCCTTTTCACGTACAGCAATCAATGCATCAATGGGCTGTGACCGAGCCACGATGCCACCCTGTTTTCTTACCAACTCCTCTTCCCAGAGCTCCTCAATCGATCACTGCCAAACATTAAACTTACATTTCCACTGAACGATGACAAACCCTTCCTCGTAAGCGGCAATAATTAACTCTCACCCCACCAGTTAAGATTATTTCTTCCCTCTGATTTGCATTTACATGGAGTGAAATGCATTTGATGCTTTTCCTCCTTCCATTCAGGACCCAAAAGCCTGGCCTGCACTTCTTCCTTCTCACTTTTGGTCCTTCCTCCTCCCTCAACACCCCACCTTCAGCCCTCACCAGATCCTCTGGTTGCATTGAGCAGATCCCCACACCTCCCCTCTGGGTGCCTGCAGGGCATTCAAACACTTGGGTACACTCACATATTTCCTTTGCAAAAGCCACACTGACTTCACCCCCTGTAAGTTATGGGTCTCTTTCCATTTTATTTTTCCTTTAAAATAAAAAAAAATAGGCATTGAACTCTGTGACCTCCTACTGAACTATTTTTAAGGACTGATACCATGCCAGCCATCTTCAGTTTCTCTGCCCTCATGCCGTTAAGCAAGAAGTCACATAGCAGAGCCACCAATGCAGCTGCAGGATTGCCAAGTTCCTTTGGAAACCCTTGGGCACGTACCATCCACGGAGCCTTGGCACTCTGTAACGATATTTATCACTTTTCTCTAAAATAACCTCTTTGCTGACAGTCCTTCAAGCAGAGAGAGATCTTCCAACGAGTGTTCTGGCAGAGGAACCTCTTTGGACTCCACAGTAAGCAGAGAGGATGCATCTAAGTCCGTTCATTTCCCTCTGATGGCTTTAATATCAAATATTTCTATCACCTACTGACCTTCCTGACTCCAGAAAGCTTCTTGCTTCCGAAGGGCCTGGAAAACAACATATTCTTTTGCTATCAGAATGATGTTGCTGAACGCCTTTCTGGTTGGTCCTCGTGCTTTTCACTTGAAGGTGAGAGCTCACGTCCTCATTCACTTTTCTGGTCAACTTCATGACTTGAACTGTATCCCTAACAGTTACCTTATCCCAAGCTGCATGCTCATTCTCCTCTGTCAGCGTCCCACAATGTAATTTAGAATCTTCCCAGCAACGTGTTCAATCTAAAGTGCAGAAGCCGAGCTCTGCTGTGGTTGACATGGAAGGCAGCCTTCCCCAATAACTTTTGGACTGAGCCGAGGCACTCTGTCAGCACCAAGATCCTCCTGTCAGAGCTCTCTCATCTCACACAGCTTTGGCAGGGCAGACAGGTGAAGAAGAAAGAGTCTTCAGGTATAAAATACGCAGCAGATGGAACTTGAGCAGGAAATTCAAGCATTCCAAACCCCTGCCACAAGCAAAGAGCAGAAAATCCTTTGCCTTCCCTAAAAACAGTGAAGGTGAGCAGGAGGAATCGCTTTGCATAGAGCACAGGAGGACCCACCCAGCTCCAGCTGAGACAGAGGGCTGCAAAGCACTGCTGCCTTACTGGGCAAGGAGGCCACAGGCTGTCCTGTTTCTGATCAACAACGGCAAAAAATAAACAACAAAACCTAAACGTTAGAGCTGGAGGAAAGAGAAACCCGCACACGTTGTGGGAGCACAGCCCAATTCTATGCCATGACACCGGGCACATCGGTGGCACTGTCTGCTCCTTCCTGCAGACCGTGCCCACGGCTGGTCAGAGAAGAGCAAATCCTCCTCCAATGTTCTTTACGTGACTCAAATACCTTAAGGAGAAGCTGTTCTAAGGATATCTCTGTTATTTCACCTCCTCTTTGCATCCTAAGTAAAAACACTGCGACAAGAAAAGGACGGAAGACAGAGAGAGAGAGGAGAGGCAGATGTGAGCTGCTCTCCCGCTTCCCCTGCACTTTCAGAATCCTCCCCACGCAGCTCAGAGCAGGCAAAGAACAGATCTCACCAAGGTCAGAAGGACCCGGACACCTGGCACTGCTGCCAAACAGCAAGTCAGGGTAACAGCACCCATGGCCTGAACACGGCTCTCCACCAGCATACCCTGGGGAGTAACACACGAGCTGTCCCAGGCTTCAATAGCAAAGGTGAGGAAGTGCTTGGCTGGGGAATGCAGCACCGCAGCCAGGAAGGAGCAGGAGGAATGATTGGTGGTAAAGCAGCAACCGCGGCAGGACAGCACAGAGAAACAGGGTAAAGCAGAACCAACGGGGCAAAGAAATAAGAAAGTGTTGAAAACAAAGTGAAAAGAGCGAGGAAAAGCATTTCTAAACCCTTCCAAAACCACCCAACTGTTTCCATTTGGAATTCGCTTATCTGAAGGGCCATCTCCAGCCCTACATCCTGGTGGCAGCTGAGACCACAGAGGATGTTTTTACCGTCAGTTCCTGGCTCAGGGAACTCCCCGCCTCCTCCGGCAGTTGCTGTGGCACAAAGCCAGGGCAGGGAGCTCCGGGGGACGGCCCTGCACTCAGCTCCTCAGCCCTAAGCATTTCATACGAGTGTTAAACGAGACAAATTGCCCATTAAAAAATAATTCGCGTCAAGCATTTGAGCTGGATACGCTTTGAAGCATTCCAGGGAGCTAATTAAAATGAAATCAGGCTAATGGCAATTTCTTTTTTTTTTTTTCCCCTTTCTTCAACACGAAGCTTTGGTCCAAAGCAGAGCTGGGAGTGTTCAGCTTATCTAGAACAGAAGCAGAGCTGTGTGGCTGCAGGACCAGGTGGGAATGAGGGCACGGAGATGGGCTGGGAGTGCTTTGCACAGAGTGCTTTGGTGGATGGGATTCTCAGGGAGGAGTAGAGTTCATATTGCCCTACTAAAAGCAATTCAGGACTAAAGCCCTTGGCGTTGCAGCCTGCAGTGTGTGGAGTTACAGCTAACAGTTAGAAGGAGCCGAAGTACTTTGTCAGATAAGAAGAGGTGACAGAACAGCGACTTTAAACTCCGAGAGGGGAGGAAAACAGGGAGAAATTCTTTGCTCAGAGGGCAGTGAGGCGCTGGCAGTGCTGCCCAGAGCTGTGGGTGCCATCCCTGGAGATGCCCCAGACCACGGAGGGGCCCTGAGCAGCCTGAGCTGGGGGGGGGCAGCAGCTCACGGCAGGGCTGTGGCCGTGCGGTCCCTATCTCGGTCCCTATCTCGATCCCTATCTCGGTCCCTACGGCTCCCCCCGCACACCCCGTACCGGAGCCCCCCGCCCAGCTGCAGGCCCGGCCCGGCCGCCCCCGGCTCCTCCCGCGCTCGCCGCCCGCGCGCCCCGCCCGGCTCTGGCCCCGCCCCCTCGCGCTCTCGCGGCGCCGCGCGGTGACGTCACCACGGCGGGCTGCCAGTCACGGTGCCGCCCCGCCGCCCGCTCGCGTCGCGCCCCGTGGCGGAGCCGCCCGACCCCGCGCCTCTCCCGGCCCGGCTCCGCGCCGTCGGTGAACCCGGCGGGCCGCCACGGGGCGCCTCGTCGCACGGCTTACCCCACACACAACGCCCCGCCCTCCGCTCCCCTCCCCCCCCCGCCGCCCGGAAAGGCCCCGTTACCGACCCCGGAAACTTCGGGGCACTCCGCCGAGCGGCCGAGCCGCGCCTCGCCAGCTCCCCTTTGTGCGGGAGGAGCGGCCCGATCTCGGCGGCGAGGAGCCGGGCCCGGCTCGAAGAGCTCGGCCGCCCCCGCCCCGCCGGCCGTCGCGCGGGCTCCCGTCGTTCGGCCGAGCCCCACCCGAGAGCCGCCGACGCCGCCGAGGTCGGGGAGAGAGCCGGGCGGCCGCCCCCAGAGCAACTGAGAACCCCGTCCCGGTACCTGCGGCCTCCGCTGGCTCCGACTCCCGCCGCTTCCTGCTCCACAGGCCCGAGCTCGAGCGGCGGCGAACGGAAACGGGCGGGGCGGGGGCGTGCGCGCTCACCGGGCCCGGCGCGACGCGGCGCGGCGCTGCGCTCCTCAGCCGGCCCCGCCCCGCCCGGCGCGCGCCCCCGGGCGCGTCCCCGCCTCGAAACAACCAATGGCAGCGCTCGGCCGCGGGGGCCGCCGGGAACGGCCGCTATAAAAGTTCGGGTGCTATTTACGCCGCGCGGAGTGGGGGTCTGCGCATGCGCGGTGCGGGGCAGGAGCGGCCCGTAATGGTGGCGGTCGGTGCTCGGCGGAGCTCGACCAGGAGACACCGAGCGGAAACTGCGGCTGTGCTGCCGGTACCGAGAGCTGCTGGAACGCTCTTTGCCTGCGGGCTGTACCCACGCTGCCCATCTCCCAGGCTGCGGCCTGCTGTCTGCTTGTGCCTTCCCCATGAGCAGGGCCGGTGCTTCCTGCCAGGCCTTGAGCCGTCTGTGCACCTCCGGCCTTTACACTGCCCGGTACTATTGACACGGCGAGTGGTGGCTACCAAAGCAAGAGACGACACAGAAATAAGATGGGGAAGTTTATTAAGTTTTATAAAGAAACAATTGGAACATTCCTAATGTCTATCACAGTGCTGTTTGCCATGGGTGTTGCTTATGGCACTCAGTGTCACAACTGGGTTGAGATGGTCCGAATCATGAAGGTTGGAAAAGGCCAATGAGGGGTCAGGCCCAATGGTCCCCGCGGGCGCTGCCTGTGACAGCTCTCAGTTCATTGCGATGGACTCTGAGGATCGTGCCGGCATGTCGGTCGCACGCTGCTCCCACGGCTTCAGCAGGGCCGGCCGGTGATGTGCACCGGGCCCCTCACTGTGCGCTGGCTGCAAGAGCCGCCTCCCCCCTGCAGCCCCTCCATCTCCAGCTGCAGCACCATTCCCTCATGGCCAAGGGCATCTAGACGTGGTGCCTGTCACACCCACACCAGCCCGGAGTGACCTTGGTGCTGCTGCACACCGAGGGGCAGGAAGACCCCAACGAGGTGCGTGCAGCAGAGGGGGGTCCCAGACACCCCATAAAAGCAGAGTCCCCAGTAACCAGATCTGTGTGCAGGACGACGACCACAGCGATGCCTGGAAAGGCAGAGAAGAACCAAAGTGACAGTGGCATAAGGGAATGAAGTTTTATTGAGATGGGTTTGGATGACATTGGATAGGATTAGGGATGGGGTTTAGGGTTAGAGGTTGGGACGGAGCTGGTAGATGGCTGCTCCCACGGCTTCAGCAGGGCCGGCCGGTGATGTGCTGGGCCCGACGTGGTACCCGGGAGTAGCTCCGCCCCTGGGCTGGCCCTCGCCGCCTGGACCGGCTGGTGCGGCGTCTTCGGGGCTGGTTGTCGGTGTCCGCAGCCCGGCGATGGAGAGGCGAGCGGCTTCGGGTGCGGGCCCGCCTCGGATGTCCGGATGGGCTTCTATGGGCCGTTGGGGAAGCCCTGGAGGACCCCGGTGCTGCCGGTGTTCTGGAGCTGCGGGTGCAGCTCTGAGCACCTGGGGTTGCTGTCGGCCGGCTCCCTCGGTGTCTCTGGGGCCGGCTCGGAGATGCTGGGGCCCGGCGCCGCAACGGAGAGCGGCTTCTTGTCCGGGCCCGCTGTCCCTGCCTGCACCTCAGGTTGTAAACAAGTGCAGGGCAGCGCCTCGAGGACCGAGATGTCCCCTGGCTCATAGAGTCTGTGCTGCTCTCGGCCATCACAGCAGCACTGTGGGTTCTCCCACGTCGTCCCTGGGACTCATTGAAGATGTTTTCATCCCGGCGCTGCCGTGCAGGGATTCTCATGCGGTCCGTGCTGCTCTGGATGGACGTGCTGCTCTGGATGCTGCTCTCAGGCACACAGGAACCGTGATCTGGCCCCGATGGTGCCTGGATGGAGCTGCTGGAGCTGCTGCTCTCTGGTGGCACACAGCTCTGGGATGGCTGCAGTCCCTGCTGGCTGGTGGTGCTGAGGCCAGCAAGACCTGAGCTGGTGCTGGAGGCTGTAAGGGGAGGCAGGAAGGTGAGCAGGATGGAATTCCAGCCATGGGGTGGAACTGGCTCCCGTTTGTCCCGGGCTGGAGGGATTTGAGCAAGGCCGCTCTGAGCAGCCGCTGCCAGGCCTCGCCTGGCCCAGCCCAGCAGCACGCGGCTGTTTGCCTCTTACCGGTGCCCTCTCCAGCACAGGCGTTGCACTCCCAGCTGGTTGTGCTGTCGCTCAGGTGGGAACAGAGGCGGTGTGTGCCTCGTGCAGCACAGGAGCTGCAGAGGAGCAGCTCCCAAGGCCTGTGGAAAGCAACGGGTTGTGGCCGTGAGCACAAAGTGCCCTGAGCCAGGGAGTGCCCGGCACAGCTCTGGTGCTCAGTCTGTGCTCCCCCAGCCTGTGGTGAGGCTGCGATGCCACGCAGAGCCCCAGAGGGCAGCTGAGCTCACTCACCCCTCTCCTGACCGCAGTCTGCCCTGGGGGTAAAGGCACTCGCTGGCCATGCAGCGTCGGTGCCATACTGCCACTCCGGAATAGGCGGTGTTTTCCCACCGTATTTGCATTCTCCTAGAGAAGGGAGGGAATGTGATGAGCACTCACTGGCCCAGGACTCAAACTAACCCTCAAATCCATCCATCCCCAGCCACCTTCTCCCTGGTTCCAGCTTCTCACTGACACATAGGCCCACGGTAATGGCTGCCAAGGGCCAGACACCAACCTGTCTGGGATTCGGATCCCCAGAGTCAGCATTTCCTGCAGGAACATCTGCGTGTCTCTGCAGTTGGGGCAGTGGAAGAGGCGAATCCCAGAGCTCAGGGCCATTCTCTGCAGCAGAAACACAAGCAGTGTGGGTGTGAGCCGGGCCTGGTGCTGCTGAGCGCCTGCGGTGCCGCAGGTCGAGGGGAGGGCTCCTACCTGGACGCAGGCCCGGTGCAACCAGGCGTGCTGGCAGGCTGGGCACACCATGGTGCCGTACGACCTGCTCTCATCTACGGGCTCCAGGCAGATGATGCAGGTGGTGTCCGGCTCCGGTGCCGCCTGCACTGCCTGCTGCGGGCGGTGCTCCCAGCAGAAGGCCCTGGGGGAAGATGGAAGGGATGGGCGAGGTGAGAAGGGCTGCGAGGAGGGCAGAGGAACGGGAAGGAGCCCCAGGCCTTGGCTCTGGCTCTGTCAGGCTGCTGGGAGGTTCACAGCGCGTTCCTCGCTGCTGTGGCTGGTGCTGACAGCAGGGTTGGAGGCCACAGGCCGCACCTGGCAGCTCTTACCTGAACTCCCCAAAGTACTGGGTGACACACTGGCCTTCATAGGCACAGGGGAGGTGGAAGGTCCGCTCACAGTCCGGGTCTGCGCAGGTGATGGTGGCCCCCGAACTGCCGCAGACGAAGCAGAGCTGGAAAGAGCAGAGCAGCCCCCATCAGCTGCAGGCTCAGGGCCTACGCAGCGGGCCCCGCACCTCTGGGCAGGGCGCAGGATGCGGGCAGGGCTGGGTGGCACTCTGCAGAGCTGCCTGGTGAACAGGGCTGGTCTGCAAGAGCAGGAATGTCTCCTGGAGCTGGGAGGAGGGGCTGGGATTGCTTTCTTGGGACCAGGCTAAGCTCTCCTGGCACCAAGCTCCCTGTTCCGGTCCAGTGCTCACCTTCTGCTCCGCCTCCCTCACTGTGCGCGTCAGGTCTTCAAAACGAAAACGTGCCTCGTTGTTCTCTTGCACGTTTTGACAAAGACCGCTGGCAAATCGCTGTACAGGAGGAAAGAGCACGGTCTAGTTAGGGCAGAAAGGAGGGAATCACTGGTGGGAGGAAGGTGGCAGGAGCCACCAGGGAACTCACCGCACAAAACTCGTGGTAAGAGAATCTGCGAATGCTCTGTTTGTTCCCAAGGATGCCCGAGTCCTCATCCTCTAGGCCACAGAGCACGCATGCTGGAGAGGAGAGAGTAACAGCCGTGAGCGCCTTGTGGGGCCAGGTGCCCCCTGGGCTGTCCCAGGGGCTGCTCTGTGCCGGCTGTGCCAGCTGAGGGGCAGGGCCGCAGGCCGCGCATGCAGGGATACTTGGCTCTCACCTGGCTCTTCCGAGCCGACAGCCTCCTGTATGGAGCGAAACCAAGAGCAGAGAGTCTGTCCCATCGCTGATGGTCCTCGTCCTCTGCGTGCAAACCTATGGGAGAAGAGGGACGAGGCTGAGTTGGCGGCTCAGGCCCCCGAGCGCTGGGGAACCGGCCTCCCTCCCTGGGCAGCCTCAGGCAGCCCCTTCCTCCCTGCTCACCTCACCAAGTCGCACTGAGCTGGGACTGAGCCCCGCAGCCTTAGGTCTACTTCGCAGCCCACGTGTCACAATGGCCGTTCCCTGCCACCCTCTGTGACGCCATCACACCTCACAGGGCTGAGGGCACCCAAGAATGACATCAAATGGAACGGCCATTGTGACGCGCAGGCTGCGGAACAGAGCTGAGGCTGCGGGGCTCAGTCCGAGCTCAGTGCGACTTGGTGAGGTGAGCAGGGAGGAAGGGGCTGCCTGAGGCTGCCCAGGGAGGGAGGCCGGTTCCCCAGCGCTCGGGGGCTGGAGCCGCCAACTCAGCCTCGTCCCTCTTCTCCCATAGGTTTGCACGCAGAGGACGAGGACCATCAGCGATGGGACAGACTCTCTGCTCTTGGTTTCGCTCCATACAGGAGGCTGTCGGCTCGGAAGAGCCAGGTGAGAGCCAAGTATCCCTGCATGCGCGGCCTGCGGCCCTGCCCCTCAGCTGGCACAGCCGGCACAGAGCAGCCCCTGGGACAGCCCAGGGGGCACCTGGCCCCGCAAGGCGCTCACGGCTGTTACTCTCTCCTCTCCAGCATGCGTGCTCTGTGGCCTAGAGGATGAGGACTCGGGCATCCTTGGGAACAAACAGAGCATTCGCAGATTCTCTTACCACGAGTTTTGTGCGGTGAGTTCCCTGGTGGCTCCTGCCACCTTCCTCCCACCAGTGATTCCCTCCTTTCTGCCCTAACTAGACCGTGCTCTTTCCTCCTGTACAGCGATTTGCCAGCGGTCTTTGTCAAAACGTGCAAGAGAACAACGAGGCACGTTTTCGTTTTGAAGACCTGACGCGCACAGTGAGGGAGGCGGAGCAGAAGGTGAGCACTGGACCGGAACAGGGAGCTTGGTGCCAGGAGAGCTTAGCCTGGTCCCAAGAAAGCAATCCCAGCCCCTCCTCCCAGCTCCAGGAGACATTCCTGCTCTTGCAGACCAGCCCTGTTCACCAGGCAGCTCTGCAGAGTGCCACCCAGCCCTGCCCGCATCCTGCGCCCTGCCCAGAGGTGCGGGGCCCGCTGCGTAGGCCCTGAGCCTGCAGCTGATGGGGGCTGCTCTGCTCTTTCCAGCTCTGCTTCGTCTGCGGCAGTTCGGGGGCCACCATCACCTGCGCAGACCCGGACTGTGAGCGGACCTTCCACCTCCCCTGTGCCTATGAAGGCCAGTGTGTCACCCAGTACTTTGGGGAGTTCAGGTAAGAGCTGCCAGGTGTGGCCTGTGGCCTCCAACCCTGCTGTCAGCACCAGCCACAGCAGCGAGGAACGCGCTGTGAACCTCCCAGCAGCCTGACAGAGCCAGAGCCAAGGCCTGGGGCTCCTTCCCGTTCCTCTGCCCTCCTCGCAGCCCTTCTCACCTCGCCCATCCCTTCCATCTTCCCCCAGGGCCTTCTGCTGGGAGCACCGCCCGCAGCAGGCAGTGCAGGCGGCACCGGAGCCGGACACCACCTGCATCATCTGCCTGGAGCCCGTAGATGAGAGCAGGTCGTACGGCACCATGGTGTGCCCAGCCTGCCAGCACGCCTGGTTGCACCGGGCCTGCGTCCAGGTAGGAGCCCTCCCCTCGACCTGCGGCACCGCAGGCGCTCAGCAGCACCAGGCCCGGCTCACACCCACACTGCTTGTGTTTCTGCTGCAGAGAATGGCCCTGAGCTCTGGGATTCGCCTCTTCCACTGCCCCAACTGCAGAGACACGCAGACGTTCCTGCAGGAAATGCTGACTCTGGGGATCCGAATCCCAGACAGGTTGGTGTCTGGCCCTTGGCAGCCATTACCGTGGGCCTGTGTGTCAGTGAGAAGCTGGAACCAGGGAGAAGGTGGATGGGGATGGATGGATTTGAGGGTTAGTTTGAGTCCTGGGCCAGTGAGTGCTCATCACATTCCCTCCCTTCTCTAGGAGAATGCAAATACGGTGGGAAAACACCGCCTATTCCGGAGTGGCAGTATGGCACCGACGCTGCATGGCCAGCGAGTGCCTTTACCCCCAGGGCAGACTGCGGTCAGGAGAGGGGTGAGTGAGCTCAGCTGCCCTCTGGGGCTCTGCGTGGCATCGCAGCCTCACCACAGGCTGGGGGAGCACAGACTGAGCACCAGAGCTGTGCCGGGCACTCCCTGGCTCAGGGCACTTTGTGCTCACGGCCACAACCCGTTGCTTTCCACAGGCCTTGGGAGCTGCTCCTCTGCAGCTCCTGTGCTGCACGAGGCACACACCGCCTCTGTTCCCACCTGAGCGACAGCACAACCAGCTGGGAGTGCAACGCCTGTGCTGGAGAGGGCACCGGTAAGAGGCAAACAGCCGCGTGCTGCTGAGCTGGGCCAGGCCAGGCCTGGCAGCGGCTGCTCAGAGCGGCCTTGCTCAAATCCCTCCTGCCCAGGACAAACGGGAGCCAGTTCCACCCCATGGCTGGAATTCCATCCTGCTCACCTTCCTGCCTCCCCTTACAGCCTCCAGCACCAGCTCAGGTCTTGCTGGCCTCAGCACCACCAGCCAGCAGGGACTGCAGCCATCTGAGAGCTGTGTGCCACCAGAGAGCAGCAGCTCCAGCAGCTCCATCCAGGCACCATCGGGGCCAGATCACGGTTCCTGTGTGCCTGAGAGCAGCATCCAGAGCAGCACGTCCATCCAGAGCAGCACGGACCGCAGGAGAATCCCTGCACGTCAGCTCCGAGATGAAAACATCATTAGTGAGTCCCAGGGACGACGTGGGAGAACCCACAGTGCTGCTGTGATGGCCGAGAGCAGCACAGACTCTATGAGCCAGGGGACATCTCGGTCCTCGAGGCGCTGCCCTGCACTTGTTTACAACCTGAGGTGCAGGCAGGGACAGCGGGCCCGGACAAGAAGCCGCTCTCCGTTGCGGCGCCGGGCCCCAGCATCTCCGAGCCGGCCCCAGAGACACCGAGGGAGCCGGCCGACAGCAACCCCAGGTGCTCAGAGCTGCACCCGCAGCTCCAGAACACCGGCAGCACCGGGGTCCTCCAGGGCTTCCCCAACGGCCCATAGAAGCCCATCCGGACATCCGAGGCGGGCCCACATCCGAAGCCGCTCGCCTCTCCATCGCCGGGCTGCGGACACCGACAGCCAGCCCCGAAGACGCCGCACCAGCCGGTCCAGGCGGCGAGGGCCAGCCCAGGGGCGGAGCTACTCCCGGGTACCACGTCGGGCCCAGCACATCACCGGCCGGCCCTGCTGAAGCCGTGGGAGCAGCCATCTACCAGCTCCGTTCCAACCTCTAACCCTAAACCCCATCCCTAATCCTATCCAATGTCATCCAAACCCATCTCAATAAAACTTCATTCCCTTATGCCACTGTCACTTTGGTTCTTCTCTGCCTTTCCAGGCATCGCTGTGGTCGTCGTCCTGCACACAGATCTGGTTACTGGGGACTCTGCTTTTATGGGGTGTCTGGGACCCCCCTCTGCTGCACGCACCTCGTTGGGGTCTTCCTGCCCCTCGGTGTGCAGCAGCACCAAGGTCACTCCGGGCTGGTGTGGGTGTGACAGGCACCACGTCTAGATGCCCTTGGCCATGAGGGAATGGTGCTGCAGCTGGAGATGGAGGGGCTGCAGGGGGGAGGCGGCTCTTGCAGCCAGCGCACAGTGAGGGGCCCGGTGCCGGACGCAGCCCTGCTGGAACCCGGCGTGTTGGTGCTGCCGAAGGCACCGGGCGGCACATCCACCCTCCTGGCCCCACCTGAACGCTACGGGGCCTGTGGCTCCAGCAGTGTCCCAGTCGAGCGTTTACGTCTTGCCGTGATGTTCTCCAGGCTCTGCCTGTGGGCTGTTGCCCGCTGATAGTTGTACCACTCATTGCAATAAACCACTCACAGAATCACAGCATCTCTCTGGTTGGCAAAGACCTCTACGATCACCGAGTCCCACCGACCACCCCCCAGCTGCCCACGTCCCTCAGGGCCACATCCCCACGTTCTGGAGCACCTCCATGGGCGCTGACTCCCCCAGCTCCCCGGGCAGCTGTGCCGGTGCCCGACCGCTCTTTCAGCACAGATGTTCTTCCTGACATCCAACGGGGACCTCCCCTGCTGCAACGTGAGGCCGTTCCCTCTGGTCCCATCGCTGTTCGCTGGGAGAAGAGGCCGACCCCCACCTGGCTACAGCCTCCTTTCAGGGAGCTGTAGAGAGCATTAATGTCTACTGTCTGCCTCTCCTCATCCAAAATGGGTACCAGAAAGATCTAGAAAAATGGAGGGGCAATTGCAGGGAACAGGAGCTCATCAGGATTTTAGTTTGTCAGTGTATCCAGGACCGGGTTCACCGAAGTCACACTCACTTGGTTGGCAAGTGGAAATAGTTTTTGTGCTGGGAAATGAAGTCCTTACTTCTAACTTGATGTCGTTTAATAAAAGCCTTTCTGTAACATACACTGCTCAAACATTTTCTGTTAGCTCGTTGTATTGTATTTTGCTTTTATAGGTTGGGATTTTGAGATAAGCTGTCCCAGTGATATTGTTTCCAGTCTAACACCTTTGTATCATCATACTATGGCTTCAGAACTGCTATAGTTGGAGCAGTGTGAAGGGTCTGTGTCCCTGAGGAGCAATGTATTTGTGTGGTTGTGGTCTGGGTGTGTTTTTCTACTTCTGAAACACAAAACCCAGACCAAACAACTTCCAGCAGCTTGTCTGGATGTCCGGCTCTTGTGAAAGTCAACAACTCTCCTCTGAAAATGAGCAGGACAAACCACTCCGAATGTTGCGCCTTCCCCCAGTCTTCACGCACAGCCTAGTTAAGCAAATGGGAACTCTCCCAATGGAGCCAACACTAAAACCTGTGAAAGAAGCAGAGTCCAAAGCAAGAGGTGATCTATTTCTCCCATCTAGGACATCCTCCTTCCTCTCTCCCAGGTAATGCAGCATTTAGGCCAAGTGCAGCAAACTTCATTCCTGCGCCTGTCCCAGATACAGGGATGCAAGCTGCCCGTCTGATGCTGTGAAGGAAGCAGCCGCCTCAAGGGCCCATCCTTTCACATTCTTCTGCGGACTCACTGCAGCCCTGAGCCCACCTGCACCTCTCTGCAGCTGTGCAGCTTGCAACGGGGCTTACAGCACGGCGGGGGGCAGCACCGCTGTCCTCCAGACGGGGGCGAGCTGCGTTGCTCAGCAGAGGATTTACAGAGCAGTTCTGAAAGCCCTTCCATAAACATCACTATCATTTTGTTGCGATTTGCTTTTCCGCACAACCCTTTTCACTCACACCTCAGTGGGAAGCTGCTTTGAATGTCAATTTACGATTATGCAGCTCCTTTCACACCTCCATAGAGCCTTTGCTTTAAGCTTGCACGTGATGTTCTGCTGCCTTTGGGTGCATGGGAGCAGCTAGGGCAGGAAAATGCAGTGGGAGCGAGCAAGTTGTACCTTGTGGCATATGTGAAGAGAATTAATCGCATGAAAAACCCTATTAATCAGAAAAATCTACAGGCAGAAGGTGAGACCGTCAGAGTTCAGTTTATGCACAAAGGCAGCATTTATCCAGAACTTTGGCTCTTTACTTGGAGCAGGGCATAGAAAAAGCAGGCCCAGGTGTTTCGTGGGATCCAGCAACGTTGCTACTACAGAGGAATTTGTAATGCTTTGCAAAGCATCCAGGTGTAGAATAGAAAGAGGAGATTTCAGCTGTACGGTGTGGTAATTCAAATGAACATTTGGTGTGATGCAGAGTAAGATGATCTGATCTCTTTTCCTGCAAACACTTGGAAGAGTTCCATCAAGGGGTTTATTGTGAGAGACACATCTGTGGAGGAGCTGAGCTGGGGGGGGGGGGTGGCGTGTGCTGGCACCACTGCAAAGGGAAGGGTGTGCTGGCCATGCTCTGCTGCCAGTGTGCCGGGCTGGGGGCTCCTGGGCATCTGTGTGCCTCTGGGAAACCGTGCTGGAGATGTGGAAAAATGAGAGAAAACGTGTAATGTCCTCTGTCCCAAGTGATACCTGTTCAGATCCTAGGCTGCTTTAGGTGCTGTGTGACAAAGGAAGGAGCTGCCAGCTCACCACAGCCCGACTTGGCAAGCAGAGCCCAGCTTGCTTGCTGGTAGCCCTCCTAGAGATAGTGTCAGTCTTAATTTGCAATAGGTGGATGCTGGCCTGAAAGTGCCCAGTGCATCTTGGCTACTTTGGGGCACGATTTGCGTTCCAGTACAGTGCAAAACACCAGCAACCAGTCTGCAGGGACAGAGAGAGCAGGGGGCCCGAGAAGGTGGTTGCAGGGGGAATATTTTGGCTGTGGGGTCTTTAACTCTTCGTTATGAGGGAAAACCTGGGATGGATTGCACTGAGGTCAGCTCGAGCCGGCGTGGAGTGGTTTGAAGCAGAACCCCAAGCTGACCTGATCTGCAGCCTTCCTGCCTTGGCCAGCAGCAGGGGCACAAAGCGTGGCTTAATTCCAGCCCTGAAGGAAAAAGGATTTCTTCACGTGATGTTGCTTGCTGGCTGCTGGTGGCAAAGTGTGGGCTGGGACATGTGGCAAAGTGTGCACGGCCGGGCAGGATGGGTTCTGAGTCAGAAGCTTCTGTGATGTTGCTAAATTCAGCTTTTTCTGCTATCCACTGGGAGCTGATTTGGTGCAGCCTTTCTACCTTCAGAAACACAGCTCGGATCCAGTTCCTGTGAGCTGCACGTATTCATTCTTTAGGCCTCAGAAAAACTAAGTGAGAAGTACACATGAGAGTGCAGCAGTGACCGGCTCCCAACAGCTCACTTGATCACTGATTCCAGGGAAGTAACAAATCAGATTTGCCAGCAAACTGTCTCTGACACACCAAGAAGTTTCTTTTCCAGGGAAGGACTTAATGCAATCCTCTTCTGCTGTTTCTTTTTTAATATGTTTTTTATTATTTTCATTATTTTTATAGCACGAGAAGCAGAAGCTGCAGAAGAAAATACTTCAGAGGCATCACGTCTCCCCTTTCAGATGAGAGAATCAAAGGCTTCGTGGTTGAATGGGGGAAAGCTTTGCTTCTAGGTCTCTGAGCTTTGGCACAGATCCCAGTGGGATCCACATCCCTGGGCCTCCCCAGCCTCTGCACAGTGGTGCTTTGCAACAGTAGAGCTGGTGCGTGCAGGGATTTACTGCTTCCAGTGCCCCCTCTGCAGAGACAGGGACTGGTTCGTTACAGACATGCTCACTATGGGGATCTGAATCCCATTCAGGTTGGTGTCCTTCAGACAGCTCTTGAGATGCCTGGCCCTGGGCAGCCACTAACATGGGCCTATGTGTCAGAAGCTGGAACCAGGGAGAAGGTGGCTGGGGATGGATGGATTTGAGGGTTAGTTTGAGTCCTGGGCCAGTGAGTGCTCATCACATTCCCTCCCTTCTCTAGGAGAATGCAAATACGGTGGGAAAACACCGCCTATTCCGGAGTGGCAGTATGGCACCGACGCTGCATGGCCAGCGAGTGCCTTTACCCCCAGGGCAGACTGCGGTCAGGAGAGGGGTGAGTGAGCTCAGCTGCCCTCTGGGGCTCTGCGTGGCATCGCAGCCTCACCACAGGCTGGGGGAGCACAGACTGAGCACCAGAGCTGTGCCGGGCACTCCCTGGCTCAGGGCACTTTGTGCTCACGGCCACAACCCGTTGCTTTCCACAGGCCTTGGGAGCTGCTCCTCTGCAGCTCCTGTGCTGCACGAGGCACACACCGCCTCTGTTCCCACCTGAGCGACAGCACAACCAGCTGGGAGTGCAACGCCTGTGCTGGAGAGGGCACCGGTAAGAGGCAAACAGCCGCGTGCTGGTGGCCATTGGCTTCTGGCGGCCATTGCTGTGCTGTTTCAGTGCAAGGGTTTGTCATGTTATCTTCTGTTCCACAGGAGAAAAGAAGTAACATAGAGACAAGAATACTGCAGCACATGACTGTGACCGTCTCTTCCGCCTCCTTCCCAGTGCAGGGCTGTACACTCCGAATTCAGATACGCATCACTGTGGGTATTATGGCTGATAAACATCAGAACTAGCAGTTTCCCTGGTTCTTCCTGTAGTTGGTTTTTCTCTCCCGTTGTATCACAGTCGGCATCACTCGGGCTGAGACTCGCTCTGCCGCCCGCCCTCCAGGGGGCGCTGTTGCACGCGGGGCGCTCCAGCTTCCCCCAATCAGAGCGACCCCCGCCCCTTTCCGGAAGCCCCGCCCCCTGCCGGAAGCCCCGCCCCATGGCGCGCTCCCGAGGCGCTCCGTGCCGGATTGGGGCGGGGGCGGAGCCACGTGGGGCGGGCCGGGGCGGGGCCGGGGCTCGGAGCGGTGCGGCGGGGTCTTCGCCCGGCCCAGGTGGGTGCCGGCTGCCCGCGGGGCTGGCCGTGCTTTACCGGGGCTCCTCGGCCCGGCCTTGCTGTCTGTTGTCGCTGCGGCGCTCTCCGGTGCGCGGCGGGGCCGGGCCGGGCCGGGCCGAGCTGACGGCGCGGAGGTGGCCCCATTCCGGCCCTTCCGAGACGGCGGGCGGCGGCTCGGGGCTGCACAGCGGGCGGCGGAGGCCCGGCGGGGCGGGAGGCCTCACAGCCCGGGTCCCGTTACGGCCCGGAACAGCCCCGGCCTCACCGGGGTCAGAGCCCGGCAGGGCACGGCGGGGGAGACGCGGTGAATCCCACGCGTGCGCGGAGCGGGGCGGCCCCGGGCCGAGGAAATCACGCGTGGATCCGGCGCTCGGCGCTGCCCCGAGGCGGTGGCCGCTGGGGAACCGCACCCGCAGCTCCACCGCGTCCGTGCCTGGAGAGCGGCCTCGCTGTCACGCGTGGGTCCCCGTGCGGGGCCGCAGGAAGAGAGGCTCGGAGGGCACCCATCCTGCTCACGCGTGGGGCAGCGCCGAGCCTCGGTTGGACACGGCTGGGTTTTGCTTTTGCTCCGCTGTGCTGGGCAGGAAGCAGTGACATGTATTTTTTCCTGTTGCAGAGGTGTGGGGCCCGAGGCTGTGCAGGGGAAAGATCATGTGCAGCTCGTAGCCGAGCGTGGCTGGCTGGCAGGTGAGTGGGGCTGCTGAGCCCCTCTACCAGGATGTGGTTCCTCTTCAGCTGCGCAAACAGTGGTGGAGGTGGAAAGGTCCTCTTGGACAAAGCGTGTTTGTCACAGCGAGCTTGAGGCAGGTTGTTTGTTTGCAGTGTGGGATTCAAGCATTGCTCCAGCCTGGAATCCCGAAGGGCTGTGGCAAGCATCCCTCGTCGTCAGTGCTGTGGTTTGAGGGAGGGCATGGCACAAACAGCTCTGTTGTGCTGGGGTTGGCTGTGCTCCCCAGGGCTGTTGTGCTGGGGAGAAGGTGAGCCGTGTCCCGGCTGCTGCACTGCATGGGGAGGAGGGCTGTGGGGCAGAACAGGAAGGCCTGGGTTGTAGGAACTTGGAGATGAATAAAAGCCAACTGGACTGAAGGGCAGCAATGCACTGCAGCGCAGTGTGGTAGGGATGCTCTTCCAGCTGGGCCTCCTGCTCTGATCCCAATGCATGGGGATCAGCCCCATAACAGCTCCATCCTTGCTCAGCTCTGCAAATCCTGTGCTGCAGCCCAAGGCCTTTCTAACCTTTATTTGGTTATGGAGCCATAATCTCCAGCCCAGCACTGTGTAGATGATCTCTTTGCAATGATGCAGCCTTGCTGTTTGTTGATTCCCCCTGGGAACAAGCTGTAGGCAGGCTGTTTTGTATGCCCCTGGTACTAGAGATGGTTCCTGGTGCTGGGGATGGTTCCTGGTGCTGAGGACAGTGCCTTTCTGTCCCCACCCCCACAACCACTTAATTGCTGGGCGGCACCACAACAACATAATTGGTGTCTGGTGACCAGGCTGGAACAGGGGAGCTTGGCTCAGGGTTTATATACTGAGCGCTTTGTGCAAGCGCTGCCTTAGTTCTCTCCTTCTCTTTTCTCTCTGCTCTCTGCGTCAGCACGCAGGACTGATGTGGCACCACCCATCCATCATGTCCGACTGGATGCTCCTCGGGCTGATCGCCGTGCTGGTCGTGCTGCTGCTGCTCACCGTCTTTGCCTTTGCTGTCTACTCAGGACTCTTCACAGAGGTGGTGGTCAGCGCCGGCTCGCCGCCCGTCGGCAGCATCACATTGGCCTACAAGTTCCGGGTGGGCCCTTATGGAGAGTCAGGGCAGCTCTTCACTGATGGCTGCAGCATCTCCTCCAAGCTCTGCTCCATTGGTGTTTACTATGACAACCCGCACACGGTAAGGCTGGAACAGGGCAGCCCCCTGATGGTGCCAGGCAGCACCTGTGGCTTGTCCTGCTTTGGTGAGCACTGGGGCTCGTGAGGTCTCTTGACCTGCAAAGGGTGATCTGTGTGCCAAGGCACCTGAAAGCTGAGGGTTGCTTGGATAATCCTTGTGGGGATGTGTCGGGTGAGCAAAGCTTGCTGTCACTGGCATCTTCTATCGGACAGACCTTACTCTGCTCTGGTTACAGAGCAGAACCTGGTGCCTGTCATCCCACGGCAAGGCATTCCCCAGCTCCGTGCCTCATAAAATCAGAGAGTCATAGAATCGTTATGGTTGGAAAAGACCTTTAAAGATCACCAAGTCCAACCATGAACCTGTTACCACCCTGCCCAATAAACCATGTCGCTACACGTGACACATTGCTGTATTGTTTCAGCACCTCCAGGGATGATCTCAAAGTGAGTGGTCTCTTTGGTTTGCTGGATCCATATCCATACTCCTCCTCTTGTTTCTCTTGCTCTCCCTGAGCTTCCTTGTAGTTGTTTTGTCCCCTGAGTCTTCTCACTGAACCCTCAGCGGGTGCGTGCTGAGGTCTCTTGGCTGATGAAACAGCGCTGTAACTGCAAAGCAAAGCAAGTTGGAACTTGCTGTAGGATGAAAGGCCTCCGGGTGGGCTTCTGCTGGAAGGGTGCAGGGCTGCGCTGGGTGCTGTGCTGGGTGCTGCCCTGCAGGCTGTGCCTGCCTGTGCATCAGAAGTGTCAGCAGTGACTGCAGAGGGATGGGTGGCAGAGAAGAAGCAGGCTGGGATGGTGGGAGGTGCCATCTCAATGTTGTATGGACTTGAGCTTTGATGGTTCTGCATGCATCTGCCAGGGCAGCTTGGGGGGTGCGTTGCAGGCTCAGGGAGAGCCTCCTGTATTCCAGGCTGTGCCTGTTACCTCCTCCTGCCCCTGGGCACCACTGACGGAGCCTGGCACTGTCCTTTCTTCCCCTTCCCTGTGGGACTTTTGGACACAGATGAGACCTTGGGCCTCCCCTTCTCCATGCTGAGCAGTCCCAGCTCCCTCAGCTTCACCTCCCAGGAGAGATGCTCTGGTGCCTTCACCCCCTTGGTGGCTCTTCCCTGGGCTCCTCTGCACTTTCCATGTTTCCCTGGCACTGGGGAGCTCAGAACTGGGCCCAGTGCTCCCAGTGTGGCTCCCAGTGTGGCAGTCTGCTGGTCCTGGTGCTGTGGCAGGAATGGGAAGGTGACTGCTGGGCCCCTGCTGGGTGTCTGCAGCTCTGGCCACCCTGCTCGTGGAGGAGGAGGGAAGGCAGGGCTGCAAGAGCAGTGGAGCAGCAGGAAAAACACTGCTGGTATCTTTGAGTGCTGCAGAACCCCTGCCAGCAGTGCTTTAAGCGTCTTAATGGACAGGATTAATATTAATACTCTCTTTTTCTTTTTTTCTTTTTTTTTCCTTTTTAATTCAATATTTAGCAACCCAAAGGGCTTCTCCCACCTCTGGCAGGGACAAAAATAGCTGCTCAGCAGGGGCTGGATGTGGCTGGCAGGCTGCTGCTCAGCTCCAGCCCAGCGCTTCTGCCCAAGTTCAGTTTGGGGCATGCACTGGCATCCCTTGCAAGCTGGTGCTCTGCACCCAGCCCTGCCCCAGCGCTTGGTGGATGAGGCCAAAATGCTCCCTGGTTCATTCCCACCCTTAATAGTGCCAGTGAGGCTGGGGGGACATAGTCACTGCTCTGTGCATAAGGAAGCTGTTCCTTTCACATCTTCCTGGGTGTGTCTCTAACAAGGTGCCCTGTTGTCTCTGCATTGTGATGGGGATGTGGCCCAGGAGGAGGTTCACTTCCTGGCTTTGTGTGCACTGAAGATGCTGTACGTGGCACTGGGCTGGCTATAGCACTTCCAGTGAGCAGAGACACTCACCTTCCTGGTTCCTTGGGTCTCTGCCCAGTGTCTGCTTTGCCTTTCGTTGCTCTGACCCCATAGCTGGGGCTGCTGGGTGTCTGCTGAACCTTTCTTCTTGCCATTGATCTGTTCTTGTGCGAGGATTTGGGAAGGCTGGGTCCTTCCTGCACCCACAACAGGGATCCTGTGATGCACTGGAGACCAAGAGCAGATTGTATCGCTATATTACAGATGCCACTCGTCCATTGTCTGATGCAGCAAACCAGGAGCTGTTGCTCTGTGGAGGAGAATCTCCTTGTTCCAGCCTTTCCCTGAGTGCTGCACAGAGCTCATCTGCAGCTCCTTCTTGCAGCACATGAGGGCAAGAGTGAGCCATCTTGCCTGCAGATGGATGCTGCTGCTTCTGACTCTCTGCTCTTGTTTTTCCTCTTATCCTCTGTGCTCATTTCCTCTCTGGGATGTCCCATCGCTCATGCAGTGCTGGAGGATGCTTGAGGGGCAGGGGAGGCATGAGAGCCCTGTGATGCTGGTTGCTGCAGGGTGTCTGTCTGTCCATCTCACTGCTGCTATCAGACATCCTGGCGGGGCCTGTGGAGTTGTGCTGCCTTGTTCAGGGTGAGTTTGGAGGCTGTTAAGCTGTGAGCCTGAGTGCTGGGACTTTTATGAAACATAAAAGGAACCTCGATCTGGGTTGTGCTTTGCCATGGAGGTGACAGCAGCTCTTTGCCTCAGTTTCCCCCCTCCTTAAAGCAGGCCGTTGTGATGGAGGCCATGAGATGTGTTTTCTGCATGGCTGCCAAGTGTCGAGCAGCCAGCGTGTGCCTGCACTGCACTCTTGTCCTGGAGAGCACGGCTGGTTTGAGGCTGGGTCAGGCACTGTGAGGAGCAGGTACCAGCTTCATGTGGGTTGATCTCCTGAGTCTTGGATGAAGTTCAGCTGCCCTCCTGACGCCGTCCCTCTGTCCCCACACCAGGTGTCTCCTGAGAAGTGCCGCTTTGCCATCGGCCGAATCCTGAGCGAGGGGGATGCAAAGCCATCAGAAGAGCAGATCAGGAGGTTCCAGAAGTACGGCTTCAAGATCTTCACCTTCCCCACACCCAGCCACGTGGTCATGGCGAGCTTCCCGTTCACCACACCGCTGTCCATCCATCTCGCAGTCAACCGTGTGCACCCAGCCCTGGACATCTACATCAAGGTAAGCAGCAGTGGTGCAAGGATTGCGCTCCCTGTCTTTGTCCTCCTCCAGAGCAGCCATGGCAGGCGTGTTCCTGAGCAGCTCATGGGACGTGGTACCTGCAGGTTGGGGCTTTGTAGAAGGTCCTGGTTGCTGGGCAGAGGAAGGAAGGGGAACATCTTCCCTCCATGGGGAGGATGCTGGGGTGGAGATGGTGCTCAGCCTGCGGCTTATCTGCCTGTCGAGTTCCGTCGCTTTCGTTTGTTCGTGTTGAAGCTCCCTATTTATAAACTTGCTTTTCCTGGCGAAACTCCCAGCCCTGCGGGAGAACCGTGTGAATCTCCCAGCCTGCGCCACGCCGTGGGACCGCTGCATGGGTGCCAGCCCTTGGCTGTGGTCCTGGGGATGGTGTCTGCTCAGGGATGCCCAAACCCCAGCTGCCACCGCTTGTGCCGTGCCCTGTGATGTGTGTACTCTTTCCTGTCCCCCTCTTCATGCTCTGTCCTTTCTGTCCTCTCCTGGAGATCTCCTGGCTGCTTCAGTGTGGGGGTGTAGAGAGCGCTGCCAGCCCTGTGAGGGACGTGTGGTTGGGGTGGGGATGTGTGGGGAGGGGGCAGCAGGCTGGTGACGTGGGGAGGGGGCAGCCCGTTGCTTTGGGGACAGGTGCTGGTGAACGCATCTGCGCCTGGAATTGAGACTGGAAAGGGATCCATGGGTGGTGCTGGGAGCACCCTGCAGCTTCTAAGGAGAGCAGCCACTTCTGAAATAAAAATAATCAGCTGAAATCCCACGCTGCATGCTGAGCAGTGTTCAGAAAGGAGGGGACACGTCTCGATCCCTGCCATCTGGACCAGACCAAGCGCTCTGGCCTCAGGCACACCTCCAACGTGAGCACCACCGCCACTGTGCTGGGTTCATGGGGAAGAGAGCATTGCTCAGCCTCAGTGAGTCACGGGGTGCAATGGGAGGAGCCCCAAGCCTGGCTTGGGATGCTGGTACCATTCTGTGCTGCCTGCCCAGGACCCGTAAGTAATTGTGCTCCCAGCTGCAGGTGGTGTTGGCTCTGGCTGGGGAAAGGGAAGGAAAGAGGGGGAAACTTTCATGGAAACAAGCGACCTGTGCCCAATTTGTGTTGGGAATGGGGGTTGCCGTGGAGACAGCATCTCCAAATAGCATCCTTCATCCCACCCCCGGAGCCCAGCTCCCTTGAGCAACCCCAGACGGCAGTGAGACAGCTCTGCTTTATTTATTTATTTCACACTGCGCCCACTTCAAGCAGCATGGCTGTTATTAATGAGAGCTGGGGTCAGGAGTGAGGGGCAGGATCCTCTGCTCCTGGCAGCATCTGGGGGATGCAGAGGGGCAGCGACAGAGCAGAGTGGGCAAGGGAACTGGTTCATGTTTTGTCATGAGAAGGGGAAGTAGAGAGAAGAGGTGTGGGAGGGAGGGGGGGGAAAGGGCTCTGGGGTTGCTGAGGAATGGAGAAGTGATTTAGGGAGGTGCACTGGGGAAGGTGCCAGGGCTGGGGGAGCAGGATGGTGGGAGCAGCCCTTGAGTATCAGGTGGGTGAGCCCTTCCCTGACTGTGGGACAGGGCGCTGTGCTGCAGGGCACTCCTCACCTTGGCATCAGCCCTGACTTCTCTGCCTACAAGACAGTAAAATCTGAAGGAGACATCTCTCTTCATTAGAGACTGAAGGCAGTTGGGCTGGCACAATGCGGGACACGGGGTGGCTGAAGAGTCCCAGGGCCGGGACTTTGTGCCTAGGGTAGGTGACAGCTGGGGTCGGTCCTGCTGGGGTCTGAGCCCACTCCTGGCTCTGTGCTTGGCCCTGAGTGTGGTGACGGCTGCTCTTTGGTGCCCTCAGCCACTCTGAGATGGTGATGGAGAGCCCCCACAGAGCCCATCCCTGGGGTGACCATCCTTAGCAGCTCAGGGAGCTGGTTATTAAACGGCGGCCTCCTGCCATTTCAAGCAGTGTTTATTCTGGCTCAGGTTTAATTAGCTCTCTGCAGAGGGCTGCATGCACCGCTTTGGCAAGCCCTGCGCAGTGGGCAGCCTGGCATTGCCTGTCCCCAGGGCTCCGTGGGCAGCCAGACAGGCACTAATTGCAGCCCCAGGTGCCTGCTGGAGACAGCAGCCCTGTTTCCCTGGGATTTTGGATAGGAGGATTGGGCTGGTAGAGGTGTGTACTCTAACCAAGGCTGGTGTGCAGGTGGAGCAGGGAAGGAGGAGAGGTGCTTTCACTGTCCCTGTGGCTCCTGAGTACCAGCAGCGTGCAGCAAGCTAGCAAACACTCTGCAGTACCACAGAGCTCCTGCTCCATCCTCAGGGCACCCCAGGGTGCTCCCAAGTCCATGTACCAGGTGTTGCTCTTGCTGCTAGGAAGGCTGCACTCATGCCTTGTTTCTGCTGCTAGCCAGGGAACCTCATTATTCCTTTACCCACTGGCTTGAAGAGCCTGTAGGCTGAGCTCTGTTCCCCTTGTCGGCTGAGATAGTTTAGGATGCAGTCATCTCTTCTCTTTGATAATCAAATGTACAGAGCTTGTAAAACCTCACTGACGTACCTTCCAGTCTTTTCTGGGTGCCTGTTTTTGGCCCATTTTGAGCTCAGGAACCCCTCTGAAGTGCCACCTGCAGGAGAGGAAACTTGATTTCAGCCATGGTCTCATTGCTGTGGGGTGCTGATGGCTCTCAGGGCGCATCCTCCCTCGTGTGACCGGCTCTGTCTGCAGAGGGAACCCACAGCTGGGTCTCAGTGCCAGCACCTTACATGGGTGTGTGTGCGTCTCTTACTTCTCCCTTTGTTTCCTTTACCCCTGTTGCTACAGCTTTTGGCTTTGTTCAGCTTTGCCAAGGTCAAACTTCTGCTTGTTATTATAAATGACTGTCTTCGGAGCTGTGTTCCCATCCCAGACTGTCTGCATTCTAAAGGCAGAACCGCAGAGCATCCTTTCTACGGGGCTGTGCAAGAGGAGCTGGGGTCAGAGGGCTGGCAGCTGCACGGAGCGCTCAATTATTGTGACATTTTCCTGCTTAAATTCCTTCTCCCAGCTGATTTTGTTTGTTTATTTCAGGCTCTGCAAATGAAGCCCTGTAAAATACCAACTTGTTTTGTGCAAGCGCCGGGGGCTGCAGGCTGTGTGGGTTGGCTGCTGCCGGTCATACTGCAGCTGGGAACCAGTGCATGTCCCCTTGTCCCCTCCTGCTTGTCCTGCAGGGATGAGCAGTGCCTGGGGTGCCAGAAGTGACCCCAGTCCTGAGCCTTGGCAGTTTTCTTCCCAGCGCTTCCCATGAAGCCACGTGTGCTGGGAGGCAGCCCCAGGGATGCAGGGGATGGTTGGATGGTTCTAGTAAAGTGGTCCCCGTGCATCAAATCAAAATGGGAAGAAAGTCCTGGGGAGTCACAGAAGATTCAGCATGTCCAGTACATCTTGATGGTAGAGATGAGACCAGTACTGACACTGACAGGCTGTGGGCCTGGGGCTTGGCAGGGACATGGGGCAGGGGTCTGTACAATGGGGGAGGTGTTTTGAAGGTGTGCTTGGCCCTATGAGAATGTAGGATGGAAGTTTTTCTCCCCTCCACCTCCCCTCCAACAGTGACACTGTGACAGCGTGCTGGTGCTGTGTGCCCAGCACTGCTGGACCCCGGTTGAGTGCAGGTGGCACAGCATAGTCCCAGCCCTCCTGTGCCCCATGTCCTGCCCTATGATCTCCATGTCAGTGTGGGTGCATCCATCCCCCACTGATAGCTGGTTGCAGTGAGGCTTGGAGATAGCTGGCACCCCCCAGCTGTGTGTCACATCACATCACTTCACACGTTCCCAGCAATTTCTATTTATTGCATGTTTTTTAGCAATTGTTCTGTGAGCACGAGTGCCCCAAGCCCTCAGTACCGAAGGAGGCCCAAGCTGCAGCATGCATGAGGCCAAGGTGAAAGGGCTTTTTTGGGGGAATAGTTCACCGTGCCACATCCTTAACCCTCTGTATCCTCCCCTGACATCCAAGGGCTCTATGCTGCCATGCAAGCAGCCCCCCACACCACGATGCCCACTCCACAGGAGCTAAAGGCGCTGCTTCTCCTGCAAGTAGAGAGCTTGGAGGGCTTGTGTGGTGCCGTGGGCACCTCCTGACCCGTGTTGGGGTCAGTGCTGTGCAGCGAGCTTCTGCCTCTAACCTGATTCTGCAGAGCAGCGCGCTCCTCCTGTGTGGCTAATGGAACATATGGGGAGCTGGGGCTCTGCGTCACGTCTCCTGCCATTCACAGCAGGCTTCCCAACTTTCCCACTTCTCTGGGGGAAATTTGGCAGCCCCGGGCCACTGCTCATCTGCTGTCACTTTGCTGAGCGTCCTGGCGGGCGGATGGCTGACCCACGGCCGAGTGCTGAGCACTCTTAGCATCGGAGTTTGTTCAGGCACCTCCACCTCACTCGCCCTTCACTTGCTTTGCTTCTGCTGCATGGGGGCAGGTGTAAAACTGCAGCTCTGAGGCATCGCTGCTTTGAGCAGGAAAGAGGTTTTCTGGCCAGCTTTGCGCTCCAGTAGTTGCAGAGGCTCCCTGCCTCCGCGCTTTGTCTGTCTCATGTGTGAAATCACCTTTTTTTCCCCCACTTCTCGTTGACTCAGTGTGAGCATCGGCCACAGAGCTCCCAAGGTGCAGCTGCAGCCATGTCTCAGCTGGGGCAGCAGCTTGTGTGGGATGCGGGCTGCCAGTGGACAAGGCTGCCCTGCCCTTATCCTGTGCTGTGGAACCACCATTGCCTCCTCCTGGGGCTGGGGGCAGCTGGACCCTGCACTGGGGTGCTCTCATGGGGCCTTCGTGGTGTGAAATGCCCTGTCCCAAGCTGGGAGGTGTCTGGCTGCTCCTTGCTGTGACCATGGGACATCCTGGCAGTGTGAGGGACGTATGGGGTGTGCACAGCTGCAGCACCCAGGAGCAGCTGAGCCAGCTCATCCCCAGCTCCAGCCCTGGAGAGGCTGCGACCTGGGAGATGGAGCTTTGTGGCTGGTCTGTCACCCCCTAGAAGGGAGCAGAGCGGAAGCTGCTGTGCTTTCCTAGCTGCTGCTTTGCAAACTTTCCAACTTTGCAGCCTTGTGAAGACGTAGCTTTGTGAAACTGTCACAGAGATGGATCCGCTCGGGCACAAAGATCCGCTCCCCCATCGCCTTTGCAGTGAGGATTAATGATCATGGAGAAAGGCAGGGATATTTCACGTGGCTGTCCAAGGGAGAGAGCACTGAAATGCTCGCCTTGGGCAAGGAGGGAGAGTAAAATACTACAGTGCTTTTCTGTCAGATCTCTTTATCGACTCAATCTGTACGTGCGCTCTCCCCAGAATGTATTTATAGAGCATCCCGGAGGATGCAGTCAGCTCCTCATCAGGCATTTGAGGTGGCTCCAGCTCTCTCAGGCAGTGACACCATCCACAACCTTTGGGCCTTCCCTCCTCACCAGCCCGTCAATTAATCCACGGCTCTGTCCCTCCACAATTATTTTAGCAGAGGCCTAATGAGTTTCTCCCGGGCTGCTCCTCTCCATACCCCTCTGAGCCTTTGCCAGCCGTGCTGGCCTCGTGAAACAGCAAAATGAACCTGAACAAATGGGAAGCTGCTGCTTAGAAATCCTGCTTCTTCTCAACCAACGCCGGCTGCCCCACTTTCCATTGCTGTGAAGCTCCTGCTTTGAAACCCGCAGAGCAGCGAGATAATAGACTTGAAAGTAATGGCATTTTGATGTCCAGAAAAGGTACAGTTGCACTGTGACTAACTTGCGATTTTTCAGTTCTGGTTAGATATAAAATGTTGGGGGAAAGAAGGCATTGCATCGTGCTTTCCTGTTGCACTGAGATGCAGGTCTTGTGGCCGCAGGCATGGCCGGGGGCTGGCTGCATGGGGCCAAACCCAGTCCTGCTGTCACGACTGCTGCAGGCTTTGGGGTGCACTGGGCAGCCCCCAGCACCAGGACTCCTTTGGTCCTCTTGCTGTCCAAGCACACAGCAGCTCATTGCAGCCTCTGCTCCAGCCAGAGATCAGAGGAACCTGTTAGCCCCAGTGTGCAAGCCATCACCTTAGGAACAGTGACAAGGCAGAAGGAGGCTTCTGCAGTTACATGGAGCAGACCCTAGGTACAGCTTTGGGGATGGGAAAGACCATGTGTGGGGCTGCTATGGGTTCACTCCCATAGTGGGCACTGACGTTTTCTCCCTGTCCAGGCACTCTTGGCTGGGATTTATGTCTGGCAGGAGCTGACAGCAGCTCCTTCACATGCTGAAAGGTGGATATCCATCATCTGCTGAGGCCAGCTGCTCTGCTGTTCATTCCGTGTGGATTCACAGTTTGGGGTGAGATCTGATAACCAGGCTGTGAGTTGGCAGGAGTTTATCAAGAGGTCAGTGTGGGAGACAGGTTTGCTCTGGTATCTCTCTGCTGACTGGCTCAGAAGATGGGCCTGTGTGGCTACAGGACCTGCCCACTTTGTCCCCGTGCTCATGGGGGTGCTGGGCAAGTGCAGGAGGGGAGCAGGCTCTTGGAAGGGCAAAGTCTGGCTGGGCTCCATCCTTTTTCCTAATCTCTCTGTTTTCCTCTGATTGATCTGCACAGTCAAAGCTGCGATTCTGGGCTGGCAGAAGAGAAGCTTCCAGACATCAAGGGCTACCAAAGCAGCTGCCATCCTCCTTCCCTGCTGCCTGTGGCTGCTGGAAAGCTGGGCTTTGGGGCTTCAGGGTGTGTAAGCCTGCTCCCTCCTGCCTGCCTGCCCACATGCCCCGGTACCACAGTGCTTGGTGGTGCTCACCCCTTCCAGACCACGCTATGGCCCTGGTGAGACATGGCTGAGGAGGAGGAGGAGGCATCCACACACCACCCCTCCAGCCCCCTGCAGCAGGCAGTGTGGTGGGAGGGCTGTCAGCATGCCCAGCTGCCAAAATAGCGCTGTATCTATGGTTATTTATTTCATTATTATATCTGGGCATGGAAGAGACAAGGGACTGGGGTCACTGTCCCTGCTGAGTTTTGCTCCCTGGGTTCTGCACCCACCTTGGGCTGTGCAAAGCCAGCCTTACTCACTGGCACGACTCTCACTGCCCAGTGCTGTGTGTTGGCTGCCCTTGGCTCCACTCCTCTCTACCTCTGCCTGAGTTTCCTGGCCCTGTCTCTGTGCCTTTTCCTGTTGGCTGGCAGTGCTGCCTGCCTTGAGGATGCCCTGGGGCAGGTTGTGAATGTGGCCAGTGACTGGGGCTCTGCTAGCTGAGCTCATCTGCTCGTTGCACTGGAGCTTGCTGGGATCACCAGCTCTCTCCTGTTGGCCTCCAGATTGTCAGCTTTTTGGGACGAGGTATAAGCTCTTGGACGGGTCTCCTGGAGCCCTGCAGGGAAATGTCTCTCTTGTTTGCTTATTCAGGCTGATAAAAATGCAGAAAGGACCCGTTCCTGGGGCTTTGGCTTGCTTTAAAACACCAGTTCTAAAACAGGAGGCATCTGTTGCCGGGGTGAGCATCCTGCCACCTCGAGCTGTGGGTGAGCCCTGTCAGCCACGTCCAGCTCAAGCACGGAGCAGGAGCTCGGGCAGCCTTCTGCTGCTGCTGGCTGCACCTGCCTGGCAGCAGGAAGAGCCTCCTGCCTCAGGGATGAGCTTCACACCGATGGGTCTGCAGACATGCTGTGCTGGGGATGGGCTGGTGGACATCAGCATCATCGTACCTTGGGGTCTCGCTGGGAGCTCGTGCTCCCAAAGCATTGCTGGGCTTTAGTTTTAAGCTAAAAGGGTTTTGTGAGGGACGTGAGAGGACTGAAAATGGCAGAACTGGAGCGTTGTTTGTAATGTAGAAGGGCAAACACTCAAATGTCAGATCTGGTTGGTAGCAGTATCCACCTGGGCTAGGAGCTCTCAGCTGTGAGTTGGCCATGAAAGGTCTTTTGCCACAAGAAACAAGGATCTGCTGGGCATCCCGTGGCTGATGTGTTGCTGTAGGTTTATCTCAGCCTAATGGAGAATGCTTGGTTCAGAATGGCTTCTTTTCATCGTGTAATGCCCCATGTAGGGTGGGAGTCTCCAGCAATGAATCCTTCCCCAACCAGGTGCCGGAAGGCTTTGCCTTGACACGAGGCAGAGAAATTGCCACAGCTGCTGCTCCTGGCAGCCTTGCCAAGGCAACAGAGCAAAGCAATTTAGCACCGCTCCAGTCATCCGTGATGGCAGAGATCATCGCGTCGACCTCTTCTTCGGCTTTGTGATTAATGCTGAAAAAGCAACCTCTGAGGGCTGAAAGGCGAGCGCTGCTCCCTGGAGAGCCGCGCTGCCGAGTGGAGGCAGCACCTCCAGCTGTGGTCCTGGCCTCCTGTGGGCTCCTCTGAGCCTCGGGGCTGTGTGCTCCTGCAGCAATGAAGGTAATGGGGATGGGAGCAGAAATGCAGAGCTCGTTCCTTGAGTGAGAAGTGGTTATGTGGCTTTATGCAGATTCCTTGTCATATAATGAAAACCTGGTGTTTGAGCTTTCCAGTGGTTACACCTGAAGTCCCCTTCAGAAAGCTGCTATGTGGAAGTGATGGGGAGAAGGACAGATAGGAAGGGTTGTGGTCCAGGCACCTGGGCTGGAGCGCAGTGTGAAGCACAAAGCTGAGTTCCAGGAAGCCATAGAGAAATGGCTCCCATTGCTGGGACAAGGCAGAGTGGGGTGGCAATGAGTTTTAGGGAGCTGGGGAAGAAAACTTATTTCAAATGCAATGCTTGCTTTGTTTCTGAAGCTCTCTGCTCCAGGACTAGTTGCTACCAATACCCATGATGCTGGGAGGACTCCCTCACTTTGAATTATGTGCTCTGTCTTCTCTTCCTTCTGTGAGTAAAGGCCCCATGGTGGAGGGCATGATTTATGTCCCTAGCAACACAGGGATGTGTGCACCAGCTCTTTCTTGGTCTCTTCTCTGCAGGTGGAGGTACTGCTGGCCATGCTGTAGGTGCTGTGTGAGTATTGGGAAGAGGCTCTGAGTGTGTCCGTGCAGCAAGGCTGGAGGAAGGCAGGGTTGGGATTTCTGTGTCCATCCTGGAGAGGAACATCCATGGTTCCATGCTACTCCCAGCAGCTCCCAGTCCCCCTTGGGGGGCTGTTTCCTGCATCTCAAGAGCTGTGAACCCCCCAATCCACGTAGGATTGGTCCCATGGCTCAGCCACACCGATACCAGCCTCTTCCCAGCTCCTCGGCCCCCAGAGGCACCAGGAGGGTGAGGTGTAAATTGCATGGCGGGCTGCCTCTGCAGAGGTGAAAATGAAAAACTTTCCCCCTGCTCGAGCCAGGCGTTTCGCAGCTCCCACAGCCCTCGTTTTTCTTGGTCACAGTATCTTCTTCTGTTTGTGCAATGCCTTGCAGCTCCAAGGGCTTTGAAGGGGAGAGGAAAGCAAAGACAGAGCCCACTCTTGTCCCACTGAGGAGTGCTGCCCTGCAGTGCCAAAAGCGGTGCAGGTCTGGTGGCAGAGTGTGCTCCTGGTGTGAGCTAAGGCAGGATGACACACAGAGCGTGGGGCGTGCAAGGAGAGGAGGAGGATGTGGCACACAGCACCATCCCTGCGGGGCTGGCTGGTGGCTCACTTTCAGCTTGCTGAGCTCCAGCTCTAATTTTAGTGCCTGATTTTGGGGCCCTTCAGTTCCGTGCAGTTGGGGCTCTTTCTGTCTGGGTTTGTACTGTAGGTACAGAGATGGGACAGCAGGTTGGCTCCGTGTGGAACAGAAGGTTGGTGTGCCTGGAGTAGGTGTATGTGTCAGCATCAAACCCATGGACTCTGGAAGCGTTGGTCTTTGCTGTATGTGTGGCTTGTACGGATCATATGCAGTAAGTCACAGAATCACAGCATGGTTGGGTTGGAAGGGATCTCCCAGTGCCACTCCTGCCATGGGCTGCCTGCCCCTCAGCTCAGCCTGCCCAGGGCCCCTCCATGGTCTGGGGCACCCCCAGGTCTGAGCAGCACTGCCAGCACCTCAGTGTCCTCTGAGCAAAGAATTTCTTTGTAAATCTGATGCCTTCCAACCAAAGGTGAAGCGTCAGATCCCCGTGAAGGGCAGAAAGGAGCTGTGAGTAGTGCAGGAAGGGTGAGCTCACAGTCAGTGCCACACGACCTTGGGAAGAGGCGAGTCCCCGCTCTGCCCCACTTACTGTGCTCCTGCTGCCCTGCCAGAAGCCTGCCCGCTGCCTCCCACTGGTGGCACCTTGCCGAGCTCCTCCACCCATGCAAGCCTGCATTTCATCTGCCTTGAGGGCTCTGTGTCCACCTTGCTGCTCCATCTGTTGGCCTCACACCAGCCAGGGGGCTTCCTTCTCAGCCACAAAGTCCTCTATTGCACGTTGAGCTCCTCTGTTGTTTTGCCATCAGTTCACTTCCCACTCACGCCTTTGCCACTGGACTCAGGGTGCCCCCTGCTTTTTTGGGACCTTTGTTTTCAGGATGGCCACACACATTGGCTGCTTGTTCAGGGACCTCAGCAGCAGCAGTGGGGGCTGGCACCGCTGCTCTGGATTGCAACTTGATTTGCAAAGGCATAAATTAGGCAGTTTGGAAAGGGGTGAGCTCATCCCACCTGCTCAGAGCAGCAGGGGTGGTGTGCCCTGCCCCAGATCCCTTTGGAGCTGGCTGGGCATCCCAGTGTCCATCCCACGAGATACAGCATCCTGCAGCCCACGTGCCAGCTCTGCCATCCCTCTGAGGCACAGCACCAGTATCCCCAGTGCCTGTTTCACTTCCACCCAGCATGGGCAGAGATCTCCCTCCAGCTGCATTAGGAGAAACTGGGCGAACTGGGAAGAAATCAAGTATTGAGCATCCTTGGTGTCCTGGAGGCCTGCGTGCAACCCTGGGGCTTCAGGCTGCTTGTCCAATGGACTCAGTGGAGTTCTCTTTGCTCTGAGATCCTTTGTGCCGTCCCCGACTGCGTTAAGTGGTGGGGGGGGCAGCTGGATGCATCCAAGAAACCTGTGAATCTTGGAAATCTCCATCCCGGGTATGTGTCGGAGTT
Source organism: Excalfactoria chinensis (assembly GCF_039878825.1). Classification (NCBI taxonomy): domain Eukaryota; kingdom Metazoa; phylum Chordata; class Aves; order Galliformes; family Phasianidae; genus Excalfactoria; species Excalfactoria chinensis. The sequence continues at coordinate 16,259,283 of NC_092836.1, forward strand.
ACCGAAAATAGCAAAACGAGCTGAAGTTGGGCTTGTGGTTGGTGGAGCAAGGGGCAGAGTGGTGGGGAGGATGCTTGCCTGGCTTGTTGCTTAAAAAGCAGGAGTGAGATGAGCCGCCCCTGCTCTGTTGCTAAAAACAGCCCGGTTTGCTTTTATTTAACACGGTGCTGATCTGCGTGTGTTGGAGTTTCACCTGCCTGCGAGTGGGAGCTCCGGGCTGTGAGCACCGGGATGCCGTCCCGTGCTGCTGGTGCCAGAGCTCCTGAAATAAGGAAAGGTCCTCAGGGACCCGAGAAGGGGAAAAGCAGAGAAAAAGAGCAAGCACTGCAGGGTGCTCGCCCTGCTCACGCAGCAGGAAGCAGCCTGTGCTGTGCCAGGTGGAGCGGGGCAGGCGTGGGGAGGAGTGGGGGAAGAGGCGGAGGGGAGGCTGTCTGAAATGCCACGGCTTCATCTCCAACCCCCTGCCCTTGTGCTTCTGAAAGGAGCTGCTGGAGCTGTTGCTCCTGGATTATATTAATTAGCAGAGAAGCGTTACGCCTGCCGTGGGTCCTTGCTGAGAGGCAGGCATGGGGACGTGGCAAGCAGCTGCAGGTGGCCCCAAAACCCCCAAAAATGGCTTTCCTCTGGGGACTGCACCCTGCTGTGCTGGGGGGCTGCCATAGGAGCACCTTGGATGGGGCCGTGGGGTGGTGGGCACTGGGGCTCCTGCCCGAGGTGCCAGATGGGTCCAAACCAAGTGGGGTGGTGTGGAATGCATGGAAGCTGATAACCTGCTGCTCTCTTCCAGGAGAGGAAGCTGTGTGCCCACCCCAGGATTGAGATCTACAAGGAGGACCGCATCTATTTTGTGTGCCCCCTCGCCCGCCAAGGGGACTTCTACGTGCCTGAGATGAAGGAGCTGGAGAGGAAGAGCAGGGCAGCAGCCGAGGCTGAAGATGCCCAGACAGACATCACAGGTAGCACGGCTGGTGCATGGGCTCCTCTGTTCCTCCGTGTGTCACCAGCCCTGCTGGGGTGGGCTCCTGGTGTCCTGGCTGTTCTGTGCAGGAGGTGAGAGGGCCTGTGCTGTGTCTGGATTCCTGCCCAGGGCTCAGCTCACCTCATCCCAATGTGGCACAGCTTGACCCCATCCTGGGGGCACGCTGTGGCCTGAGCAGCACACGGTCCTGTTGGTGGCAGGGGATAAAGCTGCTCTTGGTGCAACTGCAGCACCACCGGCCTGTGGCTGTGAAAGCAGAGCTGGGTGCCGACGCGTTTGCTTGCAGCTGGGCTTGTTTTTCTCCTTGTCACATACATCTTTCTTGATCTCATCTTCATCTGTTACATGTTGGGATTGTGAAGAACTTAAATACCAGGTTTCTCGAGCTGGTGGTGGAGTTGCCCGAGAGCATCTGCTCGCAAGGATCTGTTGGAGCCTGGGTGTATTTATACAGGAAGGGACCACAATCGCTGTGGGCGCGGAACAGCAGTGCTATAGTAACCCAAAGTGCTGGCTGCCGTGCCAGCCCACGTGCTCACATGGCTGTAGGATGCAGTGTGATGGAGGCTGTGGGCTGTGGGCTGCAGGCAGGGCTCCGGCCACGGCCCCTCCGGGCACCCACGCGTGCTTAACAGGCATGAAAGAAACATGAGAGCGTGCGGCGGCTGGAGAACGCCTCGCCGCCTCGTTCCTGGTCTGGTAATCTTTTTACACATCTTTGGTTTTGGATCGTTTTAATTCTTAATTGCGTTGGTCGTAAAAGCAAGCCTGGGAATTGCTTTCCGAGAGCTCTGTCCATTTAGCACCGGAATGAAGAGCCTAATTGGAGCGGCTTCCCAGCGCCTGCAGTCGTGGTGTTTTCAGGGCGCTCTTCCTTGTGCTGTGTCTGTGCCACGGCCCCAAACGTGCCCCACCACCCACCTGTGCCAGTGCCAGCCTGGTAACACAGCAGGGTCACACTGCATGTGTGATCATACATGTGATGATACAGACAGGCTTCAGGATATTGGCCTGAAGAAACTGCTCACTGATAGGAGACACAGGGGAAACCCCACGAGTTTGGGGTTCATCCTGCAAGGTGCTGGCTGCCTCTGGCTTTGAGCAAGGCAACGGCTGGTTGTGCTGCTGGGTCTGAGCTGGAGCATTCCGACCTTGCACACATGGAGCTGATGCTGGCTGCTGCTCTGAGCACGGCTGCACTCAGCACGTGTGCAATGAGTGGTGCGGCTGCCTCTGCCTCAGCTCTGTCCCTCCTGGGCCATCACTGAGGTCGTGGCAACGACTGATGGCTCTCCAGGGTCCAGTGTCAATCATGATTAGTTATTTTCTACTTAATTGTTTTCAAAGGCTTTAGTGCCAGGGTTGTGCACTCCAGCATTGCCCCACCGTAGCGCATGGAGGAAGAGCAAGCAGAAGCGGCCCTCCTGACATGGACACTGATGGTTTGGGTGCATGTGGCCCTGCCCAGAGACTCGAGGCTGCTTCCCAAAGGGCTGAGCCAGCTCTGCATCCTCCCTCCAGCTATAGAAGGGGAAGCTGCAGGAGGGAAGCACCAGCTGTGAGTGTGGATGCTCCTGGAAGCAAGGGCTGCCAGCAGCAGTGATGCCCACGGGAGAAGAGCCAGGGCTGTGCTCACCCCAGGGCTCCACCCAAGGATGCCCACCTTCCCCAGGAGCGACGGCTCCTTCCCTCACCCCGCACACTGAGGCCAGCCCTGTCCTGTGCAGAGGAGGACACGGCTGCCGCATCGGGCAGATGTGCCAGCTGGGGCTGCTCAAACATGATCTGAAGTGACAGAACAGGGAAAAAGTGCCTGGCTGAAGGGATGTGTGGCTATTTATTGTCACCCTCGGAGCGGGGCAGGGACGAGGCAGCTGGGGGTGAGGACAGCCATCTTCTCAGAGCAGAGTGCCAGCAGCCGTAGGTTGCCTTCACCCATCTGCAGCATCCCGAGCCGGTGCTTGTCTTCTCTTGTATGTTGCAGTGCATGGGTACAAGACAGCTTGGAGCCAGAACAGCCCCCTTGGTGCAGAACAGATGCAGGGAAGGGCCTGGCAGGATCGTTACCCTCAGCTCTCCGAGGAACCTGTGGTGGGGACAACTGATGCAGCTTCAGCCCTGACACCGCGCTCTGTGCCTTGCGATGGGCTGTGTCTGAGCTGCCTCAGGGCACTGGCACCATGCTGGGCCCTTGACCAAATCTGACTGTTTTTTGAGGTAGAGACCTGGAGAAGCCTTGCCTGACACCCAGAGCTCTCAGGCTTCACACAGAGGGAGAGAGGAGTCACTGCTGTGCCATGTCCTGGACAATGGGTGCCCAGCCATAGGCTCAGCAGGGATGCATTGGGCTGTGCATCCCAACCGTTCCCTTCACATCCCATCTCCAACCCCAAAAGCCTGCAGTGGTCCTCACAAAGTGCCCTCCCTTTGGCTGACCCCAGTGAGCCCCAGCTATGGTGACATCCCCAGCTGCTCCTCCCGGCCTGCTGTGCAGTGGGACCTAGCACTGCTGAGCCTGCCTGTGCCATGGATGGGACTCATCCCACTGGCCCCAGGGCCCTGCTGCCCTTCAGTCCCTTCCTGGAGGCTCTCCTCTGACCTGTGAGCATCTCCCCGGGACCTGCTGAACACCTCTTGGAATGTAGATTCAACATGGAAATGCATTTTCCATGTTGAGATGCTCCCTATCTATCAGCACTGGCTGTGCTCCTTCTGCCTTCCACATGGTGTCACCATGCTGGGCTGGGGCACGGACACTAGGGATGCTGCAGGGTGGGCTGGGCAGCACTCACATCATCCCTATTGCTCCCTGCTCTGGTCCAGACACCCTGGCCATTTGGGGTGGTTGGAGATGTGTCTTGCATCAATGCCATGAGCAGAATCAGGCAGCCGGGGTGCTCAACACCCAGATCCCCTGCACCTTTGGTTGGGCTATTGCTATCCCTGCTGTGCTCTATTCCTAAGTGGAGAGATGGGAGGATGAAGATGGAGATGGGAGGAAGGAGGTGGCGAAGGCAGCGCCAGCCATCAGGGGTCAGAGCGCAGCTGCTGCAGGGAGGTCGGCTGATGTTTGATGCTGTTGTCATCATTAACGACATGAATCTGTGATGTCATAATTAAAAATTATTAATGTTTTACAGGAGGGCTTTGTCTCCCAGCTGGTTGCTCCGGCAACAGCATTCAGCTGCCGGTCTCAATCTGACACTCTTGTCTCGTTGTCGACTCCCTAATTGCGTTGTCGACTGAGCTAATGAGATTATGACACAGGGAGGGGCGGTGGGCTTGGCCTGGAGGGGCTCACAGTCCCTGGGCACCCTCCTCCTGCTCATGGCCACCCTATGTTACTCCATGGCAGCACCTGTGCCAATGACTGCAGGCAGATCAAGGATCACCTTCATTTCTCCGTCCCCACGGGCACAAGGGGCAGCTTGGGGTCACCACAAGGAGCCAGAGGACAGGGAGCTGGGGCAAGAAGGAGGGACACACACACACTGCAGTGCCCGTGGCAGGAAGCAGGGAGGGATGCGGTCATCTCCACCCAGCCCCGTCTGCCTGCACGCTGTCAGCCTCTGGGAAGCTGGGGGGTCAAGCCCTGGTGCATGGCACAAGCGAGGTCACCAGCATCCCACTGCTTGCCTGGTCAGTTCACAAGGGTTACAGGTGGTCCCTAAATGATGCTTTGCTCTGCTCTCCAGGCTCTGGGGGCTTCAGAGGCACGCTGATTTGGCACCCAGCCTCACGCCCTCCCTTTCTCTCTCCATCCCAGGGGCTGACACCATGAGTGAGGCCAGCTCCATCAGCATCGAGGCCACGACTGACAGCAGAGACACCTCGGTGGCCACCTCAGTCCTGCTGCCCTTCCCCACCAGCCGTGGCCGGGAGGAGGCCGACAACCGCAGCGAGCACAGCTACAGCGAGTCTGGAGCCAGCGGCTCCTCCTTCGAAGAGCTGGACCTGGAAGCTGCTGCTGAAGGGGAGGGCAGCCCGGGGTTGCTGCTCACCTCGGGCTACACAGAATCCCAGGAGCTCACAGAGAAGTGGACCAAGGAACCCATCGCTGCTGAGCGAGGAGAAGAGTAGAGCCAGACCTGGGCCCCGGCCTCGTGCATCTCTCCTGTCTCCTTTGGCACCACGACATTCCAGGCACTGATCCCTCCTGGGGCCACTGCCCTCGCAGGAAGGGGGTGTGGATGGGGCTGCTGGGTGCAGGCTGGGGTGACATACCTGCACCCCCTGGCTGCATTTGCAGGGGGCAGCGTGGTTCCCCCTTTCTCTGCTGGTGCCCCTCTCACCCACAGCATCTCTCTGCCAACATGGACGTGTGTTCTCTAGCACCAAAGAGCCATGAGTAGGGTTGGTTCGGTTGGTTCGTTTTGTTCCCCTCTTCTCTTTCCCTTTGCTGAAAATGAAAACATCCGGTGTCAAACTGTCCTGGACCTGCCTCAAGCGCTTCCAGGGTCTGTAATAAAGTGGATGCTTTTCCTCTGTGCTGCCTGCTGCCTTTCCTGATCGCCAACCTGCTGTCCTTGCTGGGCAGGGGGCTGCCCCCAGCTATCCTATACCGCAGCAGCCCTGCTCATCACACACAGTCCCCATCCCAGCAGTCGTGGGGACTATTCCCTGCTGCTACCAGCTGTACCCCAAGCTCCACTGCAGGGAGGAAGGACTGATGCTCTGCCTCTCCTCCTGATCCCATTGCCACCTCACCCTTTAACATTCAGTGCTGGAGCACTTTGCCCAGCAGAGCACAGCCCCTTCCCTGCCCCAATGTCTCCAGTACCCCTGGCAGTCCAAGGTTGCTGGTCCAGCATCAAGGGGCAGAGGGCCTGGCTGTCCCTTGTGGGGAGATTTACCCTCTCTGGCTCGGAAAGGTCTCGGTTAGTCCTCACCCAGTGATTGACAGGAGATTATTTATAAATATTTTGTGCTCTGAGTGATAAAATATTAAACTCCTCCAGCCCACATGGTAAAATATCGCTCTTCCTGGTGTTTATCTTTATTGCTGCTTATTACAAAACAGCCAAGCCCCCTGAAATATTCATGCTGAGTCTCTGTGGGGATTGGAGGCAGACGGCAGCTCCTAACCCTGCTTGTCCCCTTAACCCCATGGAAAACGGGGGGTGGGGGATCTTCGCTCTTGTCCCCCTGCTGCCAGCAATGCTGAAGCAGCAGCAGCCTGGATGCTTCCTGGTGGGATTTGGTTGCTGCTGGGTGCCAGGACTGTGTGAGCCTCATGTGCTGGGCTGGAACCTCGGGTTTTGGCCGTGCTGGTCCCACTTTGCTCTCCCCCAAGCAAAGGCACTGCCAGAGTGCTGCCCCATCCAGTGCTGGGAGCAGCAGAGTCCTGGTGCTGCAGGAGAGCCGAGGGGGAGCTTTGTTGTGGATGTCCTGGGTTATGTCCCCAGTTCAGAACTGCTGGGAGTTGGGGCCAGTCAAACTGCCGGCTCAACACTGCGGGGGGGAGGGCCGGGGTGCAGCAAAGTGGGGTGCTGGGCAGCCGAAGGGCTGCGGGAAGAATTGGGGTAAACGGTGGAGTCCGTCAAGGTCTCGAAACCCAACTACAGCCCGAGCTGCCCCCTTGCAGGTTCTGCGCTACGAGCTGGAGGGGGGGGGCACCCGGGGAACATCACCCAGGGTTTGGCGCTTGGGTGCCGGCCGTGAGCAGCGGGGCTGCAGCCGAGGTGGGACCCCCGTGCTCGGCGGGGGCTGCTCGGGGCGCGGGGGCCGAGCTGCGCCCCAGGAGTCTCTCGGTACCTCCGCGGTGCCGCCCGTTCTGCCCGTGTCCCGACCGCTGCCCAGCGGGGTGCCGCTGCCCGGGGCCGGGCCGGGGCGGGGGCCGGGGGCGGAGCGGCTCCGCCGGGCTGGGGCTGGCGGAGTGTCAGAGGCGGCGGCGGCGGGAGGCGGGCGGCAGCAGCAGCTCCGAAACGGCAGCGGTACCGGCTCTCTGCGCAGCCCCGCCGGGCCCAGGTAAGAGCTGCGGATCTCGTGGCCTCGGGCCGCCCGAGCGGCGGTGCCCGGAGAGTGGGGGGCGGCCGCTCCGGGAGCCGTCGGGGCCGCGGCACCGCGGTCAGCGCCCGCAGCCGGTGCCGGGAGTCGCGGCGCGGAGGGAGGTGAACGGAGGCGGGGGGGGCCGGCACGGTGCCGGGGGCCGCGGGTTACCCGGGAGCTTCGCCGCGATCCCCGGAGAAGGCGCCGTGGCCACCAGCCCGTCCAGTTGCGGCTCCGGGTGCGCGGCGCCGGGGCGCAGAGGTGACAGCGCGGCAGGTGCCGGGCCAGACACAGCCTGCCCTTCGCTCGCTGCTCCGGGGACTGCCGGCCACTGGGGTGCTTTGGGCCGGCTGGGTGCACGGGTGACCCCGCATCCTCCCTGAGCGCACAGGTGCTGCCGCGGGGCAGGGGCACCTTGATGCTCTGCCAGCTGCTCTTTGCATCCTCCCCTCTTGCTCCCTCGGGCTGGACGGGAGAAGCCCGGTGGCTGGAATGTACGGGTCGACCCAAAGTGAGGAGGTTTTGGAGGCGCTTCCAGGTGTCACCCTGCTCCTGGCGTTGTGCACACGCGTGTGTGGCCATATGGCATGTGTGCCCTTCAACGTGCAACTCTTGTACACATGTGTGGATTTGTGCAGGACATGGACCCATTATCAGCATGCTGCAGGTGTGAGCACAAACAGTACCTCTGCACAGGAGTGCCTGCAGAGTGCATGGTGTTGGTGTGCAAGCCCCTGCGCAGTGATTGCCCATGCACCTTGCACGGGTGCATGCTTGCATGCACAGTGTCAAGCCCAGCGCAGGTCCTGGCTGCAAAGCTGCAGGGTCTGCAGCTGGATGTGTGTCCCCTCCTGAAATCAAGGCAGCAACCAGAGCCCTCCTTGCATGTGCAGGTGTCAGGGTGCTCCAGGGGTCACGGGACCAACTGGGTGATGTAAACATCCCTGATTGCTGATGCTTTTGGGTAGAGGGAGGTTGCAAGCTGGCAGAGCCTTCCCAAAGCACTGTGGCCACTGGGGCAGCTGAGGCTCTGCCTAGTCAAGGGCTTCACACTCCCAGATGTTCTCCAGATGTTCCCGGGGGCCGGTCTCTCCCCAGCACCATATCAGCCCAGTGAGCAGCTGCAGGGATGGCCGCAGACATCTCTGCTTCCCTGATGGAGCTGATGATTTTGGAAGCGTCCTTTGGGAGAGCTGAAGGTGCCCTTCCTCAGATGGGTCTCACCTGGAGCCCCCTGTGAGCTGCCGCCACCTGGGGCTGGGGCTGTCAGGCTGCGGGGGTCTCCTTCTTTCACAGCCCCTGAAGCCCTGGCCCTGTGGGATTCCAGCAGCTGACTTTAAACGGGAAACAAATCTCTCTCATGGTGTGGGAAAAGACAACTCATCTCTGAGGGGACCTCATTTACTGCCAAAAAAAGGCCTGTCTGTTGCAAAAGCCTTTGATTCCCCAGCTCCTCCGTGGTTTGTGCAGAGGGAGCCAGCAAACCTGGCTCTCACTTCTACTGAAATCTCTGAATTTAGTGTACGAGGAAGGAAGGGGCGGTGGTGAGAGAACAGCCTCTAGAGCACTGCGGGATGGAGCTGGCACCCAGTGGGGGTGGGACTTGGGGGCTGGATGGGGTGGGAGCACAGCTGTGCCCCTTGCATTGGGACGGAGCAGCTGGCCCTGGCCGAGCAGGTGGCACTGGGGTCGGGGGGCTCTGATCTGGTATCGAGTCTGCCTTAGTCCCTGCTCTGGCTGATGCTCCAGCCCCTGGGTGACATCCCTGGCTCCTTTCCCAATGCTTTACAGGCCAGAAAAGCTATCCCCCACTAGGCTGCACTGCCTGGAACCGCTGCAGCACTGCCTGCCTGCCTCTCTGCACGTGCCAGCTCATCCCGGGGAGCTGGGCAGCCAGGGTAGCCCTGCGTGTCTGCCCGCATCTGTGTCACTTGCTACATCCTGCAGGTCCTGGGTTGCTGCTGGAGCTGTCACGTCTGCTCAGCTCTCTATGGGTATCTTTCCTGGGGGAGACGTGGGCTAGTGGGGACACAAAACACCTGCATGCTGCCCATGCTCAGCAACCCTGAGCATCTCCTCACAGCTCCCAGGTGGGCAGCCCCAGCTCATCCCATGACCTGCCGACCCAGTGCCTCTTCCCTTTGCTTTTCCAGGTGCCGAGGGCTCCATCAGGGCAGCACGACTCCCTGCCACAACCACGCTGCTCCATCCCCACACCCGATGCCGGGGCCCTGGCTGCCCTCACCTTAACGGGCAGCACTGGGTGACATGGGGCGTGTGGGTCCCCAGCTGGCACCAGCACACCCCATGGCTGTCCCCATTGCTGCCTGGCTCTGGCTGATGCACCTGGCCTCCTGCTTGGCTGCCGGGTATGTCTCCACCCACGGCAAGAAAGAGATCAGCACTGAGGGGGACCTGGTCATCGGGGGGCTCTTCCCTGTCCATGAGAAAGGAGTGGGGAGTGAAGACTGTGGCAAAATCAATGAGCACCGGGGCATCCAGCGCCTCGAGGCCATGCTCTTTGCATTGGATGAGATCAACAAGGACCCAAGCATCCTGCCGGGGGTGAGGCTGGGTGCCCACATCCTGGACACCTGCTCCAAGGACACCTATGCTCTCGAGCAGTCACTCGACTTTGTCCGTGCATCGCTGACCAGAGTGGATGGCTCTGAGCACATCTGCCCCGACGGCTCCTACGCTGTCCATGATGACGTGCCCACGGCCATCACCGGTGTCATCGGGGGCTCCTACAGCGATGTTTCCATCCAGGTACCCCTTGCAAGATAAGAGCCTGGGCTATGGGCAGAAGTGGCAGAGGGCATATGCTGGCTGTAGAGCTGCCAAACCTCAGCCCTCACCGGGTGGGGACACCCTGGAGCTGGGGAGGATGGAGCCCATCCCTTTCCTTGGCCCCACTTCTGTGCTGGGCTGCATGTCAGGGAGCTCAGCATCTGCTAAGGAAATCAACCATTCAAAGCTGCTTGGGGTTGGGTGGGTGCATGCCGCCCCGATGCCATGGGATGCTGCTCCATCCCCAGCAGCAGTAGGGGGGTGTCAGCCCCTCAGATGGACCCATTTGTTTACTGCAGTGCTCCCGGCCTCACTGGCCACAAACACAGGGGTCAGCATCCACGGGAGCAGCCATCCCTCCATGTGGATGGCGCTTTATTCACTCTGGGCTCCACAGTCACCTGGAACTCCCAGGACAATATCAATGTGCAGATCCACATCCTCGGTGCAGCATCCAGCCTGGCGCTGCATGTAATTCCTCCAGCAGCTCTGGATGGTGCGGGCGGCCTCCTGGCAGCGTTTGTACTCCGTCCGCATCACCCACGCCCGGGTCTGAGCCTGCAGCAGGACGATGGCTCGCTCCATCCTGATGTACTCTGCCAGCACCCACAGGCGCTGCTGCTCCTTCCGCTGGCTGTCCACCCGTCGCCACCAACCCTGGATGCGCCGCGCGCTGCTGGCCGCCACCAGCAGTGCCCTCCGCACCAGCTGCCCTCGCCACCACGCCTGGATGGCCACGGCCGCGGCCGTGTTGGGGTCCATCTGCAGGGACAGAACACGGGCAGCCTCAGTGGCAGCACCATGGGTTGGGATGGGATTTGGGGATCAGCTGTTCCCAGGGAGTGCGGGCCAGCTCACCTGTGTCTCCATGGGTTCCAGGTTGGGTGCAGAATGCCCACGGGGGGGGCAGCGACACCTCCTGATGTCAGAATGGCCTTGAAAACCCCACACGGGACAGGAGAACCATGGTCCCGGGCTGCCTGATGCAATGGAGTCACCAGGTGGTGACAGCCCCACATCCTTTGATGTCCCCGCAGCATCACTGCCCTGTGGGACTTTTGTGCCATTAGGGCGATTTGCCACTAATAGCATTTGTCCACGTTAATTAAGCTGCATCTCCTGCATGGGAAGCAGAGCTGCATGCGGGCTGCGAGAGCCAAGAGCCGTGGCTTCTAACAGTCTCATTAGCGGGGCTCTCTCTCTTTTGAAGATAACGAGGGGAAGGAATGGCCACGGCAGTCAATTGCAGTGTCAGGCCCACGGGGCTCAGTGGGACTGTGCCCAATGTGCCCCCCCAGCCCTGCGGGCACCAGCTTTGTGCTCGTGGATGAGCATCGCTCCGTTCGCCTGCGGTGCAGTTTCAGTGTTTGCCACGAATCCATTTACTCCCACTCTGAATCTCAGAGGGGAGACTATAAAACCTTAATAAAAATAATAATGGAAAAAAATAAATAAATAAAAAGGAAATGAGTGGAGGCTGCAAGGAGCAGGAACACACAAGGACTGCAGGGTGAGAAACCTCTGTAAGTAAATGACCCCAAGGCCCTTTGCTGGGTACCAAGGGCTGGAAGTGCCACAGCCTTTGGTGGTCATGGACACACAGAGATGTTCCTTCCACCTCTTCTATGCTGTCCTTGGTAGGATACCCAGGGAATAGCATTACACCCCAGCTCTGGGACAACCACAATTCCCTGTGTTCCAACACAGGACTGAAGGCTTGGATGACCTGTGTCCATCTGACCTCTGGGCACTGGGGTCCCCCAGCCTCCAGGTTGGGGTTGCCACTGTGTCTAAGAGTGGGTGCTCCCAGGGGACGCCCCTTGTGGGGCCACATCCCCACTGGTCATGCTCACCTCTCCCCTCCATGCAGGTCGCCAACCTGCTGCGGCTCTTCCAGATCCCGCAGATCAGCTACGCCTCCACCAGCGCCAAACTCAGCGACAAGTCCCGCTACGACTACTTTGCCCGCACCGTCCCACCCGACTTCTACCAAGCCAAAGCCATGTCGGAGATCCTCCGCTTTTTCAACTGGACCTACGTCTCCACGGTGGCCTCAGAGGGCGACTACGGCGAGACGGGCATCGAGGCCTTTGAGCAAGAAGCCCGCATGCGCAACATCTGCATCGCCACCTCGGAGAAGGTGGGACGCTCCATGAACAAGAAGACCTACGATGGCGTGGTGCGGGCGCTGCTGCAGAAGCCCAACGCCAGGGTGGTCGTGCTCTTCACCCGCAGTGAGGATGCCCGGGAGCTGCTGGCAGCTGCCCACAGAGCCAATGTCTCCTTTGTATGGGTGGCCAGCGATGGGTGGGGGGCCCTGGAGAGCGTGGTGGCGGGGAGCGAGGCGGTGGCGGAGGGAGCCATCACCATTGAGCTGGCAGCGTACCCCATCCAGGAGTTTGCCTCATACTTCCTCAACCTCCACCCCTACAACAACAGCCGAAATCCCTGGTTTCGGGAGTTTTGGGAGCAAAAGTTCAAGTGCAGCCTCCACACGCAGGACTGCAGCCGGTACTCCCTAAAGACGGGCAAGTTTGAGCCAGAGTCCAAGATCACCTTTGTGGTCAATGCGGTCTATGCCATGGCTCACTCGCTTCACAACATGCACCGGGCTCTGTGCCCCAACACCACCAAGCTCTGCGACTCCATGAAGCCTGTCAATGGCAAGAGGTTCTACAAGGATTTCATGCTCAATGTTAATTTTAATGGTGAGTCCAGAGGTGGAGATGGGGCTTGGCTGCACAACTGAATGGGTGGAGGGGCAGGGAGGAGCAAGGAAGTCACACTCTCACTCTCCTCCTTGAGGTCTCAGTCTCTCCTCAGAGACCTCAGCCATTGCTCTGTGATTGATTTAGTCACCTCTCAGGGACTAAGCTGGAGGGACAGCCTCGATCAGGACCCCACAGCTCTGAGGTCAGTCAGAACCATCATCCCCTCTGGGCTGAACCCTGTGTACCACTCAGAGCCATTGAGGTTTGGGGGGCAGCGACACTGCATGGCTATGCAGACCCCTCTGCATGGTGAGAGCACTCTGCACCACTGCTTTCACAATCCCAAAGAATAATGCTGCATTCTGGGCATGGAGGCAAGGGGACAGGTTGGAAATAGTCTCTTGGCTGTGTTTCCCCCCTGCATCCCTGTGGGAGTGAACATGCTCCCACCCAATGGCCACGTGGGCCAGCCGTCCCCACAGCGACCATCTCCCTTTCTCCTCCTTCCAGCTCCATTCAGGCCAGCAGACACTGAGAGCGTTGTTCGATTTGACCGTTACGGTGACGGGATTGGGCGCTACAACATCTTCAACTACCACCGCACGGATGGGCGGTACCGGTACCAGAAGGTGGGCTACTGGGCCGAGGGGCTCATCCTCAACACCAGCCTCATCCCCTGGGCAGAGACATCCATCCCAGTGTCCCAATGTAGTGATCCGTGTAAGAAGAACGAGATCAAGAGCATGCAGCCAGGAGACATCTGCTGCTGGATCTGCATCCCCTGCCAGCCCTACGAGTACCTGCTGGATGAGTTCACCTGCATGGACTGTGGTTTGGGTTACTGGCCCAATGAGACCCTGAATGGCTGCTATGAGTTGCCCCAGGAGTACATCCGTTGGAAAGACGTCTGGGCCATCGGTCCCGTCACTATCTCTTGTTTGGGATTTATCTCCACTCTCTTTGTTTTCGGTGTCTTCATGAAGAACAACGACACTCCCATTGTGAAGGCCTCCGGACGGGAGCTGTGTTACATTCTCTTGACTGGCGTCCTCATGTGCTACAGCATGACCTTCATCTTCATTGCGAAGCCTTCCACTGAGGTGTGCACGCTCCGGCGCCTGGGGCTGGGCACGTCCTTTGCTGTCTGCTATTCAGCCCTCTTGACCAAGACGAATCGCATTGCCAGGATCTTCAGTGGGGTGAAGGAGGGGGTCCAGCGCCCTCGCTTCATAAGCCCCATGTCACAGGTGGTCATCTGCATGGCCCTCATCTCCTGCCAGCTGGTCATCGTCATCATCTGGCTGCTGGTGGAGACCCCCGGCACAGGCAAGGAGACTGAGCCTGACAAGAGGTACATCGTCACCCTCAAGTGCAACAACCGTGACTCCAACATGCTCATTTCGCTCACCTACAACGTCCTCTTGATTGTCCTGTGCACGGTCTACGCCTTCAAGACACGGAAATGCCCCGAAAACTTCAATGAGGCCAAGTTCATTGGGTTCACCATGTACACGACCTGCATCATCTGGCTGGCCTTCCTGCCCATCTTTTACGTGACCTCCAGCGACTACCGAGTAAGAGCCTGAGTTCTGGGGACTCCCATGGGGCCCAACTGGAGCAGCCCACATAATTGGGGCAGCACAGGGCTGGGAGGGTCTGGGAAAGGGCTGATGAGGGCCCCATCCACGCTCTTGCCTGGGCCTGTGATGCTACTGCACCTGTGACGCTCACCCCTCTGCCTCCAGGTACAGACCACCACCATGTGCATCTCAGTGAGCCTCAGCGGCACGGTGGTCCTTGGCTGCCTCTTCACCCCCAAGCTCCACATCATACTCTTCCAGCCGCAGAAGAACGTGGCCAGCCACCGTGTGGGCACAGCACGCTTCAGCATGGTGGCCGCCAGCTCCAGCCAGTCCCATGGTGAGTGCAGCTGAGCTGGGAAGGGGCAGGGAGACAGCTGGGAGGGGGAACCTGCTTTGCATGTAGGGGTGCTGCAGCACCCAAGGGATTGGCTGCCCCATCCCAAGCCCACCCCAGAGCTGCTCCTGGGGGTCCGTCACTTCACTGGGATACCCCGGGTGGGTGCTGCTGCTGGATCCATCCTCTCATCATTGGTGCCTTTCCCCACCAGGTTCGGCCTCACAGTACGTGCCCACAGTGTGCAACGGCCGCGAGGCAGTGGACTCCACAACGTCATCCTTGTGAAGGTTGGGGGGAAGCCATACCCCAGGGAGCAGCAGCCCCAGAGCAGGGGCTGGAGGAGCAGGAAAGCAGCCCCCAGCCCAGCCCCAGCATCACAGCACTCATCCCTCGTGCCCATCAGCAGTGTGCAGCCCCATCCCCTGCTCCCTTGCACTGAGCTGCACTGCCCATCACGCTTCACTTGCCCTGACCATGCCCCACCATACCCCTCCTCCACGCAGAGCCCCACTGACAGCACGCTGCCCTCACCCACCCCGCTTTCTCTTCAGTGTCACAACCCCCTCAGATGAGCCAAGCACACCAGCCTCCCCAGCACACCTGGACCCCCACACCTGCACCTGTGGCACTTTTCCTCTTCATTTGAACTCCTGGGTTTGCAGGATCCCAGCCACTTCCCTGTCCCTGAGGAGCTCTCCATGCTCCCATCCCATGGTGGCAGAGGGGCAGGAGCCCCAACACATGCCCGCTCCATGCCTTGGGGCACTGCAGACCCCAGCAGCACCTGGCAAGGGGCTCAGAGGGCTGTTGAGTAATGGGGCCCCAGGGGGACGAGCCCTTCCTAAGAGTAGATTTTTTTTTCTGTGCCCGAGATTTATTTATTTATTATTTTCTTTTCTTTTGTAATTTATGTAAATAAAGTGGGTTTTTGTTGTTTGGGGTTTCTTTTTTTCCCCCCCCTTTTTCTTTTCTCAGCCTTTCTCCAGGGCTGGCTGAGCTTTGGGAAGGGCTCAGTGTATGCCCAGGACAGAGATGGGGGCCTGGCTGCACTTCTGTGTGCTTCCCCAGCCTTGTGCTGCCACTGTACCTGATACCATGCCCTGCTCCTTGATGAGCTGGATGCAGCTGGTAGGGACCTGTAAGAGCAGACAACGAGTAGTAGCTGTGAGCACACTGGGGTCCTGTGTAGGACACAGAGCCCCAGGCACAAAGGGTGCACCAGTGGCCCCCTGGGAACTTACAACCTCCTGGGAAGGGATTTACCTCCCACCTGCTTTCCTGCATTGGAGGTTTGTAACAACATGGGGGTAGGGCCAAGCAGCACTGGTGACAGCAAGTGGCTCTGCGTGGCAGCAGTCCTGTCCCCATAGGACACTTGTGGCTTGAGGAGATGGTGATGCAGAGAAAGTAACCCCAGGGAGCCTCTCCTGCCTCAAATAGTGCAAATGAGCCATGCATTAAACCCAGAGTGATGCACCCTGCCCTGCTCGGCATGGTCAATCAATCACAGCAAGGTTGGGCTGGAAGTGACCTCCCACCCCCACCCCTGCCATGGGCTGGCTGCCCCCCAGCTCAGGCTGCCCCCCAGCTCAGGCTGTCCAGGGTCCCTCCATGGCCTGGAACACCTCCAGGGATGGCACCTACAGCTCTGGGCAGCACTACCAGCACCTCACTGCCCACTGGGTGAAGAATTTCCCTATAGCATTTCACCTACATCTCCCCTCTTTCAGCTTCAAATCGTTACCCTTTGTCCCATCACACTATCAGACCTTGTAAAAAGTCTCTCACCCCGACATTCCAAGGGGCAGAACTCTCCTTCTCAGCTCCGGGCATGAGCCGCAGGGTCCCCCCACTCCACCGAAGCGCAGCCGTGCGCGGTGCTCCGCGGAGCCGCCGGAGGGCGCCGGGCTCCGTTCCGCCTGGTCAGTGCCTCCCGAACCGCCACCGCCGGGACCGCGCTGTCTCATGCTTCCCAATGAGCTCTGCGGTCATACGTTCAGTGACACCGGCTGCTCCCTGTGTGCAGCATGGAGTGCTGGGGACAGGGGAACCTCAGCCTCACCGATGAACTTTCCGGCCTCCCGCCGCAGTGGCTCCTGCGGGCTCTGTAGGTAGGGCAGGCTCTGGCCCAGGTAGTCCTGTGCTGCACTCTTCCTCCTCTCCACCAGCTGCAGAGAAACGGGCATGGGGTGAGCGCAGGGTGGTCCCGACCCGGTCCTGGGCTGTGGGAACGTGCGTACCATGCACTCGCCGATCTGCCAGAACTGCGCCGCCTCTGCCAGCTGCTCCAGCCGCCTCCAGCGCAGGAACCGGGCGGCACCGAGGAAGGCTTTCTGGGAGGCCTGCAAAGAGCCGAGGTGGCGGCGCAGCCCGAGCAGCAGCAGAGCCCGCGTTCCTCGGAGCCCCTCCGCAGGGAGGATGCAGCTGCAGGGGCTGCCGCTGCCGTGGGCTGCAGTCCCGTGTTTGGAGGGCACCGCGGGGGCGGCATCGCCCTCCCCCAAGGGAACGCGATTCCCACCTCGGCCACGCTCTGTTCCTCATCGTGCAGGTGCAGGTACAGCGGGACCAGGCTCCTGTACGCCTCCTTCCTCATCTTCCTCTTTTCTCTGCCCTCCACGAAGCTCAGCGTGTCGAGGAAGAGCTGGATGGAGAGCTGACGCACCGTGCCGGACTCCTGCGGAGGAGGAAGGAAGGATGGAAATGTCAGCTCCGAGGCTACGGCGAGCAGGGCCGGCACCACCAGCTGGGGTGGCCGCCACATCCCGAGCGGGCTGGGCTCCCTGCTCCCCTTACGTCCTCGAAGAGCGCCGGGAGGTGGCTGGCCAGCTCCAGAGCCGCGAGGCTGAGCTTCCCCCTCTCCAGGAGCCGCAGCAGGGTGCTGAGCACCGGCAGGGCCGTGGCGCGGGCGCCGCTGTCTGCGTCCTGCAGCCGCTCCGCGATGCACGGCAGAAGGCCGAGCATCTTCCTCGCCTGCGGGAAAAACGCCCCTTCCTTGTGGCACGACGGAGACCGTCGCAGAGGCAGAACCGCTCCAGCAGCGGCCTCCCTGCCGGCTCCTCACCGTGGCGCGGCGCGGTGCTGGCAGGCAGGGCGGCCCCGCACAGCCCGAGGGCGGCGGGCAGCGAGGGGATGGGCGGAGAGCTGCTCCTGCTCACCGTGTGCTGCCTCGTGCTGAGCTGCAGGATGCCCCCGAGCACCAGCTGCTGCGTGCCCACGCTCTGGCCCTGCAGACCGGTGCCGAAGAGGCTCACGACGCGGTGCAGCTCTTCGCTGAGGTCCACGCGCTCCAGCATCTGCAACACGCGCGGCTCTTAGTGCCGGATCCGACCTCCAGCCTGGAGCAAGGACTGCAGGGCACGGCCAAGCCTGCCTCGAGGGAGGCAGCAGGGCTGGTGTGGAGGTCCCGCAGCCCCACATTCTGCAGCTGTTGCTCACCTCAACGAGGAAGACCATGGCCACCATCTCCCAGGAGCAGAACTTGGTGCTGAGCAGCTCAACCAGCTGGTGGAAGATGGGGTCACGCAGAGCAGCAGGCAGTTCCCTCATCACCCTGCAGGGATAAGGAGGCACCTTCAGCTCCGAGCCGGGCGGGCACAGCTCTCCTGGCCGTGCTCTGACTCCACAATGCCCCGGGGGCCACAGGCTCTGGTGCTGTGGCGGCACTTTGGCTGAGAACCGGGGACCCCCCATGACAGCACAAGGAAGGGCTCCCACCTGGCCACCACCTGCACACCCTGGAGGTGGGTCACAGTGCTGAGAAGCGCGTCCCAGCCGCCCTGCTCCTGGATGGCCTCCATCTGCTTCTGGAGGCCCACGCTGCAGAGCAGCACCTTCAAGGACTGCACCGCAGACCTGCAGGTGGAGAAGGGTGTGAGTCACATCGGGAGCCCCAGCACCGGGTCCCTGGGTGCAGCAGGGGATGGGGATGTGGCACCTGATGGGAGTGAGCTGGTGCTGCTGGTGCTCCCAGAAGATTTCCACCTCCTGCAGTGTCAGCTCCGTGGTGAAGGACACTTGCAGGAGGAGGGCCAGGAAGAGCTGGGGGAAAATGGCCTTGGCCTCCTTCAGGACAAGAGGCAGCTGGAGTATCTCAGGTAGGATCCTTGCTGCCTGCAGAAAGCACCCAGACACCATCCTTGCACTGTCCCCCAGGTTTCCAGCCCACCTCGAGAGGTGTGGGGATGGGAGGACAAATGAGGAAGGAGACCCCCAGAGCACCAGGCAGGTCTAGGGGTGCGTCCCAGTGCCCCACAGCACGGATGGACAAGGAAGAGGAGCAGGGACTTGGGCTGAGCTGGTTGAGTGAGGAACTCACGGCCAGGGCGAGGACACATGGTCTGTCCCCAGTGGATGCAGACATGTGCTGCAGAGAATGGTTTGTGAGCACTTGGAGCAGCTCCCGCAGCACCTTCTCCACAGCTGGGGGCTTGGAGAGCATTTCCCTCCACATGGTGATGGTGACACTGTGGGTCCCCAGGGCTGTCAGCATGGCTGCCCCTGCCTGACTGACAGAGGAGCCCTGAGGGCTGTGAGCCCCGTACCTGGTGCAGGTGGGGGAGCAGCCCAGCAGGCTGCTGACCATCTCCCTCGGGTGTTTGCTGGCCAGCACAAGCAGGGCCCTGCCCAGGCTTTGGAGAGCTGGCTGGGCTCTGATGGAAGGCAGGCTGCTGTAGATCACCCTCACGATCTTCCGCACCTGGAGGGCGACGGAGGGATGGGCCCTGCTGCCATCCCTGCTGCTGCCTGCCGGCCAAGCGCAGTGCCAGGGATGGAGCAGAGCCCCGAGGGCTGGAGCTGTGGCAGCAGCAGGTTCCCACCTGCCCTGGAGGGAAGTGAGTCTCTGCTGCCAGCACATCCACCATGTGGGCAGCCAGCTGGGTGCTGTGGAGGCTCAGCGCTGTCATGCTCTCTATGGCCGTGAGGAAGATGTTCACCCTTTCTGGGTACTGAAGGTATTTCAGAAACATCTGTGGGAGGAAAGAGAAGAGGGACGACTCTTTCTGAGTCTGCTGCTCAGCCACGTTGGTGCCTCAGGAGAGCTGGGCTGGGTGATGCCTGGGGTACAGAGCGTGAGGGCCCCAAAGGCACCAGGGCTGCTCAAGGACAGCGCCTGCACTCTTCCTGATGCCACAAGCCTGAGCTCTCCTGTGGGCTCAGGGTTTGCTCTTCTTACCCTGAAGATTTTGCTGGCATTGTTCTCTTGGGAAACCTGTTCATAGAACAGCACTTGCCAGCGCTCCCGGAGCTGTGGCTTCTTGGGATCCTTCTGCCACAGCCACATTCCTGGAGAGGAGCGCACACAATGTCAGTGAGGCACCTGGGGGTCTGGAGGGACCCGGCCTGACACAACTCCTCTCACTTTGGGAGGCGATGAAAATGAAAAGCTGATGGACAGCCTTCGTTGCCTCATTTCTGGTCCTCTCATCTGTGGAGGTGCAGCACAGGATGAGGTGTCCAACCAGCTTCCCCAGCACAGGGAAGCGCTGGTTCTCTGTGCACTGATGCCGGAGCACCACAGCTCCCGTGAAGCAGGAGCACACCTGGGGACAGAGGCAGCAGAAGCACACGGCTGAGCAGAGCAGCAGGGCCCAGCCCAGGCTCTGTGCAAGCCTCGAGACAGGTGGGCTCTGGCTGGGGAGACAGGATGGGGTGCTGGAGCTGAGTGCACCAGGGCTCCCTACCTTGGGTAAGGAGCAGGTGTTGCTGAAGGTGAGCAGCCTGGCAATGCACGCCATGGCCCTCTCCTCCACAGCCGCCAGCTGGCACGTGGTGAAGGGCAGCAGGAGCTGTGGAGAGAAAAGTTGCTGCTGTGCCCACAGCGCGGGGCACTCGTCCTTCCCCTCTCTCCCCATCTGCAGTGGGGTGGGTGGTTGCGTCCCTGTCCTGCTGCTGCCTCGTCACCTTCCCGCTGCTCCCCACCCATCCCTCTAACCCCACAAGGGCTAGTTTTGGGCCAGCACCCCCTGCCCGCAGCTGGCCCTGGGGGGACCTCGTGTGGGTCCCTCCTTCGTGGCCTCGAACCATCTCCACAAGCCCCAGCATTTCCACAGCCAGACCTCCAAGATGTTCTGCAGCTCCATGAGGACAGAGGGGCCGGCGCTGCCCACCAGCACCTGCAGCAGGTGGTGCAGGGCTTCCATGGTCTGCAAGGAGGACAGGGGTCAGGGCGGCCTTCCCTGCTGCGTCCTGCTGGCAGCAGAGGGGCATCCCGGGTGCTGGTGCCCAGGAAGCGTCCCCAGGGCTCAGCTGATGCGCACCTCCACATAGAGTGCAGCATCCAGGTCCGTGTCGTCCTCGTAGCGAGGGAGGTGGAGGATGCTGCCGAGGCAGGCACGCAGGAGACCGTTCTTCTGCTCCTCTGGAAGCAGCCATGCTCTGCTGCGAGGGGAGAGAGGGCAGAGCTGTGATGCTCCGCTCAGCACCCTGTGCCCACTCAGGGCCCGTGCTGTGGCAGTACCTCATGGCAGCGATGGCATTCATGGCCTGCTGCCGCAGCTCCGTGTCCAGGCGCTCAGCGGGCTCCTCCTGCAGCAGCGCCTGTGGGCACAGTGGGATGGGATGGGATGGGATGGGATGGGATGGGGTGGGGTGGGATGGGATGGATGGGGTGGGATGGGATGGATGGGATGGGATGGGATGGATGGGATGGATGGGGTGGGATGGTGCAGTGTGCCCCACTTGGTGTGCAGCACCCGCGCACCCCATCCCAGCACCCATCCTGGGGCTCCTCGGTGACCCCGCAGTGGGAAGGGCTGTGCCCACCGCCCGGCCCTGCCGTGCTCCCCTTACCTCAATGCACTGCGCCACCTCCAGTGGGCAGACACACAGCCGGTAATGTGCACCATGGTCCTCCAGGGAGGCTTTGCAGACAGCACAGATGGAGGCCAGAAAGCTCAGCTTCTGTGCCTGAGCCTGAGACAGGAGGGGAGTCACAGGGGTTGGCAGCAGGGGACCCCGGCACCTTCTGGGCACGGCCAGGCAGGGGCAGCCAGGGAAGCACAGAGTGCCGCTACCTGGGGTCTGTGTGCACAGCAGGCATGGATGCAGCTCAGGGGATCCTCCTGCTGTGGTGACAAGTCTGAGGCAGATGGACCCTCAGCTGAGCCTGAGGGCACCTGCATCTCACACACTTCATCAGTCTGCCGCTGGGGCCTGGAGGTCTGTGATACCATAAGCTTCTCTGGCCAGGCCTCCTGGGGGCAGCTGGGGGATCTCTGTTCCATCCTGCTGCAAGGAGACAGGGACAGATGTGGCTCCTGCCCTGTGGCAGGGCAGAGATATCACTGAGTGCCACCATCACCTCAGTCCCCCTCGCCCTCCACTCAGCACCTCCCCTTTTACCATTCGACGGCCCCAGAGCCCATTGGGTCCTGCTGTGGACCTGCACACATTGCTGCCTGCACTGTGCAGTCCCGGTCCTGATTGCCCCCACTCCCACCACCATCCCCTGACCTGGGGCAGCTGCAGCAGCCAGGGCTGCACAGACAAGAGTCCCTGAGTGTTGCCCTGCCCTTCCTCCTCACACACCACCACCCACAACGGCACAGTCAGAGCTCCTGGCACTGCAATACAAACCAGCTCCATTCTGTCTGTTGCATCTGTTGGGCCATAGCCCCACTTCTGAGCCCCGTCAGCGCTGACCCAGCTGCTTCCGACATGGAGAACGCCTTTACGTGGCAGGTTGCCTGGACTTTGTGCTTTTAGTTCTCACTGTGCAGTTCTCAGATAGCGATAAACTCTATTATAATCTTCCCTAAGCCTGTGGTAGTGACTGTTGAGAGACCTCTCCATCCTTATCTCAGCCCTTCTTTCGTCAATAAGAGCCTGAGTTGGCAATTTTGCTATCCCTTCAACCAGAACTAAGAGGTCTACCAGGAAACAGCACCCAAGAATGACATAGGAGGGAACCACAGGGTTTTGCTCTTCAAAGTGTTAATCCTTCTGCTCCGTGTGTTCCAAGCCATGATCACTGTGCTTAGGCAATCCCTCCAGCCTGGAGAGTCCTGTTCTGCTCTTCTGAGGGCAACGCTGCACAGACTGGGCTGTGTGCCTGTTGGTGGCAACAGTACAACCCTGTGGCCCTCCTGCACACCAGGAAAAGCTGTGTGTGGTACTTCGGGGTGGCTTCAAATGCTATGGGCTGGTGAACGGGCTCTTGCCAGGTTTGAAAATCACCCGATGCAGACACCAACCCTGGGCCTCCAGCCTTACCTGACCGGAGATTTCTTCCTCTTCTCCATTACCTTCATCTCCTGGGACTGCAGGACTTTGATCTCAGAAATGAACAGCTAGGAAAGGGCAATCTAAGGGGCTCTTTTCCCAGGGGAAGACGGGCTCTTGGATCCCAGGCTGAGGCTGTGGGTTGTAGAGAAGGGGGGTTGTGGAGTCAAATGAGGCTTTGGACTCTAAAAACGAGGCTTTGCACACACACAGAAAAGAGATTGTTGGCCCCAAAATAACGCTTTGTGTCCCAAAAATGAGACCCTCGGATGGACGAAATGAGCATTTATGCCACAAAAAAAAAGTATCGCACTCTAAAAATGAGGGTCTGGACCCTCAAATCTGGGAGTTTGGACCCCCAAAGGAAGCTGCTTTGGATCGTAACGAGGCGGCGTTGTCCCGTTCCGTGGCTGAGCAGTCACAAGGTGGCGACTCCGATCCACGTCTTCATTCTCGGCTCCCCCGGTGCCTCCCCCGAGCTCTCAGCCCTCCCTCCCCTTCTATTTTCCGCTCCTGGGTCGGGTTGTTCTTGCATGGAATTCCAGCTAACCTTTGATTTCAGGCCCAGTTCGGAAAGCGCTGAACTTCTCGCTCGAGTGGGTCTCGGTTTAGCAACTAACTGGAACATTTACCTCCATTGTCGCAGAACCCACTTCTCAAACGTCCTATTAATATTTAAAGCACTGAACGCATCGGTGTGCGCAGCGTTAAGACTGTGCCAGCTGGGGGACAGACTGTGCACAGCCACAGGGAGACCATGTTTTCCTGTGAAGGCTGAGGGTCTGAGACAGGAGGTGAGAGGGAGCATTTGTTGCCTGTAGAGGAGACACCAAGAGAAGTAGGGTTGGCTGGGGGCAATGCACACAGTCTAACATGGAGCCAGCAATTGCACCTGGGTTTCCAGGGCACTAACAGCACTCTCAGAGCAAGATCGTGCCATCTCCCCAATCACAGCGTGGGTTTTCTGCAGCTGTTTGATGTTCCGTCCCAACACAGGGAGGAAGGAGGCTTTGAGCAACTGACCCTCCAGTGGTTTGGAGCATATGAACTCAACCAGCTGGATGGGATGGCTGCCCTGTTCCAGCCCCTTCCCACCCAGAGAGAGCAGCCAAAGCAGACAGCTACAAGCAGACAGACATCACAGATACAGATCAGTATAGCCGAGATTGCTGTACATGCTTCCCTCATTGCTGCTATAGAAGGAGGAAGCTCAAGCTAGCTTTCACACCATGGAGAAGACTGAGGTGGGAAGCTCAGCCGATGGGAACAGTGGTCCCAGTTTCTTCCATGGGAAGATGTTGCTTTACATCAGCTGAAGACATAAAGCTGCCACATCAGTGATTTCCCCTGCTCCTAATGACTTCATCCTCGCAGCTGTGCCAAACCCATTCCTTTAGATCTCAGTGTGTTTTTTTTCCCCACCTGCCTTTGTGATGGCAGTGCTTCTTGAGAGAGTAAATGACAGAGGGACAAAACCTTTTCTGCAAGCAAATCTTTTCACTGTCCCACCTGCAAATTTGTTCAAGCAAGCTGGGAGAGATTTGAGCAGTGTAGGGAAGAGGGGGAAGGGAGCAGCCCCTCTTGTTATCAGAACTGATCTTAACTGCTGGGTAACAACTAGGCAATGAAGCAAAAGCCACCGGAGTTTAAAGAGGAAGCTGAGCCAAAGGTCACCAGGCTGTCCTAGAAGTTTGTTATCAGAACCTTGAAAACAGGGAGGAAGGTCACACGAGTTGACTGTAGCAATAACCTGAAGAGGCTGGTGGGGCTGAGGGAGGCTGTCATGAAGCTGCAGGAGGTGATGAGGGTTCAGAGACTTACTGATGATGGGATATAGCCCACCCTGGAGTGCCAGAGGAATGCACTGTCACTCCTTACCCAAAGATACGCAGCACTTCAGTCATCTGAGAGAGCTGGAGGGAATGGGAGGTCAGAATGTCTGTCTGCAGAACTGGCCTAAAGGAGCAGGAAGGTCCAGGAGTGAGAAATCCAGGAGAGCTGGACCTGGCCTGAACACCACCAACAGCTTTCTGGAAGCTGTGAAGTTGTCCTCATTGCTGTATCTTAAGCCACTGGAAGGCACTCAAAGCTGCTCCATGAATGTAGTGCAAAACCATCTTTAAAATACCTCCCAATCCAGGCACAGGCACCTCTTTAGCCCTGAGGTTTCCCCTCTTACAGCACAAAGACCTCCGTTCCCCACATTACAGGCTAGCCCCAAAGTCCTTGATTCCAGGGGCACTGCTTTATTTCAATACAGGTTCTGGCTAAGCAAGCAGACACCGCTGATCTCCCTGACTGGGTGCGTGCAGCTGCCTCCAGTCCTGAACTTTCTCTGCTGTTTCCCACTGGGGTGAGCAGAGTTCACACTCGGCTGAACTCATGACTGCGCAAACTCCGGGGGCATGAAGATCAGGACCAGGCAAAGGTGAGCGGAGTGCACAAGAATGAGGCAGAGACCTTTGGGACAAAGAGTTCCCCACCCGTGGGGCTGTCACTGCATGGACCTCGATGCCAGGACAGGGCTGGAATATGCTCCAACGTCTCCCTGCTGGAGAGCAGACACATTCCTTTGCCTCTGCCTCTCCTCTCAGTGCCAGCTCTGCAACGTGCCTGCTAAATAAAGTTAGCCCTATCAAGACCAGGCACATTCCTGCCTGTCACTGTACCTCAACCCACTGTATGTGGCTCCAGACCTGTTTTATCAATTCCCAGAGCTGCAGGAGGCAGCTGGAAGCCATGAGCTGCTGCAGGAAGGGATGGCACATCAGGCAGCTCAGAAATAGGAAGAGCGGGATGGTCAGACTTCAATCCAATGAAGCAGACAAAGCCCAGAACCCCCTCCGGGAAGATGAGCAATGCAAACAATGGATGCTTACATCTAAAGAAGAGATTTTTTCCGAGTCACAGCAAAGGAATGTGTTTTAGGCAGCTGGCTTTTGGCCTCCTGTTTTGTTTATTCCTCCAAAGACAAAAACACAAGTGATGCCGTATCAAAGTGCAGCAGGAAGCAGCCTGCTAAAGCAATAGACGGAAATCTACTCAGCCACTTAGCATAGCCTGGGGATTTTTCCATATGGAAAGTACCTGCTGGGCTTTGGGATGCTCCACACAGCCCATGGAGCACTCAGGGGTTGCTGGTTTCTTTGATAACCTCAGTACAGGAGTAATGGACCCCCAGTGATGTGAGCCTGTACCATGGCTGTGCTCACACTGACACAGCCCAAGAGCCACGAGGCTGCTGCTTGATTTTCAGGCTTGGAGTCACTTTGCCTATAAGGGAAATGAGGAAATGATCCAGTGAGGGGTTTCCATGTGAGGGACTTCCCGTGCCAACCCATACAAGGATTGCACTGCCCGCCCAGGGTAGGGCTGCTTCAAGCTGGGTGCTTTGCTCACAGGACAACTCTGTGGAGTGTGGGCAGGGGTGGAGTGCTGTTATAATTAGAGCTGAGGTGCCAGGCCATTTGTTTCCAGCTCCTGTTGATTTTATGACGTGTCTTTCTGTGCATTGCATTCAGCTGAAGAGAACCAGTGTCTGATTTTGGAGCGTAGGAGAACTTCATACAAAGAGCACCCAGGGCTTTGCTGTGCAGGAACAGCACTCATCACCCACAAAGGATCAGAACCAGAAGGCAAAGGGAGAGGACCCCATATGTACCCCCCAACCACCCCAGAGAGATTAAGTCAACTGCTTGAACAATTATGCTCTGAGGCAATTAGTTTGGTCAAATCACTCCAAGGGTATCTTCCTAATGAGTAACCAGTTATTAGAAATTGCAGATGTACAGTAAGGGGCTGGAGCAGGGAAGGTTACACAACTTTATCGTCAGCTGTCCTGACCTTCAAGGGAAGAACCTACAGCAGCACTGCGTCGTTGCCATAAATACTTACTCCATGACAAAGGGCGTCAGAAATGCGAGCTATTGACTGCAGGCTTCACCGGGAGGAAACCTTATGCCTTTCAACCAGGGAGCTGTAAAGACCAGCCAGTTTTATGGTGGTGTGATAGGCTGTCTGAGATGTTAGAGGGCAGCCAATGCAGCTGACACAGGGCACACAACACCAGCTTATATGAAAGAAGTAGGGTGTTTTTTGTTCTGAATGGTACAGAACTGTCTGCCTCACTGCTGGGTTCTGGAGGCAACCCAATGGCTGGGCAGCCCATGGGGAGTGGATCCAGCTATGTGCTGGGCTGTGCCAGGGGCTGTGTGGGCACAGTGCCCGCCTGCAGATACCTCTTAGCTGCATGGACCTTTGGTCTGAGCCACAAGCAGCACACAGTGAGCTCAGAATCGTGGTGTAACACTGCACTTCTTACCAAGTATGTGAGTTTTCTTGTTGCAAAGTGAGACCTCCTCACCTGGTGCAGTTTTACATCCTTGCGCCCCAAAGCTCTTCCTTCTCTTCCCCCATTGAATACAGACAATCTACTCTGGGCTGCCCTGCTCCTTGTTTGTGCAGCATTTCAACACCCTGTGCAAACAAACAGTCCAACCTTGGGTGAAACAGACATCTCAGATAAATCCAACGCGTGGGATGAGTCATGCTGGTGTCGCAATCAGTGATATCATGGGTAAAAATGACCCAAAGACGAGGAGTTTGAGAACCTTCCATCACTGCTTGTTTGCTGTAATTGCAAACAAAGCCTCCTGATGGTTCTGCGCTGGCCCAGCAAGCTGCGGCCACCTTCTCTGCTACCTGTATCCTTAGCTCAGGGTTGCACTGAGCATCTGCCCCACCTCTGAGGCAGACCTTGTCTTATAAAGATAGGTCCTCACCTTCAGATGACATAATTCCTGGTGCTGGGCACACTACAAGCTCTAACACTTGTAGATGTGGTTGCTCAGGGTGGCATGGAACCAAGCATAGACATGGGGCAGAGCCACAGCTGTGGCTGTAGCAATAGGTGAGGTGGATGCACTGAGATATCCCACTGGTTTCCTTAGGAGTGGGTAATCAGTTCCAGGGACTGCAATTGCTCTGCCTCTGCTCTGCAAACACAGCCTGTAGTTCATACATCACTACCTGTATTCCTATGGTTTGCATGCATGTTGTAAATAAACACGTGCTGACTCTCAGCTGATAAGCTTGGAGAAACACAGGGCAGGGTTATATAATGCAGGCACAGCCATCACTTGTGCACCGGTGCAGCCACAGCACAGCCCTGTGTCATTCTGAAGCACAGCTTGAAGCAGCTGGAATGGGAGGCCAATAGGCAATCACATCACAGTCCAGCAAAAAATCCATTCACAAGCATTTAGAATCGAAACACCAGATCTGGAAAGGCTTCAAATCAGAAAATTCTTGCTTGTAGCTCATTTCAGTTCCCAGAGATGCAGACGAGTCTCCACACCCACAACATGAGCACTTCAGAGGCAGGAGTGAAGCTCTTCAGTCCAGATCTGGAGTCTGATTCCTCCCATGAACACTCGCCAGCCACAAATGCCCAGCACAACACACCCTGTCACAGGCAGAGCCAGCCCCTCATCCCTGCAACCCATCTCCCTGCAGGACCGCCTGGCACCACTGGAGAAGCAAGCTGTGTGTGAATGGATGGCTGATTCATGCTGGGACACTGGGCTATTTTCTCGTCCCCACACACGGTGTCACCCAGCACAAGAGGGCTGTGAAAGCTTCTTTACATCCTCAAGACTCTCCTGCTCTGGTCTGTTCCTTTACAAGGGAGGCGGGCTGATAGACTGTATGATGCTCTTAATTAAGGTTGGAATAAAACCCTAAGATGATCCAGTCCAATCATTCTCCTACCAACGGTATTGACCACTAAGCTGTGCCCCTAAGGAACACATCTCCATGTTCCCTGAACACCTCCAGGGATGGTGGGCCACCCTAAAGGAGCTTTTCAGACAGGCACCCATTATCCCCCAGCTTGAGCTTTGGGTTTCTGGGACATGCTCAGTACTGGATGTGGGGTCCTGGCATTGCCACCACATGCAGATAGAACAAGAAGCTTCCTCCTACCAGCCAACAGCACACCACATCCTGATGTACACATCAGAGGTCAGGGTTGGGATGTTAGAGAACAAAGAGCCACGGAAACCAGCATGGAGCAACCACCCAGGCAAGGAGCAGCACAGCAGCAGACCAAACCCTCCTGGCACACATGAGCCACAAAGGGCACTGAACAATGTGAAACTAGGAGCCACCTGAGGGCATGTCTGAGCACCTGACTGCTATAAAGCAAGGCTTCTAGTCCCTGCTGAACTGTATTCCTCCAGCACAGGCCAGTGATAATAACTGATTGATTTTCAGGTTCTAACAGGAGAAGTACAAAAGGCAAGCTGGCTTGCTTTATTGCAGCCCCTACTGAATGGTGCTGCGGGCTAAAAACAACCTGTCTGTCCCCTTGTGCGGATTTGTCCTTAGATTTCCTCCTTACATCCACTTCATTCTTGGAGTTAATTATTCCCCTAGCTGTGCCAGGCAGATTAATGAGCATTTATTTCTAACCATCCCTGAAGAAAGCAGCACCACCAAGCACCAAGCCTGCAAACACAGCCTGCAGCAGGTCCTCTGTGCGGGCATGGTCCCACAATGAGCTGCTGTGGGCACACTGGGCTGAGCTCACTGAGAAGGCAGTGGCTAAGGAGAGATGTGATTCTGAAGGCTTTGTCTGGTTCTCATTAAGCTGTGATGAAGGCTCGGTGGGGAAGGCAGCCTGTTTGCTTTACTTGGAGGTGTGTGAGCAGCTCACAGCCACAGTGGTTCAGCATCATCTGAGGCCACAGCAACTGTTAAACAGCTGCCCATGGTTTGGGTGAGAACCTGAATTCAACAACATCACAACTTACCTGGAGATGAGCTAACCAAAGCTGAGCAATAAGCAACGTGCTCATGCAACAGAGCTGCACGGAGCCCCAGACTGTGCCAAGTGCTGCCAGCTAGAAACCCAAGGGACACCCAGCCTTGTCTCTCACCCAGACCAACACCAGGTGCTTCCCAAGTAGGTGCAAGAGCCCCAGCCTGCCTGCTGGGATTTAAGAACCAGGGTTAAGGCACCCTGTCTTATGAAATACATGGCCTCGCCAGCTTCTGGTGACAATGAGACAGACATAAGTAAGCTCAGCTTTGCGGTGGTTCAACTGGTTTGTTTCACAGCCCAGCCATCCTTTTGTTAAGTGGAAACAAGTCCCAGAGAGGCTGGAGATGCTGGGAACAGGAGGTTCTTCCCAGCTGCCATACACTGCATTCCTGGGCAGCTCTTCGTAGCCACCGATTGTGCTAGAAGCATGGCCGTGCCCTGTGACGCAGTGCATTTGAAGCCTGCTTTGACATAAAGCCAAAGAAGAGTTAAAAACAAGGCAGCCTCGATAAGGTCTGCTCGATTCACCCCCGCTGCTGTATTGAATGTTGTCAGAGAATTGCTCCGTGCAGGGAACGGTTCAGAAGAGTCTCGATGGGGAAAGCCTTGTGACGAGGGAGGCTCATCTGCTTCCCTTCAGAGCAGCTGCACCCCTGCCAAGGACAGATGCACTCGGCACATTTGTGGGGATGGCTCAGACACAGTAAATGAGCAACTCATTCAATAACCACACATTTGTGAGACAGTTTCTAATCAAACCCTTCCTCCAAGCTAAGATAACAGCGGCCCTCCGTGTTCTCGGCATGGCTACGTGACAGCACCAACCCTCTGCCATCCACATGGTGCACGGATGGACCAAGCTGACGTGACAGCCCCAGGGTGCTCTGCCCATCCCCTGTCTGACTGCAAAGGTCTTGCATGAGTAAGACTTCTCTGCTGTGTGGGAAGCAGACTGAACTACAGTGCCCACGCTTCCCCAAGCAAGAAGCAGCCAGGGCATAAGGCATCTCCAGGTCTGCTGATACTTAGGGGATTTGGGAAAGAAGAGAGGATAGGGAGGTATTAGGGGTTATTGCAACAGAGGCAAGTATGAGTGAAGCTGGACTTGACTCCTCCAAGCCCCACAGCAGTCTGTCCTGGCTGTAGGTGACAGCTTGCACCAAGGGCCTCCTCTCCTCTCTGTGGGTATCACAGTGTCAGTTCTGCTGTGTGCAAAGCAGAGCAGCCCCAGACTAACAGTGCTTTGGTTTGGGTCCCATACCCTGAGGCTTCTTCTTGTTCCACATCCCCTTTTCACACTGGTGGGACCACCCCATCTCCCAGCACAGACTGCTCCCTAGCTCAGGACTCTACCATGCAGGCACACAGCTGGCAGGACAGACCTAATTACTGAAACCAAGCTCATTAAAGGACATAAAGCCCAGCCCATTAGTAGACTTGAGACCTGCTGTATGCTTCCACGCACCATTCTCCCATCCCAGGGTACACCAGACCCTGTGCAGTCTGCCCACTCTCAGGGCAGCACACATCCCTCCTCCATCATCCTGGGCAGAGCAGTGGAGAGGAGAAAGGCCAGGCTGCCTGCCTCAATTCTCCATGCTTTTCCAGAAAGACCTTCTAGGCGGAGGAGCTCTGCTACAGTTCTCCTATGCCTGAAACTGTTTTCTTCCTTTCAGCTGGTGATGACCTATATAATAAGCAGGTCACTGGAACATGAGAGGTTTCTTTTTCTCTGAGGCAGAGAAGAAAAGCCAAGCAATTCCCCCACTGTGCTTGCTTCCGAGGACAAAGCAAAGTGCTGCTTCCCAGGGGTCTCATTCAGCCTGACAGACAGCTTTTCCCATCTGAAAACAGTGGGAGCTGCTGGGATCCCACCCGGGGAGACCATCAGACCTTGCATGGAACATCAGGCTGGTTGAGGACCAGCTCCACGGGGGGAGGATGAGGAGAGCCTCGGGGAGCACGAGCCCTCTTCACATGAGCACCAGATGTGCCATGAGCAGCCCTATGCACATGGCTGGGAGTCCACGCTGTGTGAGATTCAATCTGCTGCACACTACGAGCTCTCATCTATCTGAAGGGAGGGAAGGGGAGAGAAAGAGAATGTGGAGAAGACAAGACTCCACCATGGAGCAACCCATGCCCGGCTGAAGGAAGAGACTTGTTTTAGCAAACCACTGAAAATCTGGCAGGTAACAAGAGGGTTTGCAGAGCCAGACTTTCTCAGTCTTTAGGTGGTTCTGATCCTTTACTCCTAAAGGCTTGTTGCGATGATGCACAGGCTAGAAATGAGAAGGAATTGAGTAGCCCTGAGAGATGGAAAACCTTGGGGGAGCCCTTCAGCATCAGCATGGTTTAGGATCTGGTAGCACAGAACTGGATGGTTCCAAGCCATTTTTCACACACACCCCCACCCCATCTTGCAGTTGATCTCTGCCCACCCTCAGCCCCCTGCTCCCAAATGAAAACAACACTATGAAAGATGGAGGCCAGCAGCTCTAATCCCCATAGCTGGTGCACCATGGGCAAGAAGCTTGTAGTTACCTACCCAAGGGTAAGGTGAGGGTCTGATAGGGAAACTGATGTAATGGGAGCCCAGCTGGGGCTCAGCACAGAGCTGTCAGGGTGCACAGAGCCAGTAAGCAGAGCAGAGCAGGGGAATAAGCTCTGTCAAGCAGGCTGGCAGCTCCAGAAGCTCCGGTAACAATAGCAGCAGCTCGGTAAGTAGGTCACAGTTATGATCCTTAATTAATCCTGAATAGACCCCCATCTGCCATGGGGAAGATGACAGATAAGGCAGCTCATTAAGCCAACGAGATGGCAGAGGGAATGCCACAGCCCAGCCTAACCCTTAGAGATACCAGGACAAATCCTGTTTGGTGGCAGTGGCTGCTCTGCCCAGCCTGCTCCTGGCCAGCAGGTGCTTCAGGCTGTCCTTGTCCCCTTTGTGGAAGCCACCACACAAACCACACCAGTGTTAGCCCATAACAAGGAAGAATCTGGAGCAAAACCAGCCCAGGGGCAGGCAGAGCTGGGCTCCAACAGAGGAGCTGTACTGAGTCCTGAAGCCCAGCCACCTGTGTGATGCTTTCCTGAGCCCAGCCCCCTCACCCACACCTCCTGGTGCTGCAGGCTGCCAACATCAGCAGGGACAGCAAATCGAGCAGGGCTTCAGAGGACTCATGCAGAGCAGGAACATTAGAAATAGTGCTCTCAAATGAGGGGTGTGTGACTAACAAGCCCCAAGCTGGCAATGGTGCTAGATGGGGGCAGCTTAGTATCAAAGCCACAGCTGCAGAAGCCCTTATTAAGGTGTCACTTGTGCTTGCTGCCACCCCCAAAGGCATTGTGTTCAGTGCTGTGCACAACTAACAGTGTGCCAGAGCTCAGATGTAGCTGCATGTTATTCAACACGAGCAAGGAGCAAGCAGAAAGGCTGCCAGATAGACATAAGATGGTATTTCTACCAGCTCTGAACACCTTCTGGACACCAACACAAGATAGCCATAGGGATCCAGAGGGTTGGCTCCACTTTGCGTGTTAGAGGTGGATCTTGTTTCATGGCTGATGCCCGGGCTGCTTGGCAATCACCTTTCCACTTGCTGAAGAATGGAATGAAATGGGATGGGTTTCTGTTGGAATAAACCTATGAAGACATTTGCATTTGGTTAGTGCTGCTGTTGTCTGGAGATCTGGTTACCTGTCACCCCAAATCTCCTCCCCATGTAGAGGCATCACCCATCCCCACCATATTCTCTCACGGCTTGGTCCTTTCTCCCTGTTTGAGCCGGGATAGAAGCTTAAACTGATGGGTCAGCCTTTATCATTGCTGAGTGGGGTGTCTCAGGAGGGATCTCCTGAACTACCATTGATTTAAATACACAGATACATGAACAAGCACATCACAAAATTTTACACTAGGAACAGGATGCAACATTTAAGTTCAGCTTTGAAGCACAGACTTGCCAAGATCAGAAGTCTTTAAAAGTCACACCACATCACAACCACGCTCTTGCTCTACTAGGAGCTTGTGGGATGGCAGCATGAATCCTTGGGCAAAGTGCTGCAAGTCTGAAGAGAATGGATTTTCTTATGGATACAAAAGCTCCCTGGGATAAACAGGGTTCTACATAAAACCACAGCACAAATGTTGATTAAACGATCCATCGCTAAGCCAGCAGCACACAGAACTCCCCAGCCTCCCTTGGTTTTCCCCTACAATCATTTCAATATGGGAAATTGGACTTTGTTTTGATTTTTGCCATTTTGTAGCTGGCTCCTTTTAACTTTTCTGTTGCACAACGTTTGCACTTCCATCTCTTTCGAGGACGTTTCCTAGAATCAGCTTTTATCTTCCTTCGCCCAGGGCTGGAGCAATGGATTGTTACAAGAGAAACCTCATGCATCTCACCCCAAGAAGTGGAGCAGTTCCTGAAAGAAGACATTCAAGACTCCAACCATCACCACCACCAAGACAGCACCCAACAAGGTTTGGTTTGCTCGGCACACCAAGTCAGAGACTTCAAAAGCTCACTCCTCCAAGCCCTCTACCACAACACATCCCAGCTGGAATGGAGTTTAAACCTTCCAGAAACCATCGGGTCAAATAACCTACATTCAGAAAAGGTTGGCTGGGTCACAGTACCCCATGAAACCTCCCATCCCCAGTTCTCCTAGCTGGTGCTCGCTGGTACAGCTCCTAGTCTGGACACTGCCACCTGGGAGCCTTGGAAGCAGAGCCCAGAGCTTTGCGTGACTAAGCTTGTTTGTAAGATAGTGCAAACAGAGCGTTGGCCAGCTTTTTTATGAGCTCGGTACAAAGGCAAATGAGGAGTGGAAGCCTCGTGCACTCTGATAACCAGAATATATTGCAGAGTTTCTCTGGATTGCAGCTCCCAATTTGGAGATATGATAATTTCCTTCCTTCTTACTTCAGTGCTGGCTCCTTCTCCCCTATTGCTGACATTCTTCTCATTTTAATACCCTATCAATGTGCTGCACCAATTCAAGGTGACAGCCTTTTTAAACCACATCATTTCCATGTGCCCAAAAGATGCCCTGGGCTGTCATAGATGGCAGAGAGGTGATACGCATGGGATGGGAAGCACAGAACACGGTGTGTCCTTGATTTCCTGCAACCTTCTGTTTGAAGCCTCCACACTGACACTGCTTTAAAGGAGACAGCTCCAAAGCTCCATCAAGGCATTTCCATTAGTGTGTATCCATTTCTTGTTTTCAAGGACCTTTCCAGTTCCATCTCTGCTCTGACATCCACCTTCATGCCAGTGCCCACAGGTGCAAGCAGTGACCATAACTCACTGGTGCTGCACGGTGTAGCAAAGATGCTCCACTATGCAAGCATGACTTGAGCACCTCTCATCAGATACAGAAGTTACACACACCTTGCTCTCCTCTACCAACTGTCCTTCCAACAAGGACCCGGGTTACAGAGAGTTGGAGAAGGCTGTGACTTCAGAGCAAAGCCTTTTCCCTGCCCTCTCCCCTCTGTCCTTCCTTCCTGGCCCCTAACACAAGGAGCGCTCAGGCGCTTGGAGAGAAGTGAGATTTCCTCTTCTGTCATGTGAGAAACACATGGAGTGCACTGGATCCAAATGGGGAAAATCTGCTAAAGAAATTCAGCACGGGAGGAATTTTTGCTATGCAGCCACTCTTGCAACCCTCGAATTTTGCCTTAAAAGGTAAAGCAAGTTCTCTAAGAATTGCTGTTCTCAGCACTGGAGGTGGAATTCCCAGATCTGAGCCTGGAATTTGAGTCTGGATTTAATCCAGATGTCAAGATCACATCCACTCCCTTAGAAAATTCAGATCTCAATATAGAGCGTGGCTTGTGCATGGGGATGGGGGTTGTTTTTCTGGCTTGCCCTCTCGTGATCCTGACTGGGTGGGAACAAAGGAGGAATGTGCTCAGCTCTGGGTGGGGAAGTGGGGAAAAGGGATTAAACGCTGCTAATACAGTGTACAGTTGTACACTTTGGATCAGACAGGCTGGGTACAGAGAGGCTTCGGCTCATGCTTTTCTCACAAAGTATCTAAATGATCCCTAAAAAGCATAGAATCCATTAAGATTCTAAGAAAGGAGCTGTCTGCTGACAGAGGTGGGACTGAGCAAAGGAGATGTGCTCTGCATCAAATGCTGCTCTGGGGAGTTCAGGGAGATTCTTGCTCAACAAATGAGAGATAGGAGGGAAGTACCGAAGCTGACTTCCACCCGAGCCTGTTTGGTAAACCAGCAGCGTGAAAGGGAACATCTTCCACAGCAGCTCCTCAAGGACAGCTGCATAAATCAGTCTCCCATCTCCACCCACCCCCCAGGGCAGGCTAAGGATGAGCTCTCTGTTCTCCATTCAGCCCAAAGGTGCTGGTCCAAACTCCTCTTTCTGGAGCAAGGCAAAGGGAGGTTGTGTGGTAATCCAAGCGAGCTTCTCCTTAGCCCCGTAGGGTGATAGTAACACAATGCCACAATTAAATACCACGTAATTAATCCCTTGAAACCCTAAGAAGTTTTAGTTAATGGCAGCTTTATTAGCATTCGCTTCACTTTCAACACATAAGGTCTGGCAATAAGGTCAGTGCTGAAAAGAAACCCTATCCCTTTTCTGCTGCATTTACCCCCATTTTGTTGGTCCTGGAGCTCAATCCAATCTCTGTGCACTGACAAGGACACATTCCTTCAGCAGCTCTCCAAGACAGGGGTCAAGTTAATGTCATTCCATTGCCGTTTAGCTCTGCGCAACTCCTGTCTTGTACAAGGTTAAAGAAATACGCCAAAACCAAGCTCTAAAGAAGGGTTATAATCACATCTGATTAATAGCACAGATTGCAAGGGAGCCTGACAGCAAAGCTGAGAGCTCTGCTTTGCTGGGAGACCTCTGTGCCATAGCCAAGGCTGCTGCCTCAGCTTCCAACCTTGAATCAAGTTCGAGTAGAACACAGCTGCTCTCCAGGCTTCAAACTCTTGAATACAAAACCAAGAGCTTCTGAGTTCTGGCAGCAGAGCAGACTGACACACTTCATCCCTCAACCTTGCAACACGCTGAGGTGCTGCCATTAAGATAAGAAGGATAAAGCAGCATAATCAGATTGCTGTGGGATTGAACCTGCTGCGGCAGGTGTCCGTGGGGATGAGCTCAGTGTAACACAAACCCCCGGGGGCTGGGGAAGGCACAGACAGCAGACAGCCCAGCTCTGCCTTCTGCCAAGGTTTTGCAATATGGGGAAGAAACGCATCATTGCCCTTCTCCTCCCACGCCTCAGCAGTCGGCGTATCCCCTACAGCAACAGCGCTGGGATGGCCACATCTACACTGAGCTCCTTCTCTCGTTACCACCTGTAAGCATTCCTTGATCAAAAACACCAAAGTTAAGGCTCACTTCAAACTGGGGGGCTCCTCATAGAATCACAGCATGGCCTGGCTTGCAAAGGCCCACAATGCTCATCCAGTTCCAACCCCCTGCTGTGTGCAGGGTCACCAGCCCAGGCTGCCCAGAGCCACATCCAGCCTGGCCTTGAATGCCTGCAGGGATGGGGCATCCACAGCCTCCTTGGGCAACCTGTTCCAGTGTGTCACCACCCTCTGGGTGAAAACTCATCTCCAAACCCAGCAGTGCTGCAGCTGTAGAGTGAGGGGAGAAGCCGTGAGGTTTGTGCTGGCTGGAGGCAAAGCGTGATGGCCGGGATCCTTCATCCACCGGGCAGAGCGGTGTTACTGCATCCCTACGCCCCCCCATGGTCCCCTAATAGCCCCCCTCTGAGACACTGGGGGTCCTCACGACCACTGGGACCAATCACAGCTCGGAGCGCAGCACAAGCCCCGCCCACTCTCATTACGCCCCTCCTCTTGTGGGCGGGGCATACGTGATCCGCAGTGCGCCTGCGCGTGGCTGTAGCGCTATATAAGGGCGGCGGCGGAGCGTTGGGGCGCTGTTCGCTTTCCGCCTGCCGCGAGCTGACAGCTGCCTGACGTCACTTCCGGCCGGCGGTAGCTGCAGCAGCAAGGAGGAAGGATGGAGGCGGTGGTGCGGCGCTGCCCGTTCCTGGCCCGCGTCTCGCAGGCCTTCCTGCAGAAAGCCGGCCCTTCATTGCTCATCTACGCCCAACACTGCCCCAAAATGATGGAGGCGGCGCCGCCGGCCGCCGCACGAGGCCTCGCCACCTCCGCCGTCCGCGGGCAGCAGGCGGAGGAGACCCCTGCGGCCCAGCCGGGTGAGTTACGGCCTGCTGTGCTGTGAGGGCTGCGGGAGGAGCAGCCGGCTTGTGGATGAGTGCTGCTTCATGCTTTGAAGCTCGGCGGTCATTGAGCGCAGGTGACTCTGCTGTGGGGGCAGCTGGGCCGGTGCCGAAGCCTGAGGCTGTTATGGGCTGATGTGGGGCAGCCCCATAACCCACCCTAAAGAAGCCTCTCGTGGTACCGAGGGCTTGGGGTGAAGCAGCTGCTGATGGCTGAGAACAGTGAGTGTTCAGAGCAGAGATCTCCCTCTTAGGGGTAAGTGAGGGATTTCGACCTCAGAAGGGTTCGGTGCAGTATCTAACATCCCAAGTCAGTCCCTCCTTGGGTATTATTGGGATTTCTTGTATCTGTGAGTACCCAGTTTAGTAACTCAGAATGACTTGTGCTATGTAAGTTCCTAGCAGCTATTAAAATGATAGAACTGAAGTGCTTTCCTTTCTCTCTGCCCTCCTCAGAGGCCAAAAATGCCAAAGAAGTGGCCCAGCAGAACACAGACGGGTCACAGCCTCCTGCTGGCCACCCACCTGCTGCTGCTGCTGGTCAGAGTTCTGCCACAAAATGCCCATTCCTGGCAGCTCAGATGAATCACAAGAGCAGCAACGTCTTCTGCAAAGCCAGCTTGGAACTGCAGGAGGATGTGAAGGAAATGCAGGTGGACAGGAAAGGTATGTATGGTGTGCACTGATGCATTGCTTCCTTCTGAGAGCCTTTGGTACTTGATTTTCTTCTACCCCATGCTAAGTGTAGCAGTCATTGAATACCTTGTGTAGGTAAGGCTATGGCAAATTGCAACAGAAAGGAGTTGTAGAATGCAGGTAGTAATGGTGTGCCTACAGTATTGTGCAATCATTGCCCTGGGTGATCATCATTCAGAAGTCCTGTATGTTGTAGTTTGATACCCTGGTTCTAAGTGTGTGAATTGGTTATATTTTTTACCTGAAGCAGGCTGCTGGGACAAGAGAGCTTTACCAGAGTGCTGTTATAGACAAAGGTGGTAGGTACATAGAATGAAGAAACAGGGCTGGGATACTGTATTGCAAATCTAAGCTGAAAAACAAGTGAGCAGCAGCTCCTTCTTCTGTAGAGCTGAAGGGTGTTGGCTGACTTGCAATCCTAGTGCAGAAATGCTGTCCTTCAAGGAAGAAACTTTTCACCAGTGTCAATAAAACCTTGCCATGCACCTCAAAAAGGAAGCCTGTTTTCTCCTTTTTGATATGAACCGAATGTGTTGTAAGGCAATACATGTAGTGGTGTGGTTGTGTTGTATGGGACAAAAAGGAAAATCTTTCTCATCCAAATTACTAGCCAGTGCATTGGCTGAGTTTGGCAGGGGTAGATTTAGGTGCATGCTTTCTAAAGAATGAGGAGTTAAAAGTTTACCTCTCTGAATTCAACTCAAACACCTCTATTTCAAACTGATTAGCTCGCTGTAATTCATTATGATATCTGTAGGTAAAGAATTTGCCAAGATACCAACTAATTCCATGGTGAGGAACACTGAGGCTGAAGGAGAAGAGCAGAGTGGCTTGCTCAAGAAGTTTAAGGATATTATGCTGAAGCAAAGGCCTGAAAGTGTGTCTCATCTGCTTCAAGACAACTTGCCAAAATGTAAGTATCTGGCAATACCCTCTCAGGTCTGCTCCCTTGTGATTACCTTTTTTTCCCCCCATGTGCTGAAGACTTTGTTTCATTTCAGCTGTATCCACCTTCCAGTACGATCAGTTCTTTGAGAAAAAGATAGATGAAAAGAAGAAAGATCACACCTACCGAGTGTTCAAAACAGTCAACCGAAAGGCACAGATCTTCCCCATGGCAGATGATTACTCTGACTCCCTGATCACCAAGAAGGAGGTGTCTGTCTGGTGCAGCAATGATTACCTGGGCATGAGTCGTCACCCTCGTGTGTGCGGAGCAGTTATGTGAGTAGGGCTGCATTCTTAAGAGATGCATACAGCTTAGGGGTGCTTTGCAGGAGCTTCTCTTTGCAGACTTCTGAAGAATTGATTACATTACGCTACATAAGCTGCTTCTGATGGTATTCTTGGTATAATTAAGCTTATGCTCTACTCTTCAGCTAGTGTAGGTAACTTCATATTTGGTGTCAGGGCTGCAGAATTTACTTGTCAGTCTCTGACATGTTCCTTGCCTTTCATTTCCTCTGAAACCCCAACTACTACCAGTTAGACTGGATGGTGTGTTGCAACAATTCCCAGTAACTGACTCCTTAGTTCAGTGAACCGCTGAGTTGTGCAGGTTGTTCAAAGACCTTTAAAGCTAACAGCAGCTTTTTGCAGTCGTTTCCTTTGTAAGGATTGAATCCTTTGATTTAAGGGTCACTGCTGAAGGTACTTCAGTACGTATTCATCTGTGTAACAGATGAATGTTAGTATCACTAATGTATCTTTTTGGGCCCTTTGTAGGGATACACTGAAACAACATGGTGCTGGAGCAGGAGGCACAAGAAACATTTCAGGAACGAGCAAATTTCATGTTGACTTGGAAAAAGAACTGGCTGATCTTCATGGAAAGGATGCGGCCTTGTTGTTCTCATCTTGCTTTGTAGCCAATGATTCCACCCTCTTCACTCTTGCTAAAATGCTGCCAGGTGAGAATAAGCTCTATCTTGTGTTTGCTGCCAAGCACAGCCATGCAGCTGAGAGAATGCTTTCCAGGTGTCTGCTCATAGTGGAGGCTCATTGTACCCAGCCAGAGTGATGCTCTGTCAAGTGCTGCATTCAAATTATGTTCAGCTCCTGCAAATCATGGTACTGAGCCTGAGGCCCAGGAGCTATTTACTGCAGAATGAATTGGAGGAAAAAACACAGGATTTTCTGATCCCTCACTTAAACGCCACTTGAGAATTAGGCAGGAGGAGTTCAGTGTCCTCCTACTTGTGGGTGTGAATTTCTCTAGCCCTTCAGTGTGGTTCGGG
Source organism: Excalfactoria chinensis (assembly GCF_039878825.1). Classification (NCBI taxonomy): domain Eukaryota; kingdom Metazoa; phylum Chordata; class Aves; order Galliformes; family Phasianidae; genus Excalfactoria; species Excalfactoria chinensis. The sequence goes on from NC_092836.1 coordinate 16,299,894, forward strand.
AGGGGTTTCCTTTAACTTCAGAAGTCCTTGCATAAAGTAGTAAGAACTTAAAAAATACAGGAGGTTCTTCTTAATCTCAGGTGTTTAAACTAATATGAACCTAATATAGACCTTACATTTTTTGCTTCATGACCTGCACTTCTGATTGAAGGCATTAATTTCTGGAACTTGCTCCCCTTGCTCTTTGAGTGCATATGGAATATCAGATGCTGCTGGGCATTAGCTGATGCTTTCTGTACTTGATGTGTGACTGGGTTGTTCCCTCAGGTTGTGAGATCTACTCCGATTCTGGAAACCATGCCTCCATGATCCAGGGCATTCGAAACAGCAGGGTGCCAAAACACATCTTTCGCCATAACGATGTCAACCATCTTCGAGAGCTGTTGAAGAAGTCCGATCCGTCTACCCCTAAAATTGTTGCATTTGAAACTGTGCACTCTATGGATGGTAAGGTGACATAGGCTCCTCTCTATTTTCCAGCTTAGCCAGTACTGAGATCTGTATTTCGGGTCTGAAAGCTATGAGTGTTTGAAGTGTAATGTTTGTCCAAGTGGAGTGCAGGGGGATCCTCAACTGCTTTTTGCTTCTTTGGTCTGTAGGTGCTGTCTGCCCCCTGGAAGAGCTGTGTGACGTGGCCCACGAGCATGGGGCAATCACTTTTGTGGATGAAGTGCACGCTGTGGGGCTGTATGGAGCTCGAGGTGGTGGGATAGGGGACCGCGATGGAATCATGCACAAGATGGACATCATCTCTGGAACGCTGGGTATGCATGCTTTCCCAGAAGCTTACATATTCTAAGGCAGCAAAGCTTCTGAGCAGCCAAATTAAGTGGGTTAAGTCAAAATCTGTCTATTCAAATGAACTTGCTAAGGATTTATGGAGGGGAGTTTAGTATTTTTCAGAAAGCCCGAAGGATTTAAGTATGTCCCCATTTGGAAAGCATTTGTTAAGCTTCTTACTTTGTCTTAAATCTTTTAGGTTAGCATTCTTGTTTTAAATGAGCTAGTAAAAAAGAAAGAATCCCGAGTCAATTCAGGTGAGAACTCTAGCAGGGTAGCGCTCTGTATGTAGTTCTTTATGTGAAATGGAGTGTTCCTAATCCAGAAACCTGAGATGAGGGGGGGTTACGTAAAAAGGCTTGGCAAGAGCTGAAGCAACTGCTATTATCTGAGGAGAATGCAGGCTTGGCAGTGAGTTTACTGCTGCAAATGGGAAAGTTGTTTAAACAGCACCTAAAACATAAATAGAACTTAGTAGGGAAGTTAGTGGCTCCAGCTCTTACAGCTTCATGGGTGCTTTTGTTTTCATTAGGATGTAACCCTCAGCGCTCAGGTTTTGTGTGTGACTCTGCTTGAGCACCAGAGCATCCCCCTATTTGGGAAGTAAGCATTGATCACGCAGAGTAACCACCATGCATGCTCCTAAGGAGTGCGGGCTATTTCCAGCATCTCTGCAACAGGTTTAAAGTAATCTGCTGAGAGACTTAGTGTTGATCTTCTCGGGTCATTACCACACTCTGTGCTTCTGAGGTCTTCCCCATATCAGAAGCTGGGTGTTGTGATCCAGAACTATCCTTGCTGTGTAGTAGGTGTTATAAGGATTGGTTTAGAGACAAAGCTGCGACATGTGCAAAGTGCAGGTGAGATGAGATGGAGGGCCTGAGATGGTTGCCTGCCATGCACTCCCAACCATTCCAAAGGGTGGAAGGAAGAAGCTTGGGTTGCTTACGCTTGTAATTTCTGAATTGTTTTTTTTAGGCAAGGCCTTTGGATGTGTGGGAGGATACATCTCCAGTACAAGTGCTCTGATAGACACTGTCCGTTCGTATGCTGCTGGCTTCATTTTCACAACATCCCTGCCACCAATGCTCCTGGCTGGTGCCCTTGAATCTGTCCGAACTCTGAAAAGTGCTGAGGGACAAATCTTGAGGCGCCAACATCAACGCAACGTGAAGCTTATGAGACAGATGCTGATGGATGCAGGGCTTCCTGTAGTGCACTGCCCAAGTCACATCATTCCAATAAGGGTGAGTGCTTAAGATCTCTGATAGGGGGCCTTGGTGCCTGTGGTTATGGTCAGATTGTTTCCCAGTATTAATAAATACTCATTAAGTACAAGCTCTGTCCTGCTTACACGCTGTGAGTCTGGTTTACCTTTTCATGTCTGAAGAATAAAGGCTGTGAGTTGACTTCAGCCCACTATAAATATTGTAAAGTAAGGTGGTAGTGTATGAAACTCTCGGTCTGTAAGTACAGATAAGACATAGATGCTAGGAACAAGCCAGTAGAAAGAACTCGGGTACAAACAATAACCTGCTGAGGTTGCAGAGGGCTCTAGAGTGGAGGCTCTCAGTTCCTATGTCTGATGGGTATCCTATTTAGTGGGTGGAAGGGAGGCTTGTCATGCTTGACTCCTGTGGCTGATGGAATTAGGCTGACAACTTGTGCTATTTTGCGTGTTCTTGTTGATACTGAAACTTAAACTTTGGAACTTCAGGTTGCAGATGCTGCTAAAAATACAGAGATCTGTGACAAGCTGATGAGCCGGCACAGCATCTATGTCCAAGCCATCAACTACCCCACAGTTCCTCGTGGAGAAGAGCTGCTACGTATTGCTCCTACACCTCACCACACCCCTCAGATGATGAGTTATTTTCTTGGTGAGTAGATTCATGCTGATGAAAAGACCGGGCTGCTTATGCAATCTTAAAGATAAGACTAGGAAATGATTAAATTTTAAGTGGTATCAGCTGGATAGTGCTTGCTGCAGCTTTCATGTCCTCCACTTGTGTGACTAACATGAGCACGAGCAGTGAAATCTAACAGGCTGACCTAGAATACTGTGCTCTCCCAGTGCATTCCTACATCCAGCCAGTTCAGTCCCAGTCACTCCTGCTGGGGCTGCTTGTATGTTGTCCAAACAACCACAACCTTAACAAGAGAAGAATAACCGCAACCCTGTTGTATCATTCTGGAGGTGATTTATGTCCTAAACAGTCCTTTCCTGGCATAAGTGTTCTGTCAGTTCTCTTTGGTTGAAGTAATCCGATGTTCTGTGATGTGATCTTGGTGCGTTTCCTTGTTCATAACAGAAAAGCTGCTGGCTACATGGAAGGATGTTGGGCTGGAGCTGAAACCACACTCATCAGCTGAATGCAACTTCTGCAGAAGACCTCTCCACTTTGAAGTGATGAGTGAAAGGGAAAGATCCTACTTCAGTGGCATGAGCAAACTAGTATCTGTCAGTGCATGAAAGTAACGGCGTTAATCTTATTCTTATCTAGTTCTCATATCCAATCAGTAGCATTTTTAAATTACTTAATAAGCATTTTAATCATAGTTAAAGCACTACGCTCTGAGAATAAATTTCTGGAGCCTCTGCCCAGTTGTGTTTTTGCTTCTTTCCTATTTAGCCTCCAGAAGATGAAGTGTCGGGGTTAGAAGGGCATCCCATTGAATAAAAGGTGCTGTACATCAACTGTCAGCTGGACTCTTTTCAGTGAGTTTCCTACTTCTTTATGAGGTGTAGTTTTATTATGGAAAGAGAAGACTGAGTAATACTGGGAGTTCCTCATCAGTCTGGCTTTGTTCTTCCTTCATGCTTGTGCTCTGTGGACATCTAGTGTCCTGCTTATCCCTGTCTGGGTAGGAGATGGGAGGTTGCTCATGGCTGGCGGAGTCCCACTAAGGCTGCATTCCTGAGTCCCTGAGCTCACCTTCAGTGGAAAAACTGCTTGTCAGTGACTGGTCTTTAATCATTCAGCTCTTGGGCAGGTCTGACACTGCTGCTTTTGCAACCTTTGAGGAAAATTTGCATGGCAGATTGGTTAACAGGCCTGTTGGAAGCTGTCATGCATCGTGGAGTCAGGGGGAAGTAATTCTTTGGGAGTATGTATGCATTGAGAAGGCAATACTAGCATGAAGGCCTGGGCAAAGCGCTGCATTGCTTCCTTCATGCACAGGCATGTCCTGTAACTGCTGTAGGCTTGTTTCCACAAGTCTCTTGCACAGCTCCTCTCTCAGCATGTAGGAAGCCAGTGCACCACTGCTGCTGGGGTTGCAGGCTGTGAGGTTGCCATGAGGGTTCATTCTAATATTGCAAACAGCCACAAACTGGAGCAAAGTCATCATCTCTGCCCACTGCTTATGGGGGCACACAAGCATTGCTTTGCTGCTCCAAAAAGCTTCCCTTTCCCTTGCTGTGGCACTTACCTGATCTTAGGAATTTTATAGTGCTTCTGCAAGGAAAAACATGATGCCTCATTCTGGTGGCCTTGCATTACAACAAGCAGCTTTGTGGCTAAGGCTGTGAGAACGTGCAGCTCCACTGCAAGCTCTTTTCTCATCAGCAGTGAGGTTGTAACTGGAGCTGCTGATGGGAAAATCTTACCAGGTCATCCATCAGCCTCTCCTAGAAGAGCACCCCAAGCAGAGTGATGTGTTTGCAATGCCAGGAGCACAGTGAGCCTCTGTGTGTGATGGTCAGTGCCTCTGCACTTGTTCACAGCTGATGTGGTGCATTCCTTTAGCTTGCACAGGTAAGCAAGGGCAGAAGAAGGCAGGGCCGGAGTGCAGTGAGAGGTGGACAAGGGCAACCATCACAGCTGCAAAGAGTGACAAAGGCAATGGCACGTGGAAATGAGGCATTTCTCTCCATTGAAAAAGGACAAAGAATGAAAAACCAAACACAGATTGTTTCCCAGCAAACAAAGCTGGAATGGTGGGTTGTGTAACTACCGGTGGTTGTGTAAGCAAGAGTTTGGTTTCTGGAAAATAATAGAGGAAGTAATTGGTAAAAGATGTTTAAAGCTGAGGCCAAATGGGTTGTAGCACTGATGGAGTGACAGAGCGTGAGGTGTGAAAGCATTGCTAAGATCCGCCTGTTGACCAATACAGGCAACAGAGCTCGTGCAGCTGAGTGTTGCATAGCCCTAATTGCGTATCCCTCATTTCTCAACCCGTTATTTACTCTACTCCTGGAAGTGCAAAGTGCAGTAAAACATCCTGAATGCAAAGAAAAGCACATCTTGGCAATGGGTGCAGATGCAGAGCTGGGAGGGTGGCCCATGGATACCCCCATAAATACCCAAATGCTGGGACCACAGAAGACCCCAGAGAGCAGCAGACTGCTTTAAAAATACTTTATTCTTTAGAAAATACAGCATTCAGTACAGTGTGCTCCGCTCCCCCCCAGGCTTCACACCCCCCTCCCTGGGGCACCCCAACATGGTCAAGGCAACATCGGCACATTCACCTGGTGAGCTGGGAAGGGCACGGGAGCAGCCCTGGTGTTACCATTGCCCGGGGGTGTGGGGGAAGCTGGCCTCGCTGGTAGCCAGCAGCAAGGTGCTCTCCTCCCCAAAGCCTCTAAGAGAAGCCAATTCCCACTCGTCCCCTGGGAACAGCCCTTGGTGGTCAGCGATATCCTCTATGCTGTGAGCACAATGGAGCCCCAGCTGGCCTTCCCTGGGGGGCAGCCTTCCTTGTGTCACCATGCAGGTGGTAGCCAGGTGGCCTTCCAGGGGCTCAGGGCTTTATCCCATTTCCCACCCCCTTTTCCTTGCAAAGGGCAATGTCCAGCCACCCCCCTCCTCTCTCACCTGGGTGCCAGCCTGGACCAGAGGTTCATCTCACAGATGACAACACTAAGAATTAATGGAGCAGTCAGGCCAGCCCCAACCCCTGCCTTGCAATCACACTACAAACACTGAGGCACCCCTATGCTGATAAAAGCACAGAGATGGGGATGAAGCTTATAGGGGAGGATGAAATACAATGACAGACAGCACAGGGGACAGGGTTCTGAAATGGGTTCTGGCTCCTGTCTCTAACCCAGCCATAGGGCTGAAAGGCTGTAACAGCTCCCTCCAAGGGAAAAGGCAGACCCTGGTGGGTCAGAAACGGGATCCAAATAATGCCAACAGGCACAGTAACCTTTCTCCAAAGTCAGGTGGAGCTCAGACCTTGCCCTGTGCCAAGACTGGACCGAAGCAGAGCTGGGTGCTTCCCTTCCTCCTCCCATGTCCATGAGAAACTGACTTCAAAGTCCACTGAGCTGCATCCCTGTGCCCCAGTGGCCCTGAGGACCAGGCTCAGACCCAAGGGGCTTCACAGCCAGCCCAGCCCAGAGGCACAGGGACCTAGAGCTGGGTGGGAGCAGCATGGAGTGGCTGCATGGGAAGCCACCAGCAGCATCGGGAACTGGACAGCTGCTGCTTGCATGTCCAGGGCCCCGGCCATGAGGATGCTCTGTATGACAGCTGGGAGTGAGAAGGGAAGGGGAAAGCATCCGTACTCCCCTAAAGGCAAATCCAAATAGAACAAGGGGCCATCTCTCACCAGGGACAAATGCTCCTGCCAGGTGCTGGGGCCGCAGCAGCAAAGTCCCCCCCTGCAGGGCTGGGGCTGGGCTGCAGCCTGGAAAGGCTCGGGCAGCCATAGGACTTGCACAGTGGGGCTCTGCTGAGCAAAGGCTGTAGGAAGAGGGAGGAGGAAAAGAAGCATTTAATGTTATCTGCTATTAAACCAACACCAGGTGCCAGCTCCTTCCTTTGCATAGAGCAGCTCGTAGGTGAATGAGTCCTTCCCTCAGCACAGGTAAACCAAGAGAAAGCTGCAGCTGGGACCGGAGCAGGCTGGGGACACGGTCCTACTGCTCCCATGCTTCCCCAGTTGCCCCCAGGCTCACACAAGGACATGGAGAAAGAAACACAAACGCCCACAGCCTGTCCCCATCCCACCGCTCTGCGTCAGGAGAAACAGCCCGTCCTGATGCTCAAAAAGGAATGAAAAAGGGAAAAGAAGGGGAAGGGAAGATCCCCAGGTCAGCAGAAAGGCCTGGAACGAAGGGTTGGAAGCTGGGAAACGTCAGGGGGATGCTGTCCATTCACCACCCGTCCCTGCCTCCTCTGGATCTAACTGTCCTCGCCGTTCTCTCCTGGCCCTTTGATCAGCCTCTTCTGTCCCCGTTTGCCCACGGGCCCCTTGGGCTTGGCAAAGGCCTGTTTGAAGGCGTGCTGCTTGGGGTGCACCTCGTCATACAGGAACTCTGCCGTCAGCTCAGCGCCGTCATCGATCTCAATCTGCACATGGAAACAGGGGGTGTTACGAGCAGAAAGCTCAGCTCCAGCTTCCACTGAAGTCTAAGAGAGGTGCAGCCAGACTCCACACCTTCCTATCACGCAGCTGAATTGCTTTCACCTGTGCTCCCAGGGCTGAACCGCATCCTTTCCCCAGGTGCTCAATCAGTGGTTCAGGCCAAGACTCAACAGTTCTCATACAGGGTGTCAGCAGCTCTCAGAGAATCGGCTGAGTTGAGGAGGCCTTCATGACCAAGTCCATCCACCAACCTGAGCTACAGAGCGCCATCACCAAGCCCTGTCCCTTACTGTCACATCCATACACCTCATAAATCCCTCCAGGGCTGGGGCAGCCCATCCCAATGCCTGGCTGTCCTCTCATCCCAAAACGCTGCTCCCTCAGTTCTGCCCTGAGGCCATTGGTGGGTTTGGACCAAGGACCCAAAGTGCAGAAGCAAAGGGGTCTCCATATGCCCACCACGTGAAGTGCTGTTGTCACACGACTCAAAAGATTCAGGTCATTTCACACCCAAAGCTCTCAATCAGAGGAACCCATTCTCTCCCACACTCCAGTCAGAACCACGTCACCTCCAGGAGGCAGGGACTCACCTTCTTTGCTATCTCCAGACAGAACTCCTGCTCCACGGTGTCGAGCAACCGGCTCTTGCAGCTGGAGTAGAGCATGCGCTCCTTGATGCTGCATTTATACCCGGGCATGGAGTAGATGAACACTGTGAGAGAGGAACGAGGCTCAGTGCTGCCCAGTTACACGGATGGAGAGCAGCCAGATCCTGGCTTTTGGGGGCTTTTCCAGGCTGAAGAGCCCTGACAAGCTCAGGCGCAGAGGCCATGCCCTCCCACTGCCATACTCTGCACCTCAGCAGCCCCTTGCATAAATCCTCCCCAGTGCTCAGACACTGATTTATGCATTCCCCACATTCTCTGGGCCCCAAAGGCGTCCTGACACCCCTTGCACGGAGCATAGCAAGGAGAATCCCACACCATTGCTAAGGGCACACACCCACTCCCCCCACACCATTGCTAAGGGCAGAGCCGGGGGCTCTGAGCAGCCTCTGCTCACCAACAGACTCCAGGTAGTCTCCCTCATGTGAGTGCTTGTACAGGAAGAAGTGGTAGCGAGCAGAGTCCTGTGGGATCCTCTTGGGCAGGTCAGCGATCTCTGTGGGGCTCGTGTGCACCAGGTCGATGGTCTCCCGCTCCAGATCCAGCTTCTGGTTGACAAAAAGGGACAAAAGAGAGCAAAGTGCCACAGAAAGGGATGCTTGGAGGGGCAGGGGGAGCCCTGCCGGGGACTCACCAGCTGGATGTAGTTGATTTTCTTCTGCTTCAGTGCCTGGATAGCTTGCTGCGCGTCCAGCTGCAGGGGGAAGGCCAAGCCCTGCAGGGTCTGGTGCTTGCTCTCCACGCTGATCTCTGTCTTCACCTGCAAACAGGAATAGCACTGAGTGTCAGGGTGGTCATGGGCCAGGTGCCATCTCCAGCTGCCCCAGGGTGAAGGTGCATCCTCATGCTCGCCTTTGTCAGGGCACAGAGCAGCAGCTGGGGGCATCCGTGCCCTCCTGGGGTCAGGAGCCCTGCTCAGCCCTAACCCAGGAACTTGTGGGTTTGATGTGTGAATGCACGAGTGCTGGCAAAGCTCTCAGGCAGAGGCAACGCTTGGGACACAGCTCACTGGGAACACAGCATTCACATTTAGGATGTGACCAACCTCAGGGCTGTGGTGCTTTCCAGTGTACAGGAATCACCCAGCAGAATCTGTCCCTGCTCGTGCATCCCCCAGACCCCCGGCTCTGTTCTCCTCCCCTGCATAACTGCTGCCAGCAAAGAACATCTCAGCCAACCTCAGCACCACTAAGGCTTCTTATGGGGCTGCAGTGGCACCAGCTGCTCAGAGCTGTGTGCTCATCCCTGGAGGTGCCCCAAGACCATGGAGGAGCCCCAGGCAGCCTGAGCTGGGGGGCAGCCAGCCCATGGCAGGGATGAGGGCTGAGAGGTCCCTTCCAACCCAACCGTGCTATCTACAATTCTCAGCACAAGGCTGTTTGCAGAGAACTCCTAGCTGGGGACAGGGCAGAGCGCTGCAACCAACACTGCTGCCTCTTCACCTCATCCTCCCTCACTGCAATGTACAGAGAGCCTTGAAATCCCAGCATCCAGCTGCACAGGTCCCAGGCCACCTGCAGGTACCCGCTGCCCACACTGGAGCAAAGATTCAGAAACCCACAGCTCGGACAAGCCCCATTTTCACACCACACCCTCCAAAGCAGAGGCTGCGGCCCCACTTTGCACGGCGGAGCAAACAAATCCCTTCTCCACGAGACCAAAGTCAGCGCAAAGAGGAAGAAAGATGGACAGGCTGCATCACACCAGGCACCTCCACCCCAAACAGGGCTGTGCTGTGAGCCTGCAGGAGGGAAAGGAGAGCAGGACGCGCAGCGGCACGGCATACCTGCTCGGGGCTGGGGTACTCTACCAGCGATGGGCAGCAGCAACAGCCCCCCACCATCTGCCATAGAATACAGGGAGACCGAGTCACGCCGATGGCAGAGGAGCTGCCCCTGAGCCCACCCACCTGCCCCAGGCACACAGCAGCGCCAACCCGCACACTGCACACCAAGTGCTGGTTTCGTTTGGGATCAGTTTAGGAGGTTTTGGTGCAAAGATGAGAAAAGCCCTTTAACCCCCCCCCCCTTCTTTTTTTTTTTTTCCCTCCTATGGAGACAACAGAGGAAAATCACACACATGAGCAGCCCACCCATCGTCTACTTGAAGTAGAAAAAACCCCAGGAGTGACCTAAGCCCCATCTCAAGTCCAACACAGACTTCAGACACCAGGTCCCTGGAGGGTGCTGTAGGGAGCCCAGCATGGGATGAGCTCAGCTCCCCTGGGCACAGCAGGAGGCAAAGGGAGCAGAGCATGCAGAACACAGCCAGGGGAGCAGCCTACCAGCTCTGTGCTCGAGTCTTGTGAGCAGGCATCCTGTGGGTGGGGGAGAGGAGACACCGTCAACGGCACCCACACAGGGATGGGATGGGTGTAGGAACAAGGAGGGGGGTGGTACCAGCATGCTGGGAGGGTGCAGGCCTACCATGTCTCTGTTGGAGGCCAGGGAAAGCAGGTCCTGGGTGCAGGCATGGAGAGTGACAAAATGACATGGGAAATGTCAGTGCTGGGGAGGGACAGCCCTGGGACCAGCTGCTGGGACAGCCCAGGAGCTCCAGGGGCATTACCAGCCCTGCCCTGTCTCCTCCTGGCTGCCCAAACCACGTTGGGATGGAGGAGTTACAGCAACAGGGCTGGGGGTAATTCCCCCAGAAAGAGGAAGCCCCTCATAGAGGGATCAACCTAAAGGCTTGGGGGAAAAGTGCCCAAGCTTCCTTCAAAGCTCACAGTATAGGAAGATGAGGAGCTCTGCATTCCCACAGCCAAAGACAGGGCAAGGATACACAGATGCTGAGGGCACTCAGGTTTGCCTTCCTTTCCTCCCCTGCGGAGGTGTGGGATTTACCACTGCCAACACCAGAGCTCCATGTTTCTCCCCTGTAAATGCGCTGAGAACTAAATGATGCTGGGGAGATGGGCAAAGGGCTTCAATGCTGGATGAAGTGGGATGAAGTCAGAAAGCTCCCCAGACCAGAGCTCATCCCAGCACTGCTACCTCTGCCACATACCCTCCCCATGGCATTTCCTACTCCTTTTTAAACCCACTGGGCTCACTTCCAGGCTCTGCACAGGGATTTCCCATTTGGGGATGGATGTTACAACAGCTCAATCTCCATTTAAAAACCCATTTTCTTTTTAAGCCTATAGGTCACCTCCAGCCTCCAGCCCAGCAATGATGGGCATTTTCTGCCTTCAGCTTTGGAAAGCTCCCTCCCTCACTCTCACCCCAGCCACCACGAGGATGGCTCAGCACATCCCCTCTTTCCACGCAGTCCTCCTGCTGCAGGAGCAGCCCACATCTTGCAGCAGAAAGCTCACGGGGCGCCTTGCTTTAAAAAGGGCAATTCTGGAGGGGGACAACCTCGACGTGCAGAGGTGCAGCATGGCTCAACTCTTCCCTGTCCCATTGCAGAAGGCTGGGCTCACTGCCACACAGCTGCCACATCCACCCTCCTGCTTTGCTGCTGCCTTTTGCCTCCCACCGGTGCCTGCTGCCAGCTTAGGAACACCAGCACTTCCACAATGAGAAATGCCATACTCACAAGGGTTAAGGACCGCGCTAAGAGATGCACCACCAGCAGCAATCCCAGGCAAGGGGCAACAGCATGCACTGCAAGGCACTTGGTAGCTTTTAAAGAAACAGTGTCCCTTGTGTCACTTCCCAAATCCTGGTGGATTCACAGAGCCCAGGGTCCTGAACTAACAAAGAGACGGCCGAAGAGCGGAGCTGCTGAGGGCTGCAGGGCTGCCCAGTGGGTCGCAGCCACTCCTCAGTGTCTGTTTTGTCACCCCACATGAAGATGCTGCCAATGTTTCAGCTACAAAGGATACGGAGCTCTCTGACCCCAGCTGCGGTGATGGGGACAGAGGGGGAAGTGCCAGCGTTCTGCAGAGCCAACACAAGCCAGCAGCAAAGCACCAGCACCGCAGACACGACTGCTGCAGCCTCCTGCCCTTGTGCTGCAGCACACCTGGTGTTCTGCAAGGAGACAGCTTACTGTCACTCTGCTTCTGCAGCGATGTGCACGTCCTGGCAAGGACAGAGGTACTGCTGTGCAGGCTGCTGAAAGCTGCTCCCATCGCCCCTCTCTGCTTTGCACTGCTCCAGAAACTCGCTATAATGTCAGCGCCAACAGAGACCCTGCAGCAGCCTGAGCATCCACGTGCTTCACACTAAATTCAGAGGCAAAACAGTGATTTTTCTCTCTTTCTTAATGAGAACGTCCACTCGCTGTGGTTCAGGCTTACACAGGGGACAGCGTAGCTTTAAAATGAAACCCAACCAAACCAAACCCGAGCAGCTCACTCACTCGGGAGCCACCTCTTGCAGTCAGGAGGGTGGGAAGCAGCGCACAGCAGATCACTGGGAACACAAGCAGCGCGAGCAACACTTACCTGGGCCACTTCACCCTGCAAGACACAGCCAAGAAAAAGCACTTAATCCTACAACACCAACCAACCAAGGCCTGGGCGGGACCATAAGAGCCCAAAGTTGCTGCAAGGTAAGCAGCGGAGCACAGAGCCTTGTCTCAAGGCACCATTAGCTCTCTCTTCTCCAAGGTGTCATCTTGGGTTCTCCAGCTTCAATCCTGCCTGTTCCCCACCCCAGGTGGGAGCTGGGATGATTATACTAAGTCCTATTAGAAGACCATCCTTCGGTGGCATGCCCCAGATCCACTCATTATATCTGCCCAGCACCACCCAGTGGTTGTCACCACATGCTCTGCAGTGATACTGCAAGACAAGCAATAAACTCCATAGTTCTCCAGGCCTACAGGGAAAGGAAGGTTCAGGCAGTACTGAGAAATGTGGCTCTTGCCCCTTGCTGTGAAAAAAGGCCAGGAGCTGGTTGGTCCCTTCCCAGATTGCAAGGAAAAGCAAAGGAGAGGAAGAGAAGAACAACAACATCAGTGCACTGGGTTGGCACTGACTCCAGACCAGCCCCTGCCCTGTCCTTGCCACTAAATGGACCAGGCTGCTTGGCTTTATGTCTCCCAAGCTCTATATCCATCTCTAAGCCCCACAGACCCATCACAGGAGGAAGAGAGAAGGTTGCTCTTTCCGTGACGTCCCAGTGAAATCCCCCCTCCTTTAAACACAGCTCCTAGGCAGTCCTCTCATCCCATGGGATCCCCTTCACAGCCTCAGGGTTTCCACAGCATCACACAGAGGTTGGCACAAGTTGGCACAGATGAACATGGGAAGGTACGCAGCTGCCACCAAAATATGAGCTGGAATCCTCCCTGTTTTCCCCTCAAGTTCAACCCCATCTCTGGGTTTCACCCTGCTATCTAAAGATTTGACACCGCTGCCTGCCTTGAGGATCAACCTGCCTGCTAATTGCTAATCAGAGCACGCAAAGCAGACATCCAAGCTCACGTCCCAGTGAGGAAAAGGGTCTGCAAATTCCTCTTTACATCATCAATTTGACCATGAGGTCACGTAAAAGCTTGATTCACCTCAGCAGGTTCAGGAACAAGCTAAAAAACACACATACAAAGGGAGCTTTGTAAGAGTGAACCAACTCTGCACCAAAGCCTGAGGCCCAAACCTCCCTGGGGTTGGATGCCATGGGATGCCCACCTCATTGATGCGGATCTGCTGGAGCTCCTGCTCAGCTGCAGTCAGTGGGGCGGGCGCAGAGCAGGATGAAACGTGCTTCTGGTACCCACTTAGGGACACATCCTCCTGCAGACAGGGGGACAGGAAGGGAAATATTAGGGAGTTACCACCACCGAGCAGTCAGGGCAGGGCTATGACTCCAGCCTGGATCTGAGATCCTGAGCTCTGGCCCTCTCCCTGCTGATGTGAATGACCAGCATGGGTCGTGCTCTTGGGCACCTCCATATAAATACCACACTTGATTTGAGCCCTGCCCATCCAGGCCATCCCACCAGCCGTGCAGCCCCTGGTTGAGGAGCAAAGCTTGGGAGCACAACAGCAAGAAGAAAGGAGACCACAGCCTGACTGCAGCCATAAGGCAGGATGGCAGCAAGTGGAGCCTCGGGTAGGTTGCCAGAGCTCAGGTTTTAACTCAAAAGATTGAATAGAACCCCATGTGAACCATGACTGTACCTTAACTGTTCCAAACATCTCATCCTTTATGTGCCCCCCTCCAAACTCTTTCTTCACCGTTGCTCTGGTTGCGGCGTACAACATCTTCAGCCTGACCTGTGTGAGGAGGGACACAGCAGACATGGTCAGGGGAAGAAGCAGGGGACCTGAGAGTGTCACCTCCATCCCATTGGCACCTGATGGTCATCGCCACCTCCTGCCCTGCAGCTCTGCCTTCCCAAAGCTCAGCCTCTGGGTTACAAGATCAGCCTGCCACCCCCCCCCCCCCACCACGTGCAGCTACAACCACAGCTGGTGCTGTCATTTGAGACTCATCCCTGAGAGCCAGCTTGCTCCAGAAACCCTGCAGCACAACAAGGAATAATGTCACCTCCATGTGCTTGCGAACCACGGGATGCTCTGATTACACAAACAAACACGCCATAAAAACAAAAACAAATAGAACTGAGACAGACTCCAGATTCTCTTTGGGAGCAGAAAGCTCTCTGTAGCTACTGACACTACTATTGGCTGTTAAGCACCTGGAAGCAGCCACTTGGTTTTCACCTGGGTCCTGTTCCTAACCTCAGCAGCTCTCGCTCCAGGAGGCTGCTCTGAGCACAGGGTGCCCTTCACCTTTTAGCACTTCTCTTGCACTGTTCTCCTGCAAAACTCTGTTCAGAAAAGAACTTTTGCAAGCAGTCCCCGGCCCACCTTGACTGACACAGAGGACCAAGCCAACCCTTCACCACTGAGGCTCACAGTCCCTGGGTTATCCTGGAGCCAATGTCACAAGCCACAGAAACATCAACATCAGCCTATGAGCCAGCAGGTGTCGTTGCTGGCCTACAATTACACATCCTGGAGCCACTGAAGGAAGATTTTGGAGACCTGCCCAGCTTGTTCCCAAACAAACACAAGTACTGGGACAGCAGAGCTCACCGGGGAGTTATCAGGGGACCAGGAGATGAAGAGCCACTCGTAGCCCTGGGCATTCTGGCTGTCCAGGCGGTACAGCACATAGCATGGCTGCTGCTCGTCCAGCAAGGGCAGCACAAAGGCATCATAGTCCATGTCCCAGCGCCGGGCCAGCTCCTTGTGTGCTCCCAAAACGAGCTGTTCTGGAAAGAGAAGGAAGAAAAGTGAGGGTTATGCAAAGGCAAAGCTCAGCTCCTCTTATCAGACTCCCTGTATCCTCAGAGATGCAAAAACACTTGCTAGAGGGATAAGCAGCCAGGGGTTTGTGCAATGTCCCCCCGCAGCAGGCCGTGCTGCCAGAGAGCCCTGGCTTCTGCAAAGGATTTATGTAGTTCACACACGTGGTGGCATCTCAAGTGTCCAGAGGGTATTTTTTTCCCCTGCTACGCAAACATCAATGGGGCTGGAAGCAGCAAGCTGGGCAGTGTGGGGCCAGGATTTAAATGCTAACATAGGCATGGTCACAAAGAGAAACATCAGAGAGAGGAACAAAGGGTTTGCCACTCTCCAAAGCCTCCTCAGAAGAGCTCTCACAAGGCAGGGACAGCAGGTCCCAGTGAGGTTTTGCACTCCCTGTGGCTCTGACCCTGGAGTGTGGGACACCCCTACGTCCAAAAAGCTGCTTTCACATCATGTTCCTCCATCCAATTTGCAGGGAGGAAAAGAGGCTTCAAAAAGCTGCAGGACTACAAGCAGCTTGCCTAGAGCTGCTCTGTCAGCCCTGCTGCAGATAGACACCATCCCCAGCCTGTGCTTTCAGAGAAGGAGTGCTGCAAATACTTTGTCTCCCATGAAACATCTGCTTGGAGAAAGAAAGGAAAAAGCAGCATAAAAACCTCAGCGTACACTTAAATAACACAAAGCAGGCAGGCAAGAGGACTCGTCTTTTTGGAAAGCCCCAGAATCTAAGAGATCCCAACAGATTTCCCCTGGCCAAACAGCCAGGCAGCCCCAAGGCATTCCCATCTGCTACATGTCCCAGCACCCCACGCACAGGGCAACCAATGCCAGGTAATTTGTTGCAGGTGAAGCAGCACAAGTCAGCCCACAGCGGTGCCCTCAGCAGCCTGCAGCATCCAGGTGTCCCCCAGGCTGAACTGCCTGCACCAGCATCAGCATTCTTCATAGGACCACCTCCAGCATCACCCTTTTTAGCCTTTGTTTGCTCTGCAGCTTGTTCTGCTTCCTCCCACAGACTCTCTGCAGTTCAATTTGATCCCTTTAGGGCAAATTTTCCTTCCTACTTCCTGCAGTTAAACCAGAAACTGCACCATGGCTGGTATTCCCAGAGCCCAGACCATGGAGGTGACAACATGGAGGCAGGGTAGGATCCAAAGCACAAAGCTCTGCCAAGCAAGAGGACATGATTTCCACTGATAGTAACATATCTCCATTGCTGCTATGGAGCAGCATCTAGAGCCAGCAGTCCTCACAGCCACACTGCAGCCTGGGCTTATCTGACTCATCCCTAACAGAAGGACCAGCTTTTCAAAGGCTAAAGATGACCAGAGACTAAAAATGGTTGTTGGAAGCACAGGTTGGCTGCTGAGCTCCAGGGTAGCTGATGCCACTGCAGTCCCAATGGCAGGACTGTGCCACACTGCTTGTTGAGAAGCAAGTCATTCATATGCAAGTGTACTAAGCTGAGCAGATGGAAAATCTACACCTCAGAGGTTCCTGCTGGGATGCTCAATCAGTGCTTTGCTTCGCTTGCTTATTGGATAAAAAAAGGAGGCCAAAAGCACCTTTTGGTGGCCAAACGTAACTGGGCAACGTGCAGCCCCTTGTGCCATAGCAGAGGAAGGAGCAGGACCTGGAACTGGGGGCACTGGAGAGCTGGTCTGAAGTCAGCAGGATGCAAAGTCATTGCGTGTCCCAGAGCGGCCCCAGCAGAGGCTGTGGGGCTGTTGTTGCCAAGAGTTGCTCAGCAGTTCACCTGAATTTTGGGCTCGGTTTCCACATGGACCCACAGCCCTCTGCTCTATGGTGCCAAGAAACCCTGCTTGGATTTTGTATGTCTCCAGCAATGCAAGTCCTCTTCCAGCACATTTGGCCAGCAAAGAGGATAAGAAAGGGAAAGAAAACTGGAGCTGACACAACAGAAATCAAAGCACTTAAAAACAGGGCTTACCTTCCTCGATGATCACCTTGATGAGCCGAACCGAACCATTTCGGGCTTTGGCAAAGAAGTCCCTTAATTCTGTGGTGGCTGAAAGAACCAGAAACATTGCGATCAGATCGAAAGGCCAAAGCAGGTGCTGCTCACTGATGGGCCGCGTGGGATAAACGATTTGGCAGGGTCTTAATTACAAACAGCCCAGAAAAAAAGAGGGAAAAGAACAAGAATCACTGGTGCCAAAACGTTATAATAATAAAAAGTAATATGAAATCCAAACAGCTGGCCTCGTCGAGGGAAGTAAAGTGCTGCGTCTCCCAGAGGCTTCAGAGTTAAATAGCAGCTGGGAGCACATGTGATCCAGATAACTTGATACTTGGCCTGGGTGAACATAATCACCCAAATTTAGATGATGGCTCGGCCGCTGCGGGCAGAGCTCAAGTGACAAGTTTATTAACTTTGCAGCACAGTCAGGTTTGTGTGCAGGGTGGTTGGGAGATGTCAGGGAAGGTGGGGATGCTGCTGAGCCCCAGCGCTGCAGGTCAGTGAGCTCTAAGTGGAGGCACCAGCTTGAAACCGAGCCCTCTGGATGGGAAAGAACAGTGAGCCATCAGCTGTGGCTGCAGGCAGGTACCCACATGGCAGCTCAACAACACAGCCAATGGATGCAGCCATGCAGCCAATGGGGATCTGCAGGGTCAGAGAGCACCAGGGGTGAGAGCAGGTAAGAGTCACCCAGCACAAGGCTGGGTGGGAGGCAGCACATAAGTGCACAGCCTAGAACAGACCCTTCCACGCTGCTGTGTGTGTTCTGCTCCAGCCTTGCCCTGCGTGTGCCCACCTTAAAGAGGAACCCAGGCAGGGTGCTTAATGCAGGGCATCCCGCTTGGAAGATCCCATCCTGAGACTTGAAGGCTTCAGAGAGCTCCAGCACTTATTAGAAATACAGAAACCAGTGCTGTAAAGATAAGCAACCTGCTGCTCCCTGCAGCAGCCCCAAAGTGCAAAACCCACAGAGAGCTGCTGTTTGTGGGGTCACCAACAGTGCGGCTGCACAGACTGGTTCCTTCCTCCCATGTGATAAATCTGAGCTGCATCTGTTTCGCCATCTCAAGAGGTATCCCCAGCAGAGGTCTGAAGTTCTCCCTAACTTGAAGCCTTCTCAATCAGAGCATAGCTTGGGTTGGAAGAGACCTCAAAGCCCCTCAACCTCAAGCCCTGACATGGGCTGGTTGCTCCCCACCACACCAAGCTGCCCAGGGCCCACCAGCCTGATGCACCTTTTGCACAGAGCAAAGGCACTGATGAGAAACAGCCCTCGGGCTCCGAGCCAAAGCCAGGCATTACATGGGAGCGGGACCATCCTCCCCAAACTCAACCCATGGCCCCAGCAGTACGGAGGCACACAGCTCTCCAGCAGCACTCAGCCCGCTCCCACCGAGGCTGCAGGGTATTTTTAGCCCTTCCCCTGCTGACAGGCTGCTTCCTCCCGGCAGCTGCTGCGGTTGCTGAAGATACGAGAGGTTTCTCCCAAGGCGGAAGAGGAGGAGAAAAAGACATGTTTCTACACCTAACATCAGAGCCAAAGGGTCCCGATGAGCGTTACGCTTTGCCATCATGCTGCCCAAACAGGAGGGAGAGGGAATAACAACGTTGGGCTGGGATATTCCGAGCTTAAAGCTGAAATATGTAGGAAAAAAAACACCAGAAGTCAATAAAAAAAACAACCAACAAAACACTGCAATTCCATTTGCCATTCCCTTCCGTCTCCTGCAGTGCAGAGCCAAGGGAGAGGAACATGCTAGCCGTGAAGGCTTTCAGCATGAGCTCAGCAACTGCTTCATTACAGCATGATTACTGCTTAATTGGCATAGCAGACCCGACGAGACAGTCTGCGTGCCTGAAATATTAACAGAGAGCCCCCAGCCTGCTCCAAAGGAAAAGGAGAGGGATGGAGGAGGGAGCAGCACTGAGGCTGGGGTGACAGGGGCAGCAGGGGCGTCCCCAGGATGCAAAACCGGGGCTGAGAGCCCTGCATGTAACAAACCCAGAGCAGCTGTGTGGCAGTGAGAGCTGCAGAGGGTGGGCTTAGAGCTCAGGGGATGGTCTCACTGCTGGCAGGTCCTGGAGGCAGCATGGCACCATGTTATGCTGTGGTTGCTGGAAGAAGGTGACAGCCGAGGCAAAGGGGCACGGCCAGGGGAAGGCAGCTCAGGTGCATTTTGGTGCCCAAGGGTGCTGGATGGAAGGGCTGTGCACAGCACCCACCCCACAGCAGGAGGTCCCCAGACCCAGTGCGGGTCCGGCTTTAATCCACATCTCCACAGATGATCTAGTCACCACATCAGCACGTCCTGCAGGCGGGAGCTACAGGAGAGGCAAGTGCATGCTGGAGCACAAGGAGAGCTCCCCGTTCTCTCAGCAGGTTGGAGGAACAGGCTGGAAAAAAAAGAAATGGGATGAAACTCACTAGGAAGCAGAACAGCACAGAGGCAGAGCGGCATGCATGGCAACCAGCTCTGCAGAGAGGGTCACACCGGGGACAAGCCAATGCTGGTTAATGGCTTTGTGGCATTGCAAAGTCAGTTGTGAAGGCAGGAGCGGGAGCACGGCTTGCAGCAAGGTTATATGGTGCTGACACGGCTTCGGGACTGGTGTCGTGCAAGGAGAAAGGCACAGGCCATGCGAGACTAAGGGAGCTGGGGCTGCATCCAGAGGGGGAGAGCAGCCCTCGCCTGCTGGGTCTTCCCACTCATCCCCAGCCTGCTGACAGCTCCCGGATCAATAATACATGCCCCCTGAAACAGATGCCTCGCTCAGCGTGCCGCGTCCCCTCGGCCTCCCGGCACGAAACCTGAACCCTCAGCCATCAATCTTTCATCCTCTGGCCACTATCCTCAAGCTGAGGCAAGTGCATGCGGCCAATCCCTCCTGCAGCTTGGCTGGCTGCTTTGGGCACTGGGAAGATTGCATTTCTCACCATGGCCTTGTAGGCAGCCTTTTCTCTGGTGAAAAACCTACAGACAGCATGAGAAAATAGAATGAAAGGGGGGAAAAACAAACAACTGGTGCAAGAGAGGACACAGCCAAAGCATCTTCCAGTTCTCCACGGATCATAGCACGGCCTGGGTTGCAAAGGCCCACAGTGCTCATCCAGCTCCAACCCCCTGCTGTGTGCAGGGTCACCAACCAGCAGCCCAGGCTGCCCAGAGCCACATCCTGCCTGGCCTTGAATGCCTGCAGGGATGGGGCATCCACAGCCTCCTTGGGCAACCTGTTCAGTGTGTCACCACCCTCTGGGGGAAAAACTTCCTCCTAAGATCCATCCTCAACATCCCTGTCTCAGCTTAAAGCCATTCCCCTTGTCCTATCACTATCTACCCTTGTAAACAGCCATTCCCCCTCCTGTTTATACACTCCCTTCAAGTATTGGAAGGCCACAATGAGGTCTCCCTGGAGCCTTCTCTTCTCCAAGCTAAACAAGCCCAGTTCCCTCAACCTTTTGATGCTGGGCTCTATTCTGCAGGAGGATTTCATGTCGCTGAATCTCAGCCCACACTGCACATCCTTGTCTGGGTGCCTCCAGCCACTCATCCCATGAGCCATTTGCTTCCATGTGCCTGCTTGGAAGCCATCTCCCCCCTATCCTGACACCTCCCAGTTCCCAACCAGAATCAGTCTCACTCTGGGTATCAGACCAGCAGTGGTCTCATTGCATTTAGAGGCTTTCAGTGCTCACTTTCCAAGGGACTTCCTCTTCTCCACTACTTTAAGAGGCTTTTCTTATTTGCACATCCTCAAAATTACAGCTCGGGTGCAACTTCTGCAAGGGTCAGAGCCTGCCTCTGTGCATTCTGAGTCATGGGGCTGTTTGCTTTGTGTTTTGCATATGCCCAGGGCACGTCTGCTCTTTGCTGTAAAGCAAGGCCAGGAAGCAGAGCACTGATGCCCAGCCCGGAAGAAGCAATCGTTACCCACAGATGGGGATCAGCTCCTCAAAGCCAGCCCTGCAGCAGCTCACTGCACAGACAACAGCAGTAAGGAGGTTTTCATTTCCCTTCCCTTCTCTCAGCAGAACCCCATCACCACCACTCCTCTCTGTTGCCTACAGCCAAGGAATCACTGAATCTCTATGGCTGGCAAAGACCTCTAAGATCACCAAGTCCCACCCTCCCCCCCTACCTGCTCACATCCCTCAGTGCCACATCCCCATGGGTTTGAAACACCTGCATGGATGCTGACCCCCCCGAGTCCCCCCAGGTAGCCGGTGCCAGTGCCCCACTGCTCTATGGGAGAAGTGCTGGATAGGGACATCTTCCTGCTGGAGCTTCCTCTCATCAAAGAGTCAACCTCAGAGCAGAGCCAGCAGCTCCCACGGGGACGGGCAGGGGGCAGCTCAGCAGCCACAACGCCTCTATCCCCCCCACTTCATTCTTGCCCATGCAAACCACTTCCTAGATGGAAAAAAAACAAACCCTCCAAGACATGTTTTCAACCCAACATTCCTGCCATCCACACAAGCACCACCATCACCTCCCTCTCCCTGGGACCCTTCATCTCCTTCCTCAAACTCAGCTCACACAGTGTGATGCTCCTCCCCCCCCCTGCCCGGCTGCTTCCTGCTGCGCGGGGAAAGGAGGTCACCCGACTTTCCAAGGCACTCGCAGCCAACCTTCCCCTCACTGCTTATATCAAATTCTCCCTTCTGAGCTACCTACCACCGTGAGTCAGGCCGGCAGATGAGGCTGGGGTGGGTTACCCACAACACGTGAAGATGGAAGACGTGGAAAATCCCTCCTGCTTAGCAAACAGCTCAGGCACTCCCGGAGGGGGGAGGAAGCAGCAGCAGCGTTGCTGTGCTCATCTTAGAGTGAATCAGCTCGTTGACAGGGGAAGGAATTATGGTGACCACTGTGCCAGCACAGGGGAGAATGAAGGACCCCTTGATGCACCCAGCCAGCAGTTTCCAAGCAGTTTGGGAGGGGGATGAGATTGCCTTGCTGGGGCTGGCATAGGTCAAGAGCAAGAGCGGTGGTGCAATGCCAATGCCTCTCTTCCTGTTTCAAGCACCAGGACACAGCAAACCCAAGCCACAGCAGTGCACCCTGCCTGCACCAAGAGCTCAGAGTGCTGTGCCCGCTGTTTTGGTTCTGGTTTTGTTGTTGTTGCAACTGGAGGAAAGCACAAAGAGGTCCTGAGCTTTAATGTGGCAGCGTAGGGCTTGGAAGCAATGAATGAGAACCCAAGGGCTGACGGCCACCAGCACTGCCAGGCCAAGCAGGAGCAGCATCTGAGCATCAAACCACATCCCAACCGCTGCTCCAGAAGCACCCAAAAGGAAGGATGCTCCTGGCCATCCTGTAGCCAAGGGAACATCACCACAGTGTGCTGCAAAGGAACAGCGGCCATAAATTCACCCTAAATTCCCCATGCTCCCAGAGAGGCATTAGTCACAAGGAAGGCACAGCAAGCTGGCACAGCCCGCCCAGCATAGCCCAGGGCCGGCATCTTTCCCACCTCTGCTCGCATATCAATTCGGTTCCATCAATTATGCAGTGCCTCCGGTCCTGATTAACGCTGCCCACGGAGGTGTCAGGTGGGAGCGGGGTGAAACGCCATGGAGATGCACACCGTACCCCCCCCCAGACCTTGGGGCTGCCTCTGGGGGTCCCCCCACACATCCTTCCCCCTAAGCCGGCCTTCTTCCAACACGGACATTCCAGAGGCAGCACGACCGGCGTTCTTTCTGCTTACAACGCAGCCCTGCGGCGGGAGGCGGCCGGCAGCACGCACAACAACGCTGGGCTCGCACCGCGCCGCTCCCACCCTTCTCCCAGCTGGGATTCTGGGCTCACGGCGGGGCTGTCCCGGTCTGCCCGGTGCCGGATCTCAGGGGAAGGCCCGCAGGCTGCGCAGACCCCACGGCGTAACGGAGCGATAGAAGGCACCTTAGCATCGCCGAGCCGCGTTCGAGCATCGCGCGGAGACAAAGGATGCGCGAACCCCCCGCAGCAGCGCGCTCGGATCGGCCGCGCTCCCCCCGACCCGCTCCGCCAGCAGCACCCGCGGTGCATCGCCCCGCACAGCCGGGAGCCGCAGCAGGGAACGAGCGGCGGGACCCGACGGCTCCGCCCGGCCCACGCTTACCGTGGATGCCGGTCTGGTGCGTCATGGCTCCTCTCCGCTCCGCAGCGTCCCGGGCAGGAAACGGCTCCGCCGCCCGCACCGACGCTTCCGGAGCCGGCACCGGGCGGGGCCGCCACCCGCACCGCCCCCGGGAGGAGCCGGACCCCGAGCCGCGCCCGGCTGGTGCGGGGGGAGCCCGCGGGGTTCCATGTCCGTCGAGTGGTGGCGGCGGCTGCGGCGGGGCGGCCCCGCGGAACGGCCCGGAGGTGCCCAGGAATCGGTACCGCGTTCCCCGCGGGCCGCCCCGCCGCGGTACCGCCGGCCCAAGTTCCTCCGCGGCGGAGAGGAGAGCCCGAGGGGCGGCAGGGCCGTGCGGGGCACCGGGCCGGAGCGGCCGCTGCCGTGGAGTTCGGGTTATGCCGAGTGAGTGCGGCCGTTGGGGGTGCGGGGCTGGGGGATGCGTGGGGTTACGGAGCTGCGGGCGTTGGGCAGGGCTGGACGCGGTGATCCCCTACCCCGGTGCGTTCGTTGCGCCGTGCGAGGCAGCGGTGGGCAGCAAACACTCTGTTCTTCGGTGTAGGGAGCTCCCGTGTCCCCAGGAGATGAGCTGCAGGCAGAGGGGCTTCTCGGGGTGAGCAGCACCGGAGAGCTGAGAGCTGGTGGAGCTCAGTAATAGCAAAGGGAAAAACACAGCCCTGTAAATCTCTGCGTTTGCCTCGGTTATGGGAACAGGGATGTTGTGGTGGGAACACTTTGTGACCTGGGGGCTGTGGGATTGCAACGTGCAGGAGGTGAGCTGTGCAAGGAGAGAAGGGCCCAGCGTTAAGGCCAGAAGGAGCCCCGTCACCAGCCTGGCACAGCTGCCTTGGCTGCCAGCAGGGGCTGATGGAGGCAGGGGTGTCCCATCACAGCTTTCCCCATAACTCACTGTATCCCAGGTGAAGCTTTTTCCCACTGCCATAAAGGACGTGATGTTTAGATTCCCAGCCAAGAGATCCTTGACTTTGAGAAGGGAGCGAGTGAGCATGGAGCTGGAAGGAAGGCCAGGGGCTCAATCCCATGTTGGCCAGGCAGTGCTTCACCCCTCAGCTGGAGTGTTTGCACCTGCAGGGTTATCAATGCTGAGAAGTCAGAGTTCAATGAGGACCAGGCGGCGTGCTGCCAGATCTCCGTGCGCAGGAGGGAGCCAGGCCTGGAGGAAGACCAGGAGTGGCTGATCCTGTGCTCCACGCAGGTACGGCCCCACTCGGAGTTCCCCCAGGTGCCTCCAAGGGGTTGCTCCATCAGCTGGGCTGGAAGAGCCGGGCAGAACACGTTCAGCACGTCCTGAGTGTGAGCTGCCGTCTGCATGGCTCCTCTCTGCCTCTTTTGGCTGCTTGATCTCTCTTCTCCCTTGCAGTTTTTGACTGCTTACTATTGGGCACTCTTCGATGGCCACGGTGGCCCAGAAGCTGCCATCATTGCCTCCAACTACCTGCACTACTGCATCAAGCAGAAGCTGGAGGAGGTCGTGGGGGCCATCACGGAGGCTCATCCCCCCATGCACTTGAGCGGGCGCTGCGTTTGTGACAGTGACCCCCAGTTTGTGGAGGAGAAGCACATCCAGGCAGAAGATGTGGTGGTGGGAGCCCTAGAGAACGCCTTCCAGGAATGCGTGAGTTCTCTGTGGTGGCTGAGGCTGGGCCTTCTCTCTGCCTGGGAGGCAAGGGCTCCCTTACTCTGAGCTCTCTCACTAGGAAGTGGTCAGGCACTGATTGCCCAGCTGCTTGGCTTTGCCACATGGGCATGGGATGCTGTGCATCGGGCTTGGCTGTGGCTGCCAAATGAGTTCTGCAGCTCCTGGAGCAGGCAGGAATATCAGAGCACACCCTTAAGGCGAGCTGACATCACGTTGGGTTGGTCAGCTGCCTGAGGTCTGCCTCGCAGCCACGGCACAGCAGCAGTGCTGACACTGAGCAAAGCTGCAGCATCTCTGCTCCCAGGGAATGCATTCCTTCAGGGCTAGACCACAGCTGTTGTTAGACTCATAGACCGTACAGAAGTTTGAGGTCTCTGCTATCAGCCTGTCCTCAGCACTCAGTCCAGCAGCGATAGCTTTGTTGGCTGCGCTGAAGCAAAGCTGACTTTCACCTTGCTGATTTCCTGCTGACCGTCTTCAATTAGTTTTAGCTCTGGATTTCTGCTAGGAGCCAGGAAGCAGCTGCAGAAGGCAGCCACCTGGTTCACATCGCTCTTCAAACTTGTTTCAACCCCCAGGATGAAGTCATTGGCCAGGAGATGGAAGCCACCAACCAGACAGGAGGCTGCACTGCTCTGGCTACCCTTTATTTCCAGGGAAAGCTGTATGTGGCAAACGCTGGGGACAGCAGGTGAGTGCAAGGAAAGGGAGAGGTTGCTTGGGAATGAGAGCTGAAACATCAGCAGGGGTTTCATAGAATCATTAAGACTGGCCACTGCTCCTCCAGCAGGGAGTTCTGCTGTTGTTCAACCAGGAGGTCAGCAGAGATGGAGCAGCCGTGATGGGGATGGGGCGGGATGCAGCTCAGCTCTTTGCCTTTTCTTCTCATAGGGCCATTCTTGTTCTGAAGGACACCATTGTGCCCATGAGCTCCGAGTTCACACCTGAGACAGAGAGGCAGCGACTCCAGCACTTGGTGAGTGACTCCTCTCTCACATCAGATCATCACCGTGGGTCAGGGAGGGCTCACGGCAGGAGCCAAGCTGCGAGCAGGATTCAACTGATGGCACTTAGCGCTGGAGATGCTTGCACCCAGCTTGGCCCTTGGGATGTGTTTTCCCAGTGTTGTTCCCATTTTGCAGCTGGGGGGATGAGTCCCAGCATGTGAGCAGAGCGTGGTCTTGGTGCTCAGCCCTGCAGAAGCGAAGCCTGTCCATCCTGTGCCTTTCTTCCCTCCTCCAGGCTTTTCTCTTCCCCAAACTCCTGGATGGAGAGTTCACGCGCTTCGAGTTTCCACGGAGGCTGAAGGGAGATGATGTGGGCCAGAAAGTCCTGTACAGGGATTACTTCATGGAGGGCTGGTGGGTCCTTTGTGTATGTGGGGGCAGGGATGTGGCACAGGGCAGCTTTACCTGCTAGTGGTGACAGGATGCCCAAGGGCTGCCTGAATGCAAAGCTGTTATCATGGTAAAGGATGCTGTGAGCTGCAGCCCAGCAGTAGTTCTGCTCTGCCTGAAGAACAAGACCTTTGCAGGGAGGTTGGGAACAGCAGTGGGAGATGGTGCTGGGCTCTGCAGGCTGAGGCAGGGATCCTCAGTACAACTGGAAGGAAATGAGGGGGAAACATGCGGGCATTCAGCAAGGGGTTATTCTTAATGCATCTGCTTCAGCAAGTCACCTTGAGCCTTTCTCAGTCAGCTCCCTGTGCATGGGGACACCGTGAGCCTCGAATCACAGTTGAAATGCTCGGACTGAGTTGTACCATCAAGTCAGACACCAAATCAATACTGAATGCTCTGTTCTAGGGGATACAAGCTGGTGGAGAAAGCCGACCTCAAGTACCCTCTTGTCCATGGTCACGGGAAGCAGGTAGCTTGATGCTTTATGCCCTGGGAGGGCAGAGCAGGCTGCTGGGGGAGGCCCAGAGCACCCCAGCCACTCACTGTGGCACTGACTGCACACACCCAGTGTATGCCCACAGGGCTGGAGCAGGAAGAGCCCTGCCACTAGCAGTGCCACAGCCCACACACCACCCTTTTGCAAAGACAAAAGGGCCATTTATTTCAAGTCAGTTTGATTTTCTTCCTTGTAATCTCACACCAAAAGCAGATAGATACCCCCATGGGCTTCCTGAGGTCTGCAGGACATGCTGCTCACTACAGAACCCACCATGGGCCTTCAGCATGAGCCTCTACTGGTGTCCTCTGCACCCCTGCCTCACCCATATGCTGGCTGTCCATGTCCGTGCTCCTATCAGTCCATCACTTATAATCACTCCTCCATCTCTCACGCCTCCTGGGGTGGTTCGTGGTGGATGAGGCTCTGAATGGACAAGCCAAGGCATTCTTACATTTGTTCTCACATTTGTTCTTTTTGGGACCAGGCTCGTTTGCTGGGGACTCTGTCTGTCTCTCGAGGTTTAGGGGATCATCAACTCAAAGTCATCGACACCAACATTGAAGTCAAACCTTTCCTCTCCTGCATTCCAAAGGTTAGTCGGAGCATGTGGAACTGCAGGGGGGGTGGTGGAATTCAGCTGCTCCCATTATCCAGTGACCAAGCAGGTCTCAGCCATGCCCTTTTTCCATCCCATTCTCTCTGTATGCTGCCCAGGTAGCAGCAAGGGGTCATAAAGGTTCCAAGCCATCCCTCAGGGAGCAGTCACCCCTGCATCCCCTCCTTTGCACTGCAGCAAGTGCTTTTTCTGCTGGCATTCTGACAACGGGGTGCACTCACTGTTGGCTGCCACCTACTTGGAGGAGTCTGCAGCCTGTGATTACCCTCACACGGAGAAGCACAGAATCACAGTGTTGCTTAATGCTTCTCAAAGCCAAGTGCAATACAGGAAACATGACGGGCCTTGGTAAATAGCTGGAGCTTTCACATGTGGAAAACCCCCCTCTGAGTCACTCCTGTGTTTTCCAGGTGAACGTATTTGACTTTGCTCTGCATGACATTAAGGAAGATGATGTCCTCATCATGGCAACTGATGGCCTTTGGGATGTTTTGTGCAATGAAGAGGTGGCCCACATGGCCAAGAGCTTCCTTGCAGAAAACAGGACCAATCCCCACAGGTAAGGTCAGCCTTGCCCTTGTTTCCCTTCCCAAAGATCCTGTCTGGACCAAATGAATGCTGAGACCCCTTGGCTTCCAGGTCAGCTCCAGCATTACCGAGCTCTCTTTCTGGGGACTCTGGAAGGACTGACTCCTAGTCTTTCTGCATCCTAAAGAAGCAGTGATAATACTAATGCCTTAAGAAATGTATTCTGGCTCTGCAGAGCCCTGTCTCACTGTTGTTCTCAAGGGGCAGCATTGAGTTAAAACCCAAACTCATTTTCTTCCCTCCCCTCAGATTTTCAGAACTGGCCAAGAGTTTGGTGTGCAGAGCAAGGGGAAAGAAGAGAGGCCACCAGTGGATGCTGGATGAGAGCCAGGAGGCATCCTACGATGACATTTCTGTGTTCGTCATCCCACTACACAACAGGGTTGAGGACTGTTAGCGTGACAGGCAGCATCTCGGTGCCCCCCTGCTGCGGGGCTTTTGGGCATCGGCACAGGACTGAGGGATTTCTGCCACGCACGCACCCTCCTCCAGCAACACCACCTGATGTGGAACCTGAGTACACAGAGCCAGCACTTATGCAAGAGGATCAACAGTGTGCAAAGAGAACTGTAGCAACCAGTCGTTCTTATTGCATTTACTTTGCTGTGCCAATGGGAAAGTGCAGAAGCGGCCATAGGAGCCAGCGATCACTGCTGGTGAAGATTTAAGGACAGTGAGCCTCAAATCCACATCTCTAAGTGATCCTTCTTCCTTTTTAATATCAAAGAATGGAGATGAAGTGAGGTCTATCTGATCTTGAGAACTGGCTTTTAGTCAGCCTCAAACTGAACATATAAGCTACAGATGTCCCTCGTATCCATTTGCTCCATCAGCTGAAAACCTGGGAACTGCTGCTAGGACAGCATTATGGACATTGGTGAGCAAATAAGGCAGCTGATTTCCTAGAAGAGCTCCAAGTAGAACAGAACCGGTTGTTCCCATTTAGCTGGAGCGCTGATGCACAAGCGGTACACTCATTGCAACAGAGGACGTGCCAAGATGATCTGAGCCTTTAAAGCAGATCTTCAAGGTTCCGAGCTGTTCATTAGACAGGTAAATTCAGGTCTGGACAAGCTTCCCATTTCCTTCCTTTTGTGCTCATTGTTCCTCACACAAGTTTGCCCCATGACGCAGTGAAACCCCGCTGTCTTTTGTGAACTGCTCAGGTTTTGTAAGGATGAGAGTCCTAATAAAGTTAATTGTCATGGCATCTTCCAGTTTTGTTCCTGTCGGGTTTTATACAGATCTGAAATGAAGAAAAAAGCAGATGGCCTTCGCAAATCACAGGGCAGTTATTGCTGCAGAATGTATTTACTGTTGCCCCAAAGCTGTTTGTTGCTCGAAGCAGCAGTACCCAGAGAGCTCCGTGCCAGGTTATTTCTTCAGTGCAAGGCCTGGAGCCAGGAAGGAGGCAGCTTTCTCAGCAGCTTTCTCAGCAGCTTTCTCAGCTATCTGCTCGTGCTTTAAGCGATTGCATTTTTGCATAGCAAAAATACTTCTCTCCAGCTTCACTTCTCCCTCATCCTTGGCTTTAACCTGAAAATAACACACATGGGATGTTACCCACGTTGTCAGCCCCCATCCCCCTGCAGCACATAGACTATAATGATCCAAGTCTCCTATTACACCAGCTCAACAAGCTGGTTCCCTGCTGAGAAAGAGCTCTGCTTGCATCCGGATCAGTTGCCTGTGAACACTCCTCTTCGTAGGGCACTCTGCCTAACAGGACTGCTTCCCTATCCCCCAAACCAAGGAGACTTAAATACATTTTCCCATCCCCCTCTAGGAAACCAGCAAGTCGTATCACACCAGACAAAGGTAGAGCTTACAGCACTCGGCGATCTGTCTACAAAATATTTATTGTTAACAGCCACAATATTGAGATCTCCACATTCATGTATTTACACCCATCTGCAGGTACCACCTAGGAGTAAAAAGTCACAAAACCAGCTCATAACCAAAGAGACCAGCTTTTTCTCAACAGGATCCTAGCCTGGACCCAAAAACAAGGTGGAGACTCTTAAAGTGCAAATACAGGCAGAAGCAACACTGGAGGGAGATACGCTGCCGCTTCCACATTTGTTCACTTAAGTGCTTCCATGTTCCCCAGACCAGGAGCTGGGACATGAACCCAGCATGTGGGAGCCTCATAAAGTCTACACCACAGTCCATACAGGTGAGCTCAGCCAACAGCGTTATTGAGGAGCGGGCCATCATGTCTTGCTTTCCCTTCACCTTTATTTCATCCCAAAGAACAAAGGGCCGATCTAAAAGATCTCCAGTGTGGTCAGTGGGGTGCAGAATGCTGTTTCCTACATGGGACTTTATGTAAGTTTGACCACTGTTAGGTCAGAGAGTGCTGTTTTCTAATGAGGTACATTTCCCACTGGGGCACTCAGTCTTGTAACTTTAAAAGATATAGAAGCTGGAAGCTAAGACCTTTCTTCACCTGATCTTCCAGGAGCACAGGATACCAACATTTCTCAACACTACTGAGCACATTTCCTTCTTTTAAAGGCAAACAGAAAGCATCCGCTGCTATACCAACCCATAAAGATGGCTTTGCTACCGTGCAGGTAGTAGCTGGCCCTAGGAAAGCATTCCAGTTTGAACTGAGCCTTAGTGCTGTGTTGGGCACAAACCTTGTGAATTCATCTCACCCCACAGTTCCACTGATAACTCTCAATGGACGTGTCCTTCTAGACTGCTACTTTGGTCCTCTTTTTCTTCTTTTAAAAAGCGTTTCATGCTGCAATGCACAAAGTCCTACAACACTGCAAGCAGAAGAGAACTGAATAACCGTTTTTAGATAAGCACAGGAGCCACGTCAACAAAGAACATTTTCAGAACAACAGACTTCCAAATGCCTCCCTATTAAAAATAACAGGAAAAACAACCCCGGGTGGGTATCCATTTGCTAAGGCAACAGACTTTAAAACCATTTGCTACCGAATGTAAAAGCAGACTGTTAAAACGCGCTACAGACCCCAAGGAGCTGTATGTTACAAACCACTGCAGAAGGCTGCTTACAGAAACACTGAGAAAGGTAAAATAGCACCGAGCAGCCTGAAATACAACAACACCGAGCTTAAGAGGTGGTGGTGAAAACCCAGTCGGAGCGTGAGGTCTGAGATATCCACCTCCCTTCCTCCTGGGCGTTTATAGGTGCTGGTGGGACAGTACTCACTGGGAAGAAGGATGCTGGTGTAGTAGTATGAATGTCTCAACTGCAGCTCTAACAGCAGAAAGGTTTGGTGAAATCAGAAGCGTTGGTCTGCTGCTCCCTTCGCTCCTCCACTGGAGGACAGGCACACTCACATCCAGTGGATTGACACGATAAATGGCTCAAAACACACGTGGTAACGTTAGCAGAGACAAGCCACTGAGCCTAAGCAGAAAGCAACCACAACAGCATCAAACATCGAGCTTCTCAGACTGCCTCACGCACAGCAGTTGTCCTGATGACTGTCAGAGGCAAAAGCTGCAGCTCAGCAGGCAGTGCTGCTTTAAAGGAACCAGCAGTGAAGAAACGCCTGTTCCAAATCCCAAGTTCTTTGCGCAGCTCATTTCCATTTGACAAAGGCTGTAAGAAAATAAAGGTGAGGAAAAGCAAAATGGAAGAAGCTGTTCTACTTGTGGAGGAGACGGGCTCTGAGTTACATATAGGGCTCCACAGCTGAGAAGAACCCTGCTGTAATACTCTGCTAGACAAACGACAAAAGGTAAAATGCTCGAGCAACTGTTTTCCAGTAAGGACTGATACTGGAGTGCACAGAGAAAATGCCCATAGGTGTTTTCCACCTTGCCAGCATTTTACATTCAGAAGGGAAGAACAGACTTTCAAGGCCATGGCCCAGCATGTAACACCAAGCACATTTAGAAAGGTAAGAATACAATCAAGGCCACATTTACTCTGAGCCCATCATGGCCTACTATTGGATGTATCTAATCAACACATTATGACAGGAGAAAGAACCTGGAACCAAGCTAGAAGACTGTATAAATTGCCAGCAAGCCCCAATGGAGTAGGAGAGCATGTCCCTCCCATCTCTATGGGGGTGGTCCTTGGAGCAGGGCTACAGCAGAACAAAGCCAGCAAGAGCGTGTTAAGCTTTACTTTCAGTGCAAGCATCGCTCTTTTTGGGTTGCTGCTGCTGCAAACCTGTACACCCAATAACAACTGTACGATGAAATCACAAACCAACTGTGCATGTTGTTGCATCAACCAAGCGATACAGGTCTAACCCCAGGCTGGGGAGCACTTAACAGAGCTTATTTACAAACCAGGAGGGGAAAACTGCACTGCTGAAAGTGAACAGCTTTGACATCCCACAACACTGTCCCACATCACATTCTTTAATATCTAAAAGTAAAAAAATACGGCCCATTCCCACTGCC
Source organism: Excalfactoria chinensis (assembly GCF_039878825.1). Classification (NCBI taxonomy): domain Eukaryota; kingdom Metazoa; phylum Chordata; class Aves; order Galliformes; family Phasianidae; genus Excalfactoria; species Excalfactoria chinensis. Next base: position 16,332,111 of record NC_092836.1, read on the forward strand.
CCCCAAAAATATTTACAAAATCAGCAAGACGATACATAAGGAAGATACAGAGGCAGACTGTGCTTTCAGTCCCAGTTTGGTTTCCCCATCTTCCTGCTGACAGACTCCTTTATTGCTTGGGACACAGACCAGACTTCAACACTGTGTGCACCCTTTGGGATGCTGGCAGAGCAAAAAGCAGGGAGGCTTCCTAAAACTCTGGCAGTGTCAAAGATGTGCATGGTTTGTTGCACACTAAATTGCCAAAAAGGATGATAGGATGCGTGATGTGAATGTACAGTCACCCACTCTTTCAGCACGTGTTCAACTGCAGGAGACTCCAGCATCTGCTCTTTGAGTTGAAAGCTGTCAGTGTTCACATTTGGCACAGTAGTAATTTCCATCCGTGGACTGCAGTGAAATAGAGATCCCAGATGTGAAAAACATGCACTTGTGGGAAGGAACTGCACGTTCCACCTTGGAACATCAATTTGCATTATGCACTTAAAGAACGAGAATACAAAATTACAGCTTAAAAACTGCCACAAGCATTCTGTGAATAAAGCAGACTCCCCAGCTTTCATAATACTGTGCCAGTTCCAACGTCAGCTGAAGCCTGCTGGGCATGGTCTGCAAGGTAAGGAGGTGTTGTATGTCACTTCTGAACATGCTAGAAGGTCAAGTGAAGGAGTCCTTGGAGAGGGATGCAGCCAATAAGGTAAGACATATGGAAACATATACAGGAATGGGATCAGAGTCTAGAAGATGTAGGCAATTCCAATACTATCCTTGCAAGAATACGCTGCTGTTAGCTGTACGGAAAGTCATCTGACAGTAGCTGCAATGTAGGAATTAGTCATCAATCGTCGGCAACCAGAAGGCCTACAAGAGAAGAAAGAACATCTGTTACTGAGCAGAATGCAAATATCCTACAGCACAAGTCAGGAGCTGCTCATGGCTCCTTTCCGTAAGCAGACAGGCAGAAGCTAGAGGAGAGGCAATAACACCCTCCCAGGAGTTTAAACCCTTTCTTATCCTCCTGTGGTTTGCACTGCACATTCTCCAGAGCAAGCCAGCCTTATGCAGAATGAAAATACCAGCTGTGTGCAGCAGCCAAAGAAATTCACACTTCTGCTTGCACATTCATTCACTGCCCCACCTTCATGCATACGTTCAAATGTTTTCCTGCCAGTACTCTGTGTGCTGCCTCATGCAACTACCTGACTGGTGAGGTGTGATAGAAGTTTGATAGATGCCTGCATCACAGAAAGCCCAAGGACATGCCCACTGGCACCACAGAGCCTTCTCAGATTCCTTTCCAAAAGGGTGAGTGCATCACAGAACTAGGAGGAAGTTCAGCCATTTTCTTACCATATTTGAACACGCGCTAGCAAAAGTCATGAACTTGGGGTTGAACTGCAGACAGGTTATAGGGCCTGTGTGTTTCCCATCCAGTACTGCCACTTTCATCCCGCTCTCCCCGTTCCAAACATGAATCTTGCCATCCTCTGATCCTGCAGGCAGGAGTGAAAAACAAAACACAGAACATACACAGGGGAGGCCAACAGGAAAAGTCAAGTTCAGTCTGTCTGTGAACCGAAGGAACAAGCACACCTCCTCTTCTCAGCTTAACTTTTAAGTTTTCAAAAGTATCACTACAGCATTTACAAAGTATGGCTATGGATCACACATTTGCATCCAAACAGATGGTTTGTGTCTTTGCACCATGGAGACCCAACGCAGTGCAACATTGTTCTGCCAAAGAGATGAACAACTACCATCACCCATCTGAAGAGGAGAGCTGAAACCAACCAAGCGAGGAGCAAAGACCACTGCCAGCTTGCACTCATATATGTGAGGCCAAAAGCTGAATGTGGACAGTGATTCCTGCACAAGTGCTCATTTCAGGCACAGAACTAGGTAAGTGTGTCATTAGGTATGCAAACTAATCAAAGGCTTCCCAGTGAAGGTCTCAGTGACCTATGCCAAATACCAGAAGCTTCACTGGAGACATCAACTTCCCACACTGCAACAAACAGGACAGGTTTTTCATTTTAAAATGGCATTTTGCAAACATTGTTATTTGCGAGGTGAACTCTGAAGCTGGAGGCTGAACATAACTCAACTTCCCAACACTAATTGGAGTCCTAAAAAACATAAAGCACTGCAATTTCTTGTAAGGAGAGTATCTTACCTATCATGATGAACTGAGAGTCTGGTGTGAACGATGCCTCCAGCGTGACAGCCTTACTATTGTTATATCCCTATGGCACAAAAGAGAAGATGTAGCAGTGCACTCAGCAATCTCACAAAGGATAGAGCCCCCTCTATGACACCACAGAGCTCCGTGCAGAGTGGCAGGAAGGATATTGGGTTTTGTGATACCCCAAGCCAGCATATCTTCAAAGTTCCCTCCAACCCAAGCCATTTTATGACTTTAATGCCAAGCAGGTAACAAGGCACCATGCTCACCCCAAATGTGTGCAGGACAGCTCCTTTAAAGGCATCAATCAATCGAATGAATCCTCCATTAGTTGATATAAGGATGAGTTTGCCATCATTACTGAACTTCAGGCCTGTCCACTCACATGTACGGTCATACTGCATCTTAAACGTAGCAAATGGCCCCTTCAAAGGAAAAGGAGAAGCATGATGCATTGCTGATAACACAACTCTGCTTTTAACCTTTGCTAAGAAAAGGTTTGAGATTTGTAAGAGAAAATCTTTAGGCCTGAAATATCAGACAAGGGAGAATGGCGCTGTTTAAACATGTTGTTGCATGTTTAAATTTCAATGAAACACGAATCTAGTTTCCAAAGCTGAATGAGCCACAAATAGGGGATTTCAGTATCTCATTTCCCTTACTCTACTACATCTAACAGTGGAAATAAATTTAAAGGAATGCTGGAGCTTGAATTTTCAAGGAAAGCTGCTAAATGAAGTTTTAGAAAGCCTGAGCCAGTGTTGCTGGCATCTGAATGTTATGATTTTCTTTGAAATTTCCACCCTTTCTGAAGATCTTGGCTCTGCTTTTCCCAGTGTTCTTCCAGATTAAGCAGCAAGGAAAACAACAACAGAACCCCTGAACATGAAATTGGAACAGGTTAAAGTTAGTGGAAATCAACTCCCACAAATGTTCGAGGGTGGACTTCGGGAACTGTTGACAGCACATACTGTCCATCAGACACACAGCATGCAAAACCTCCACGGGTGCCAAGCAGAGGTACTCCAGAGAGCAAGCTGGAGCAAACAAACCCAGCCTCTGAGCACTGAGTTTGTGTTACTTCTTGCATGCTAAAAAGTCTAAGAAACAAAGTAAAGGTGACTCACCTTGTCAAAAGAGCGGAGATCATAAAGCTTCACCATTTCAGAATTGACTCCAGCAGCAAAAATCAATCCTTCTGGGTCAAAAGAACACACTGGTTTCCCCTGGAGATGCATTAAGCCCTAAAAACAGAGGAAGTCCACAATATTTTGATGAGGTGATGCTCAGATTTCTTCCACCACCACCCTAAGAGCCCACTGTAAGCAGGTCAGAAACATACAGGCTGAATTGCTGTTATGAATATTGACATTTTATCACATTTCTATGTCAGCCTCTCAAAAATAACTTGTCTACTTCAGATCATCATACAGAGCTTCCAGTTTGCTGCAATGATAAAGTTTACACTGGAACACACTGAGATCTCATTACAGCTGTCATTTACTCAGAAAGTAAGGAGAGGAGAGAGGATGTTGTAACTCTATTAGCACTCACAAGAGGCAGCAAAACAGTGTTGCTGGAATTGACAGCCATTTGCTACCAATTATGGCTGTGAAGAGGGGGGAAAATAAGCTATTTTTGAAGCAGACAGAAACAGCTCTGGTAAACACCACTGCAGAACTTTCCATTCCAACTTAATGAAAACTCAAACCTTCCAGATGTCATCAGAGCATCTTTATGGCTTAGTGTGATTTTTTCCTCAACTGACACTAGAAAAGACTTGAGAGAATCTGATGAAAGTGAACAAGATGTATGATTTCTGTATACTGACTGGCAAGTCAATGCATCAGCCAAATGCTTTTATGCAATTGTTCATTAATAAGAACACATCTTTGATTAAATCAGCAATACAGTTGAGCTTCTACATTCAGGATTATACTGTCCCTCAGTAGCCTTTATTATTATTTTCCTAGTTTAGGTCACCTTTTCCCTGAAGACTAAGCAGCAAGTTAGCCGATAATCATACTCGATCAGGACATCCTCAGTTCCATAATGTTTCAGCTGCTACGGCTGCCATCTCATGGGCAAAGTGAAAATTACAAGCAACAGCTCCTTAACCTGTTTCTTAGCATTTGCTGCCTGCAGCTTCTTCCAGTTACAGCTCCTGGTATTATTATTCTTAAAGCTCAAAACGTTGGTGTCACAGCACTGTAACTGAAATTACAACCTTAGAATTCACTGCAACTTCGAGATGAAGCTTCCTTCTAGGGCAGAGAGTTCTATTTAGTGAAAATGTAACCTTTCATTTCCTATTCCATTTTCACCTGTATCACCTGAAATCAGAAGGCAGCTCTCTTACATGCAGCCCCATTGAGATGAGATCACACTGCCAGGGATGAAACAGCTCAGGTGGAGATTTACTCTCAGTCTTACCAGTTTGGGTACCTTGTTTCACTCTATCCAAGCTTATTTTCACTAAAAGCAAAAGAAAACAACCCCAAAACACAGAAAACTACTCTTTCAAAACAAGTAAATAAAAATGATAGGACTTTGCTTTTAGGAAGCTGCATCTGCTTACAACCAGGTCTGATGAACAATAAAGATGATGGAAGAAGTAAACAGACCTTATGGTTACTGTGTTACTTTACATCATCCATTTTTTCATCCAATTTCATTGCATCAAGGCATCAAATTTAAACACAAATAGAATATGAACACTCAAAATGCATCTCCCAGCACCCCTTCTGTGAAGAGACACTATCTAAAAGAACACTTTCTGCATGGGGTAGCAGCCTGATGTTTTATCAGTTGTGGTATATCTTGCTCTTCCCAGTGCTTCTCCAGTACAGAGACATAAGTGGAAGCAAGTGGTGTTACACAATGTGACATGCTTAATTGAAATCATTAAGAGACTTGTTGAGACTTCTTGATCAAGACTCCTTCAGAACTCCAAGCAGGTGTTAATACTAATCCAGCAACGGTACTTTTCTTTTATAGCAAGCAAACATCCATTTCGTGTCCTTCTAACAGAAAATGGAACACATGAATACAGGCATTAATTTGATATCTTACCTGGCAATTTGGAGAGCGAAGATCCCAGAGTCTGATAGTTTTATCAAGGGATCCAGAAATAAAAGTATCATCCACTGGAGACATTGAAAGGGCAACCACTCTGCAACACAGAAGATAATATGCATCAAAGACAGTTTTACACAGCTAAATAATAATAATAATAGGACTGAATGGAGTGTAACACAACTCAAGTTCACCACAAACACCATCTCAGTCTCTCCCGAAATGCCCTTAATGCACATCTTACCTTTTGGTGTGCCCAGGAAAATACCGAATGTATTTGTTGTCATGCAGAGAGAGGTATCGGATTGTATCTGAAACCATAAACAAACCATCAGCTTTATTACACCATGAACTCAACGTTATCTAAGAGCTGCCACACACTCAACTTGTTCCCCACAGCGACAACAATCTTGCTGCAGTGATTAAGCCTGGTCAACTGAGTTCAAGTCAGACCTGAAACTGAATCAAGCTAAAAACAGACATATAACAACTTTGCTTCCACTGCAGAAGAGGAAGTCAAGCAACAGAAGTGCAGTCTGAAGTAGTATTTTAAAGGGAAAAACGTCATGCAGTTTATACACATTAATTTCAAAGATGCACAAATTAAAGCAGCAGAAGGTTGCACTCTCACAAAACCAGAACTTCCCAAAGCTGATGCTACTGCTTTAATTTTTGCTTTACAGTAGGAATATTGCTGTCCTACCTACACAGCCATCCGTCAAGCAAGTCTCCACCTGAACGGAAAGCTCAGGAAATGTGTGAATTTACCCAGAGAGGAGATAAAACGTGAACTTCAAGGCCACGACAAGCCCATTAAAAACAAATCAAATGAGAGCAGCACTAAAGCATTTATCAATTTGTAATTTTATTGAGTGAAGGCCAGAAGTGCCCAGAATTTTGGAAGGTGCTGTTGAGGCTTTCACCCAAGATTAAAATCAATCTTCGTAAGAGGAAGCAATTTGCTGATTTATTAGAGCACAGAAGCAATTTCTTTTTTAACCTTTATATGCAGATGTATTTCAGCAATGAAACATGAGAAGCAAAAGCTAGACCTCTGACATCTGAAAGCAGCTTTTCAAATGGGAGGACTAACAAAATAGCACCATCCAAATTACTTTTAACACTCGCTAAAGTGTACCAGTTTAAGCTATTGCTACATGAATAAGATTGGCTTGATGCATCTGCTCCATACAATGCTGTGCGACTCCATACTGCTGTAATAATGGGGACTGCTGAAGCTCCAAGAAACCAAAAGAAAACTCAGAAGAACAAGAGTCAAAGGGATGCAGTACACAGGGAGCATTTTAACTATCAAGAGCTACAGCATTTGGGGCTTTTAGAAAGGATTATTATGCAACATTTGAGCTCTGTGGGAAAAACAATTGAGTTACCATTTCTGTCTGAGATCAGAGTTCTGAACCACCCTCTGGTATTTGGCAGTAAAATTAAGGCTGATTTGACCAAGCAGGAAACATAATGCTGGTGACACACCGCTCTGAATGGATTTAAATGATCTCAGGTGACTGTCTAAAATGAAGATCCCTAAAACCAGCGTCAAATCCCATACTGACTGGGACTGCTGATAAGGCACACCTCTGGTTTTTCCTGTGAGAACGGTCATTACCTGATATCCCAAGTGTTCTTGGAGAATTCATCCTTCTTTGCAAATAATCCTGTGATCCTTGTTGGCAGAGCTCTGTCCCAGGCAAGGCAGTGGCCTGTACAGTTATCTCCTGTACCGGGTGGTATCATAGACCCTCAAACTGTACAAACTACTACCTCAGCCTGGAATCAGGCAAGAGGAACTACATCCCAAGGTCTTGAGGAAATCTTCAGAAATAAACAGATTGGTGGCAAGTCCAGCACTGGGGAGTGAGAGATAGCACTCCATACGTTCCTGGGTTGTTGCATGAAGGGTTACCACACACCTAGCCCAGGAGCACACACATTAGCTGCTACAGAGTATGTGGACTCCTACAGCACTGTTGGTCTGACTAAACCTCACGGATTAGTCATTATAGCAGCATTTAAGATGTTAAATTATTAATTATAAACTAAACAGCCAAGCCAGAGCTTCTACAGAGCAAATTCCACAAAGGACAAGTACCTTGGTTGTGAAACAGACTGAAAAGGCAAGTGCTTCCAGTCCCACTCACAATCCTTTAACATCACCAAAACCTATTCCATCACAAACTTCCTTATTTCTACACATTCAGGCCTGGCTTGCTCTAATTTAACTTGACTTCCTGACTCTTTTAGCTTCCACCTGCTCCAGATTCATATTCTCTTAAATCTATTGACAACCTAACACACGCGAAACATCAGCATGTCCACCTTTAAGCTCTGCATCTGCAACGGAAAAAGCAAAACTACTATCTCAGAAATCAATGAGTTTACAAACGCAATGTCAGAACCAATTTAAGCAGAGCTGTGCTAAGAGACACAGTCAATGAAGAACTCCTGTCAGACACTACCAACAAAACTGACACAAACTGCTCAGAACCAATGGACTGTAGCTTTTCCAGCCTTGGGAAGCAGTGCCCTACAGAAGGATTAGCCATCTATTCCATATTCTATATCCTAAACTGGACTTTCAAATTAAATTCAAATCCTTTCATTGATCGTTGTGAAGGTCTAAAAAGCCCCTCAATGTCATCGATTTGAAGAATGTGGCTATTGCAGATAGTGACTCTGGGAGAAACAGCATGGAAACCGATTTTCTACATATGCCTACAGCACAGAAAAAAAGGCAGTGGGGCTAATGAACAGGAACAAAGCTTATCTCAGAAGAGCTCTGCAACCTCCTCCAGGTGTGGCTGGTGGTTTGCCAAGTCACCTAAGCTCTCTGTCATCTCTGCTGCAGAAGAACATTCCCTTCCTTTGCAGCTGACTTGCCAGTGTATTAGGCATTTAGCCCACTTTCTGCTGCATTCTCCTTCTTCCTCATTTCATAAGAAGAACACAAGGCACAGAGGCTAACTGATTACAGTGGTATCAAACAACAAAATGAACAGTGAGTTTTTATTCTTCTTGAACTCCCCAGGGTCAAGAAGTGAAAGTTCATCTCACTAACAGCACCTACACACACCTCACAACAGCACGCTTGAGAGAATTTCACTGAGCTGTGCATTAGAGTTGAACATCAAATCCCCCATGGCAGCACACTCACCACCTAAAAGCTGCTGCAAATTTTTGCCAGCCCTGCTTTTTACCCAGGCACATCACTTCAAATGCACGTAGATCAAAAACTCTGACCTACAGCAGATCACTTACCATCTATCTTGTTGGAGCTGTACACGACTGTGTTGGCTGCATGTGTGTATCTGATGAGGTCTACTCCATACTTCTTACTGTACAGCGTTCTCTTTGGTCTGTTAGAAGGAAGCAGAAATAATTGCCCTCAATGCCACAAAGCTCTAAGTGAAACTGAGCCCATTAGCAGTGCCTCTTTTAATTACCATATTATGAGATTGTTTTCAAGCAGTCAGATGTTTTTATGGAATGAAAGAAAAGCATTTGTATTTCATTTTCAAACAAGTACCTTAGTACTATCTCCTAGACCATCCCTAAGGTTGAGTTCCCTGCAATGCCAACAGAATTCATGTATTAGTCTCCTTCCAACATTCATTTTCCCCACAGTGTCTATGTGAAGAGCTGGGGTAGCTAGATTAAGAAGCCTTTAATGTCAAGCAGCACTGCCTCATAAGTACCTTGCCAAAAGCCATTTCTAATCCATTTGCCACATGTTTTAGATTCTATCTTTTTGTCCTATGCTATCTCAAAACCTCAGAGACCTCATTCAGAATGTCTTCCTGGTATTAAGACAAATGCATATCAGTGCTATGAGGAAGCAATGGTAACACAGGGACTCTCAAACTGCTGGAGAACTATACTCAAATCCTATATTAGTTAAAGCATGAAACTCAAGTACAACATTATGTGACAATATTGGAGACATTCTAGAGAGCAAAGACGCACAGAACTGGTTGTTAAGGGTCTGGTAAGCAAGCAGTATTCTGCACTAGTTGAATTGCAAAGGAACTGTAGAAACAGCAGTGTTAAGTGCATCTTTCTGCAGCAGCAGAAGTGAAAAGCGGCATGAGGTCTCTCCTTCCTCTTTCTTCTTCAGCTGAAGCAGCACAGATGTTTCTGAGCTGGGCAATGGACCTGGATGGGTACTGATATCAACATAAGAAATTACACACTCTCTTTAGGGAGTTACTTCTAACTCAGTCCCACAAAATACTTTATTATTACAAATGGAAGGCAACAGCACACAAACAGAAACAAAACAACAGGAGCACTTTAAACCAATGCTGCTGCCAAAGAGCAGTTCACCAGACTACACCCTCAGACAAGGTATGTCTAAAACACTCAACTGCTTCCTTGTGTTGTTCAGCTCCAAAGCGACACACCCAAACAAGAGCAGGAGCTGGAGATGTTTCCTATCAGAACAAAAACAGACATTGATCTTAAAGATCAACTCTTGAAGAGCAGAAGCCATATGACTTTACTTCAAGTGAGCTTGCCGGAGAGAAGCTTCCATTAACTGAAAGTCAATACAGCACAAATAATTCAAAGCCCGCCCCCACTTCTACCACTTGCACCAAATCCCAACAGATTCTTCCTCAGTTCCTTCCAGTCAATTTTTACATCACTTCCAAGATTTTCACAGATGCAAAGGAGCTACAAACTGAAAATGGTACACACATATAACACACTTTCAAGTACAGAATTTAAATCTGGATAACTAAACTCTGTAACCTTATGCCTGATATGCTCCCCTATTATTTGTAGCCACCTCAGCTATGCTGTTGAGCACCTACAAGCAGCCTGGGTGAGAAGCGACCTTCCATACTGTAGTAAAGAATACCTACACATACCAATGCATGCTCTGAATGTCAATAATACCATGACTACATGTAGATATGTTGTAAGAAAAGTGAATACGTAAGCCAATACAAGCAGCAGCCGGTCCCTTCATGCACTAGATTGCCAATCTAGCCAGCCCACCTGCAAATCAAAGCAAAGCGCAAAGCAACAGTCTAATCTGCTATAGAGAAGAAACAGAACAGACAAGGCTGGTACTACTACAGATCCTGTTGGTAAAACCATCACCCAGAACCAGGGTCACCAAACGTTTGGTGAACACCATGGCTAAGCAAGAATCCAGCTCCATCACCTCTTGATTTGTATAAATAAAACACAACTGCTTCATACTAAGACACAAGCAGAACCCCTGCTAAGCCATCTTTGCATCACACCAGGGCTGTGGATGCACAGCCACAAGCCTCCAGCTGAAGTCCCACAGACTGCCAAACTGCCCTTATACCTACAACCTGACGTTCACTTCCATGGCAGTGGTTACACAGTTCCTACATTGGTGTGGCTTATTTGAAGCAGCAAAGCAAACTAGGTGAGTGCATGCCTAGAGAATAACTAAACACAGATCCTGAAACATGGGTTACCTTGGTGTAACCAGCCTGCCCCATAGAGTTGCAGCAGAAAGCCATCAATTTCCTACACTTACCGTAGTTAAAGCAAACCTCACTGTAAAGCACACATCAGTATCAGCCAGAAATGGTGATGGAAGGGCCAAATGTCTCCCAACCCATCAAACGATTCTCTACAGGATTGAAAGGGTAAGAGCAATCAATAAAGTCTACATGAACATCACTCATCCCTTCTGCTGCTGCATATAACCAGGATCATGAATGTAATCCAGAGCAGACACCATCCATGTAATGTAACCTGCTCTTATAAAAATGAACACAAATTCACTTCAAGCAGAAGTCTGCAGTATCAGACTGGGAAGAGCAACAAGTCTCACCTGAAATGTAAGCTAGCTAAACAGAAGCCTAACATATATGATAAGTAGTCTAGAAAATTAAGAGAATATGCTGGATGTAGTCTTCCAAATACACTGAGAATGATGCCTTAGTCTGCCTGAAAAAGCAACGGGGCTACACGGACACACTGGACTGCAGAACAATTTTTCTCTCCCCTCATTATTACCCTGTCGTTTTCATTCTCCATCCTACAACAGATACACCGATTTTCCTTTCACTTTCTGTACGTATGTGATGCTTAAAACCATTCCAAATCAGTATCAAAGCCACACTAATTACTCTTTCAGAGCTTTCATTTCTCTAGACATCATAACTGTTCCACTTTAATAGACTGATGACATCGCTGTGGAGCACCCATTTGTCCCAACTCTTATAGTACAAATTTGCTCACTTGCCAAAAAATAAACTATCACAGTTATCAGCTGTCTTATCTGCATGTTTTTAATCCTCTCAACAACAGCACTGTTTGCCAACAGCTGCAGAGGTTTTATCCCTAAAACAGAAGGAGTGCTGCACGATCAATGAAATAAAATGGATCATGCTGTTCAGGAAACCAACACATCTTAGTTTTAGTCTATCAGTGTAATGTAGTATCAGTAAATAAACACCTTGATTGATGAAATATATGTCGTATAATCATAGACTCACCAAAGATGGAAAGACCTACAAGATCATCCAGCCCAACCATCCACCCATCACCAATAGTTCTCACTAAACCACGTCCCTCAATGTTTCTTGAATACCTCCAGGGTTGGTGACTTCACCACCTCCCTGGGCAGCCCATTCCAATGCCCGACCACTCTTTTGTGAAAGCAGTATTTCTTAAGATCCTCCCCTGCAGCAACTTGAGTCCTTTCCCTCTAGTCCCATCACCAGTCACACAAAAGAAGAGGACGACCCCCAGCTCACTACAACCTCCCTTCATGTAGTTATAGAGTGATAAGGTCTCTCCCCCTGAGCCTCCTCTTCTGCAGACTGAACAATCCCAGCTCCCTCAGCCACTCCTCATAAGACTTGTGCACCAGACCCCTCATCAGACTAGTTGCTCTTCTCTGAACATGCTCCAGGACCTCCGTGTCTTTCTTGCAGTGAGAGGCCCAAAACTAAACACAGTACTCGAGGTGCAGCCTTATCAGTGCTGACTACAGAGGAACAATTTGTTCCCTATTTCTGCTAGCAACGCTATTTCTGATACAAGCCACGATGCCATTGGCCCTTCTTGGCCATCTGGACACACTGCTAGCTCATAAAGACATGCAAATCACATATATTCCAAGCAAAAATATACAGATTAAAATAGGAACACGGTGTCACTACGGTTGGAAAAGCCCTCTGAGATCATCGAGTTCCACCATCCACCCACTCCCATCTGACCTCGTCCCTCAGTACCACATCCCCACGGTTCTGGAACACCTCCATGGAGAGTGACTCCCACAAGCTCTCCGGGCAGCTATGCCAGTAACCGACCGCTCTTAAAGAGAACGTTTTCCCATTACCCTACAGGAGAAAAACACAGAACGCTGCACACCGCCCTCACTCACAACACAACTAAACCCCACTCGGGAACCGCCCCGCGCTGCTCCCACCCCCAGGCCTGAGCCACTCACTTGCCCTCCTGGCAGTCATACAACACGATGGAGTCGTCGTCGCTGCTGGAGATAACGGTCTCGCCGTTGGGGCTGAAGTCGAAGCAGTTGATCTTGTCCGAGTTCTCGCGGAACACTTTGGCCACGCGGAAGCTCCGCAGGACGTTGTCCGTCAGCTTCATGCCGCCGAGCCGGGCCGCTCTCAGGGGCGGCCGCGCTGAAGGCGGGCGGGCGGGGCCGCCGAGCGGGCCGGGAAAGGCAAAGCAGGCCCAGAGGAGGGAAAGGAGGCAAGATAATATAAAGCGGGGCCTGGCGGCTCAGCGAGGCTCAGCGGAGGACAGGAAGAGGCGACGAGCTACGCGTGGGCAGGGTAAGGCGGGGAGCGGCAGGGCTGGGCCCGCTCAGGCCGCGGCGCGGCGGCTCCTCCTCATTGTGTCCGCCATCTTGGGGCGCCGCTATGCGAGGGGAGGGGCGGCGCGCGGGGCATGCTGGGGCGGTGCGCGCCCAAAGCCCCATGGGAGTGGGGAGAGCGCGGGGCGGTCCGGCCGCCATTTTGAGGGAGGCAGTGGGAGGGAGAGGTGGTGGATGTTGTGTTTGGTGGTTTCAAGCTGAGCGGTTTTCTTTCTCTGTGGGGTTGCTGACGTTATGGTCTCAGGTCTCTAAGAATGTGATGCGAAGCTCGTAGCGGGTGGGGAGAAGCAGTGCTGAGTCAACGAGGAAACGGGTTGGGGTTGGAGGGTGGCCTGTGGGGCTGGAGCGCGTCCCTCAGGTGGTGTTGGGAGGGTTGGCCCTGCTTTATATCGGTGCTGCCCTTGTTCTCGTTGCTGCTGTAGGTCCGCCTCGTTTAAGAGGCTCAGTGACGGGATTCCTGCTCTTAAACGCCGTTTGTGGTCATATTGTTACACTTAGTGCCTTTAATTGCATCAAGCAGCCTTCGAGCAGTACTGCACCAATACAAGGGCTATGGCACTGTGGGCTCACAGCACTGACAACACTTAACCTCCAAGAAAGACACCTTGGCTCTTCAGGTAGGTGTTGTGGTGCAGACACCTCTGGGCTGTTTTTTTACCCATCACAAACATTGCTACCAAGTTCTCTATTTGTATTACTATACATCTCAAACCTTGAGGTGAAAATCTCCCACCGCTGTGATGATTTCCAGCACCATTTTAGAAGAAAAACGGAAATCTTTTGTTGTTTCGCTCTCCAAAAAACTTAAAAGCAACGAAGAAAGCGTCAATCAAAAAGCAAAAGGCAAAGTTGCTTGTGTGGATGTTAATTGTGTTTTCCCTTCAGAAAGTTTGCTTCAGAATAATATCGCCCTCTTGCGGCCATGCTGCGATAAGCCTGGGAACTTGGCAGAGGTCTGTTTGCACGTCATTACGTGTCATTATTTAACCTGCGTGTGGCTTTTAGTCAGTTAAACAAAAGCCTTTTTTGAGATGTTTATTTTACTGCTTGTTTACAACTGCTCGTCCTTGCAGGTTTTGGCACCTATCCTGATTCACCTCGACCTGCTGCGGTGTCGGAATGATTCACCAAGTTTTGTTCTGAGGTGGATGCAGGACTTTAAAGCCGGCGCCTCAGGAGTCTCCACAGAATGCACTTTCATTGCTTCGGAGTGTCTCAGGTTCAGCCACTCCATTACAGGTCAGTTCAAAACCTACCATCGATTTTCACATAATGAAAGGCTTTAGAGAAGTTCAGAACAGCATGCAACTTCCACAGCGTAAATTGCATCAAAGCCTGGATTATCTCATCTGGGCCCAGAAGATGACTCACTGGTACCATCATAAGACAATTTACTTCAGAACACCTACAATACTTAGCCAGATTTTAGAGCTGTATAACACCGTGGGTTGTTGATTTGATCATGGAAATGGTACCCCTGCAAAATTAGTTAATAGAAAAAAAAAGGTTTAATTGCTGCTTGAGTAATGTTGATCAAATGCAGTCATTCTACATATGTGTTTCTATATTAGGCCCCACAGTAACTTGCGCAATACAAACAGGCCCCTGCTTGCATTAGCTTAGATGGGTGGATGTGGATTTCCAAGAAATGTTTCTGGAAAGAACACTACTGAGGTGAATAAATTTTCCCTGGGCTCTGCTGGGAGGGATGATTCAGTGGGTGACAGCTGTGTCTGAAGGCTTGCGTAGAGGACCTGAATCCTACAGCTTAGCATTGCTTTGTGTGGGCTTTTGAAGCTAAATGTGATGCTCTGGAATCCCTGCTTTTGCAATATGTGACCTCAGAAGTGTTGGTGGGAAAGGACCTCTGGAGTTATCTCCTAGCATGCAGCCCATAGCATCTCTCCCTCCCTTATACAGTGCTGTGCTATTCTCCCTATAAAGAACTTCTTGCTCATGTCTGATACGAACATCCCCAGTTGCAAACTGTGGCCATTTCTTTCTGCCACTACTGAGATCTCATATCTGTTGTCTTCACAACCTACCTTCAATTAGTTGTAGCTGTGATCAGGTTGATTATAAGTTGGTTGTACCAGTTGGTTCTCAGACTGCTCTGGTGCATGTAGATCTTGTCTACTAAATAATCAGTGTCCCCAGGTGACTAAGGAAGCTGTGGGGTGAAATAAAGCCCAACTGAAACCCAGGACTTCCTTGTTCATTACCAGCTGTCATCTGGACACAGAGCCACTGATGTCTGTGCTCTGAGCCCAGTGGTCGAGGCGTTTTGCAGCCAGCGTAACAGTACATTTACTCAGCCAGAACTTCTTCAGCTTGCTAATGAGAGCGATGTCACTGAAGTCAAGGTAGATCACGTCTGCTGCTTTCTGCTTTCCCCATTGCCTATCATCTCAGCCTAGAGGGCAGGCATAATTGTCATCCTGTGACTGATTAATATTCCTTGCTTTTTGTCTTCGTGTTATTTTCAACTAAGAAGCTCATATTTTTTTTGCTCTTAGTTCCAAAGATCATGCCCTTGTATTTTGCAGGACTGAATTTCAAGTCCTTTCTATTATTTGAGTCCTCAAGGCTGGCAACTTTTCATCTTCTCTAGAATACTATGATCCTTCCTCATATTCTAAATGACTCTTCACTTTGATTGTGAGTTGACTCAGAATAGGGAGTTTGAGAAATTACAACATGAAAGGAAGTAGACTTGGCATGGACTTGGCTTCAGGGTAGTACTGTTCTGCATTTAGCTACAGAAGGATTCTTAGTGAAAAATTTTTCTGCCCTACAATCCCCAGTGCAAGGGAAAATCATTTCCAAAAGGTATATAGGCAGTGAAGGGAGTGTGACCTAGAAAAACTAGTAAGATGCATATGTCAAACACAGTTAATTTTTTTTACTAATGATACTGATCTATGTATATAAAATGCTGAACAGAACACTTATCTTCTCTGTGTTCAGCCTTAGGCTACGTTCCTCATCAAAGGCAGAGGGACCCTGTTGACATTTTCCTGGTGAGTAAATCAGTCATGAGAGCAACATATTTCTCTTCTAAGAAACATTTGGAAAGCCCTCTATTAGAAATTAGGACTACTGGGTTTTCCAGAGCTCAGCAAATCCTTGAAACAAAGGTGCTCAGACTCATTTTTTGCTTTTCCCCCTCCCTGTCTAGCAAACTTTGTGTGCAGCTCTCTGGTCTCCTCGTACATCTTCTGCCCACCACATTCCTCTTTCCCAGTGGGTGCAGCAGGAGCACTGTGTTGAGCCAGGGCAGAAGGACCCCTCTGTTCCTGCACACCCACTTGTGTACCTGGCTTTTGTTAGCAGAGCAGTGACCAGCTGGTCCATCCTAGCTGCAGATATTTTCTCTTTTACAAAATGTGACTAAGGCAGTGTGGTAATTGTATGCAAATCCATGCGCAGATTAAAAAATTAATCAAATCCTGAAATTTTCATTTAAAGAGATTAGTCTTGAAAAATCCCCCATCTAATCCTCCCCAAGTAGTCACTTGGAACAAAACTTTACTGCTTTGTTTTCTTCCTGGGCTCAATGCATCTCCTTGAAAATATTCTTGTGATGCTTTTGGGACCATCTGGAACATCAAGTTTGAGTCTGAGCAGGGCTCAGCAGGCAGATTAAATTTGATCTATCAAATGATAGAAGAGATGTGTCAGTAAGTGGGAACACGGGAGTTGAAGGCAGTAAAATCTCCGCTGTGCTGTACTTCATAGGTAAACTCCCACGTGAAAAATGGAAGCCGTAAGCCTCGGTGAGCCTAATGGTAATTTACCTACCAAGAGGCCAGGAGAATGCTGTGTAGCAAGTGAAAGGAGTAGCAAGAGACACTTAAAACTTGCTGTATCTGGTAGTTTACTGCTGAAACAAAGATGTGATCTGTCTTATGCAGCATGAACTCAGAACTATTCTCTAAAGGGTTTGATCCCTCAGGGATTCTGAAGTCCTGTATGCTCTGTATGCCCTGTATGCCATGGGCCAGCCACCAAGCACTGCCACATGAGAGCATAACATAGAAGTCCTGATGTAGAAATAAACTGCCTTAGAACCCCAAAGATCTCAATTCAATTTGGCATCCCCGAGCATCTTCAGGCCTTGAAGCACAGCCTGAAACACTGGGGCTGTGTGATTGAATCAACCTGCAGCAAGCCCAGTTGCCTCAGCTCTAAGGAAACCACAAGCCTGTGATGCAAACCCTCAAACAAACCTCTAACCGTAGCACCCAGAATAACTCTGATCACTGGTGGGAGACTGGGCCCTGGAAGGGAATATTTTTCCACCTTTCAAATACCTGCCATGGAGCAAGGCATTGGCTCATTTTTCTCGCTGCATAGGCGCAGACAGCTCATTTGTGCACTCTTTCCCTCCCCAGTGTGACTCCAAGCTTCTGGCTCAGACTGTTCCCCCCTGTGTCTATGCTTTTGGTCTCTTGCCACCATCCCAATTTCCCTGGCAGCTTGCCACATGTCTGCCCTGGTGCTGGATTGTTTCTGCCTCCTTCTGACATTGGCTCCTTGCCTGCAGAATTGCTTTAATTGAAAAGTTAATGAAAGGTAGTGCAAATGAGTGTTTTGCCTATGTTTTATCACAGTCCAGCTCCTCTCCCTCCCTTTTTCCCAGAGAAGGTGAAAATGAAGCACCGGGGTTTTGCTGCTGCAGTGAGAGTTAGTGAAAATTTCTACCGACTTAGGAGGAGCCCTGTGAAGAAAGAAATTATAATGGTAATGCATGCAAACAAGTATGTAGATGGTGAACGTTATTCACCAATGAAAGCTGAGGAGGTTTTCATTTAAAGGGGATTAATCTAAGCCCCTTTCTTTGTAACAGGCAGTTCTCAGCATCATTTTCCTCCTAAGATTAATATGAACTCCTGGAAAACTTTCTAAAAGAATATTCCCCAACTCCCAGTTGTCCCAAGCAGGGACAAAGGGAAGGTGAAAAACCTCACGCCTGTAGCATGTGACCTTGGATTCTCAGAGAAGAGGGCTTGTTCATCCCTGTGTCATTTCCCTGAGAAACTGGGAAATGAAGATCAGCATGTGAAGCAACGGGAGTCACTTCATAAGCCCCTTCTTCCACCCTGAATTCCTCCCAGACAGCAGGGAGGAGAATGCAGAGGTGCAAGGATGGTATTTTCCCATGTGCAAGATGTAGCAGCTTGCTGGAAGTTACATCATTTCTATACCTTCCATCTATGGAGGTAGCCTGAGGGCTGCTGTTTGGGTTGTTTTTCCTTCCTGTGCTGCCCCTCCCTCACTGCAGGCTGTTCAGTTTTCTTGACCTTGTTTTTAGAGCCCTCATGAAATGAGTATAGTTTTGTGTGTGTGTTTTTGAATATCTACAGCTAATTTCTTAGCACTGATTTATAGCTGCTCCTTGTTGACATTTAGTACCCAGTGCTTGAGATGTATAAATAAAATACATTAAAATGGATTTGTGACATCATTAGCAGCACGCCCATTCCAAGGGGAGCCTCCAGTGAGCCTGTGTGTCTAATCAGAGCTGACAGGGAGCAGAGTTACACATGGAGACCTCCAAAGCTGATGGGTCTGTGCCAAATGCAGCTCTCTGTTGTGTTGGTGTACCGATGAGTAGCCTCTGGATGCAGGGAGATCTGCACTGGGTTTGTTCTGCATGTATACCTGTGCACTGAGGTCATTGTAAGGGCTTTTGTGCAGACAGCATATCTTAAGGTCTTCTGAAGCAAAGGAGAGATGCACACGTGCTGACTTGAACAGACTTGGGATCGGGTCTTGGTGGTTAAATTACAGTCTGAGTTTAGAGTGCAGAAAACAGATTACATGGCTGCTATTGTAGTGAACTGCTTTCAAGACTAGAGCAAGTATTAGCAGTATGTACACAAGTGCTAGATGAGTTAAGCTGGCATGTATTTTTTCAGCTCCACCAGGAGAGGGTTGCTTTTAAATGACTCGTGCCTGCTGTGTCACGTCTGGAGCTGGAGCTGAGTGGAGCCGCTGGGAGGCCACATGTGACAGACTCTGCAGTTGCAGGTCTGATTTTGTTCTATTCCCCTGGGCTTCAGGGTCAGCCACGCACAGAACCATCAAGGCAGAGCCTATTAAAAGCTCTGGGGCTTCATTTTCTTAAACTTGCCATCTTAGTTTCAGCTGGGACAGGATTGTTTACTTCAGAGTCTCTGGTATGATGTTTTGGTTCTAGGTGAAAAACAATGTTGGTTACATACCAATGTTTGTTGTTATTGCTAAGCAGTGTTGTGCAGAGCTGAGGTCATTCCATTTTCTCACTGAAGAGCTGGGAGGGGACAGAAATAGGGCAGCTGACTTAAACTGGCCAAAGAGATATTCCTTACCATACGTGGGGAAGGAGAGTTTTCAAGGGGGTGGGAGTTCATCTGGCTCTTCCTCTCACTGGAGGGGCGAGCTGGGCATTGGTCAGTGAGTGGTGAGCAATTGCTTGTTATTTGTATATGCAGTCTCAGTTCCTAAGAGGTGTATGTCTCACTTCACTGCTATTGGCACAGTTACTCAGGTCCTTGTTGTAGGAAGGCCGAGGCTCTGTGGTTTTTAAACTGCTTACAGCCTCAGCTGCCATGAGATTTTGGAACTTGTTATTGAAGTGGTCAGGAACACTTTCTCATCTCTTCTCAGGGTTGAAAAGACAGTTCTAAAGGGAGTTTAAACAGTTAACTTATCTGCCATGGGTTTTGCCTTCAAAACTTGTTTCTCATAGGCACTGAATCTTTTTTTTATCCAGCAAACCTGTGATCTGCCATTTGATTTTGTTTCCAAGTCCTTTTTTTCAATGATTTCCAGTGTATGCCCAAGTTTTGTTGCCTGAGAAGGTGCTTGTATGGAGGTTTTCACAGAGCCTTTCAGTTTGTCTCATGTCTTTGCAGGAAACTAAGGCAGATTTAGATGCAGAGGAGCTGTTGGAAGGCTCATTGGCTTAATGATTAACACCTTGCAATGCTGTGGGTGTGTTAGGACAAAGAGACCTCTGGACTTGTGTGTTCTCTCAGAAGAGGGGGCAGAAGCTGGCCTTGCACTGAATCGCATCCATTCAGTAGAGGGAGAATTAACTGGCAGGTAATTTGAATGTTTCTACAATTAAGAATATTGCCAGCCTCAGCCTCCTGGCACCCTACCTTAATTGCCTGCACCATAATTGCCATGAGCTGGAGAGATGCAGATCACAGGGGTCCTTGGTTTTGAGAAACCAGCAATGAACTGAGTGCCAGCTAATGGAGGGAAAGAGTGCTGGGAGGGCATCAACAATGTGCGCTGGCAGGGGCTGCCTCTGCACTGTCTGGATGAGTGTCTGCCCTTGAGCAGCTGAGGTTCTGTTGTGCATGCTCATATCTGTTGCGTTTAATTCTAATAGTAGACAGTAGCTCAGATGTGCTTTCACAGACCCAGCTGGGAACTTTGTCTGGATCTGAAGTCCTGTTTGGGCTCTAAATATTATTTTAATGGATAACGAAAGAACTGAAAAATTAATTGAGAAATTTCGATGGGGCATCCTCATTCCTTGTCTTTCTACAGCCACAAGCAGCAAGGGAGCAGGCAGCTAACAAGGCTGTTGCTTTTCCAAAGTCTGTGTTTGATGCTGCAGGGGACCATGGGGCACTGCATGACCAGAGAATGAGCACAGCATTTGGCTGGTGAGTGGAAGAGAGTTCATGGAGCGAAAAGCTGTTCCACCTGGCCACCCTGCTCTCTCTAGGACAGAGAGCAGCTTGCATGGTTTGGAAGGGTGTCAAACGCTGAGCAAATTGAAATGATGGCTTGCCAGTGGCAAATGTACAGTGATGGAAAAGGTGGCTGGCAGGACTCAACTTCCCTATGGGAAGTGATGGGATTGCAGGGGATCCAAAAGCTGACAGGTAGTTTGAATGTGACACTGCGCTTCCCTCGCTACTGCCTGGGGAGCAGTGGGGAAAATGCAGCTGGCATGGCTCCTTACTGAGGAGAAAACAGGAGCTAACTTTCCATGGTGCATAACTTGGCCTCCTTGTGTCATCTCTGTCTCTTTGCTAATGAAATCAGTCTCTTTCACTTGTAGGTTGGGGATCTTGGTTGCTTGAGGACCCACCAGTGTTGGCAACGTGTGTGCAAGCCCAACCCACAAAGCAGAGTGGCTCAGCCTGGCCACCCTAGGCAGCATGTCCCTCCGTGAGCACGTGCTGTCCCTCTTCCGCAGTGCAGTGGGCACCGTCAGGCCGGCTCCAATGCTGAAGAGGACACTGAAGCTCCAAGAAGAGGGGTGCCCCCAGCTGCTGGTGAATGGCCGTGCCTTCCCGTTGAAGAGGGACCTGTACTTGGTGGGGTTTGGCAAAGCTGTGTTGGGAATGGCAGCAGCGGCTGAAGAGATCCTGGGAGACCACCTCGTTCGGGGGATCATCAGCGTGCCACTGGGCATCCAGGAAAGCCTGCAGCGAGCAGGAATGCAGTAAGGGAGCCCACATGTGCACAGTTTGGGTGGGAGTAAACTGCCAGATTTGTCCTCAGTGGGATGTTTCTGTGAACACCCTCAGTCTTTTCCAGCTGCTGTTGCTCTGGTGCCTACCATGTCCATTTTCTTGTGCACCAGGTAGGATTCTCTGTTAGGTGACAGCCTGACTGCCTGCACAGGTGCTCATGTCAGCGATGATTGCCTTCCCTTCCCCTGCAGGGAGATGCTGCTGAAGCCACACAGTAGAATCCAGGTCATCGAAGGTGCCAAGAACAACCTCCCTGACCCAGAGGCTCTTAGGGGAGCAAGTGCTATTCGGGAGCTGGCTGAGGGCCTGACAGCAGATGACCTGCTCCTCGTACTCATCTCAGGTGGGTACACTAGGGAATAGGCTGTGCTGAGTGCCCCTGCTGCTGCAGCCCTTCCCCTTCCAGCAGGTGAAGGCGCAGGGCTGCCCCAAGTTCTGGGGAGTTCCTGAGCTGTGCAGGCGGGGATAGTGGTACACAGGCTGGGATGGTGGTACACAGGCTGTCAGCTGCTCTCACCCTTTGGCAAAGGTGGCACTTTTTTTCCATCCCTTCCCTAAATCTGGGGATGCAGACTTGGGAGAAGTAGTTCTTGGTTGACTCACAAGCTCTGAACTTGTGTAATTTGGGACTGACCATAGGAGCTTTGCTCTTTCCCTTTACTTTTACTGTGGCCACTGGAAACGAGGCCCCAGCCTCTGATACGGGGAGCTGCACACCTTGAGGGGTCAGCCCTGACCACATCCAGGCAAATACCCCCAGGCCCTGAGCGCTGGGTCAGGATGTGCCCAGGCCTGTATAGGAAGAGGATATTGTGCATCAAAGGGATGCAGTAGCATTGCCACAGCTCAAGCTTGGCTGAGTGATTCAGGACAAAAGCAAACAGGGGCTTGGAGCAGCTCTGCTGAAACAGCTTGGTCTCTGCTTGGTAATTGTCATTGTTTCCATTGTGGTTGCTGGAGCGTGATGTGGTGCAGAGAGCACAGAGCTGTTAGGCAGTCACCCAAGTGGCTGACATCTAGCTGTTCTCACTAGGGATTCCCCTGGGTGTCCTCCTGTCCTTTGGCTACTGGTATCTCCAAGAGACTCCTCAGCCCACGAGGACCTGCCTGTGGCTGTGGTGCACGTACAGTCCCACACAGCAGCCAGTCTCCAACTGCTGCTGCCTCTCAGCTAGAATCCTGGCTATTGACTGAAACCTAGGCATTTGCATTTGTTTTCCTTGCTCATCATGTTTTATTGATGCTGATTTGTCCCAAACCTCTGAGCAGATTTTGCCTTTTGACGGTAGCTTTCAGCTGTACTTTTGTGCATGTTTACTCTCTACTCACATTTTTCTCCTTTCCATTCTGTTTTTTTTCTACCCATTCCACTTTACCATTCTGATCCTTTTCCTTACCTTGTTTTGTACGTTTCCGATGCCCACTTGTGTCACTTGCCCTGATAGGATTTCCACTGATAAAACCATCACCCTGGGTGTGCTTTGTCCTATGTTATTCTGTCCCCTTTTTTTTCCCTCCCAGACCTAGATGTGTGCAGTTTAGGGGGGTTGTTTTCTGTCTTAGTGCAGCCATAGCTTTTTTTTTTTCTCTGTGCTCTGTGTTGAATAAGTGGAACCAGCAAAGCCTACAGCATCTCCATCTACATTATGCTTCATGCTCTGTGAGTCCTGAAGTGTGTAGTCCTGCTCATCCATACAGGGAGCCTTGGAAAAGGAGTGTGAGAACACTCTAGTAACCTGATGTCATGAGAATAGGAATTTCTGGCCCTTCTCTGTGGTACCCTGTTCCAGTGAGGTTTATGCTGCCTGTGTGAAGTGTAGCTGACTGCAGACAGTGCCAGGCTGCTGTGATTAAAGCCCATTGGCAAAGACTTCATTTGCTACTTCCCTGACTAGCTCTGCTTTCCCTCTGTGGGATGCTGAGGGAAGGGGAAAGGCTGCTCAGCTATTGGACAGCCCAACTTTATTCCTGTCCTATAATGTGCACATTAATGTCCTTACCATCTCTTCTGCATCCTAGGGGGTGGATCAGCCCTACTGCCCGCTCCCATCCCTCCCATTCTCCTGGAGGAGAAGGAGAAGCTCACAAAGATGCTGGCTTCCCGAGGAGCTGCCATACAGGAGCTGAACACTGTGCGGAAAATTCTGTCATTGCTGAAGGGTGGAGGGCTGGCCCGCCTCGCATATCCTGCACAGGTAACCAGAGGAAACCTCTGCTTACACAGAGGTCTGCCTCCTGAATGGTGGTTTAAGCAACTGACCAAAGTTGTTTTGGGTTTGTGACTTGACTGAGGGCCCAAACTCTCAGGGAGTAGGGTGGAGGAGGGGAATTCAGACCTGGTCATCCAGTTGCACCACTCAGCAGACCCCAGCCCTCACCCAGCAGGAGTTTCTATCGTGCTGGTTCATTGCTCTGCTCACTCCTACTGTGTGTTCAGAACCTCAGCTCACCCAGAGGCTGTTCTCTTGTTGGTGTGTCAGCTGAACCCACGCTTGGTGCTCTTGGCAGGTGGTGAGCCTCATCCTTTCTGATGTGATTGGTGATCCTCTGGACATCATAGCGAGTGGGCCCACTGCTGCCAGCTCCCACAGCGTCCAAGACTGCCTTCAGATCCTGGCCAAATACAACCTGCTACACAGCCTGCCCAGCTCAGTGGAAGCAGTCCTCTCCAGCTCTCCCACCAAGCCCACTGCTGCAAAAGACTACTCCCACGTTTGCAACGTCATCATTGGGTCCAACACACTGGCTTTGGCTGAGGCCAAGCGCCAAGCAGAGGGCCTGGGCTATGCGACCCTGATTCTCAGTGCAGCAGTCTGCGGGGACGTTGGCCGTGTTGCTGTGCTGTACTGCCAGCTAATCTGTCTGCTCTGCCTGCACTTGGCCAGCCTTGGGGAAGGGCCTCAGGGCTCTGAGGTGAGGGGGAATATCCTGCAGCTGGCGGCAGAGTTAGACATCCCGGGCTTGAACATGGCTGAGTTTCTGCAGGCCCTGCAAGGATTGGAGCCCCAGAAACCGGTCTGCATCCTGGCTGGAGGAGAAACTACGGTTCAGCTTCAAGGAACTGGGAAGGGAGGGAGAAACCAAGAGCTGGCTCTGCGAGTTGGGCTGGGGCTGCACAGAGCACAGGGTGTTGAGGCCAGCAGCCTGGGCAGGTGTGATGTCATATTCCTGAGTGGGGGAACGGATGGGCAGGATGGACCCACAGAGGCAGCAGGGGCTTTCTGCAGCCCAGAACTGGTGGCTGAGGCGCTGCAGGAAGGCCTTGATGCAGAGACCTTTCTCAGCAACAATGACTCCTATGCCTTCTTCAGCCACTTCCAGCGTGGGCGTCACCTCCTGGTGACTGGCTTGACAGGCACCAACGTCATGGACATCCAGGTTATTTTAATTAGAGCCACGGACAGATCATGAGAGCTCCCTCTGCAGATATTCAGATGCATTTAATTAGGAGCAGGGGTAAATAAGACCATAAACATTGCAGATGAAACTACTTAAATTAGGGCTAGCTGTCAAGGGTGCTAATATCTTTGACAGAAAGAGTCTACTAATTAGGCACAAGCAAATCCACAGTAAAATCATCGGGAACAGTGAAGTTCTTGTAATTGGGATCAGAGGAAGGTAAGCAGTCACACTGTGGATGTGATTGTTGCATTTAGCACTTCTGCAGAGAGCCACCACTGCTGTGACAGCTTCAGCGGTGGGCAGAAGGCATGGAGAAAGCTAGGCCGTGGCACAGCTGCTGGAGAGAGCTCCTAGTGTGGTGTGGGAACCCCATCTGATCCCAGGAGAGCCTCTGTGCCAGCAGTCTGTGTGTTAGAAGCTTTCATGGTGTTGTTTTCCAACTGGCCGGAAAACAGTCGTGCATCCAGCCTGAGCCACTGACCTTTCTTCTGTGCCGAGGCAGAAGTCGCTGTCACTCTGATTAACTCTGCTAATTCTGCGGAACAAAAGGCAAGGAAGTCTTCATGCTTAGCTCTCCTGACCCATGCTGCTGAGCTGATCAAAGGGCAAAGCTGCCAGAGCCTTGCTTTGACAGGGAGCTGCTCCCCCACCCCTCTGAGAACTCTGCGGTGCTGCCGGTTTTGCTGCTGACTGCCATACGATACATGGGAGAGCAGAGATGAGTTGGGTTTCCCAGGTTGTGGGGCTGAATTTAACTGGGCTCTGGCTACCTATTCAAAGGACTTCATCTCAGCAGCCGGTATGACCCAACACATTCAACTCCTTTGAAAAATCTGCCTATTTGTCACAGAGCCTAAGTGGGAGCTCAGCTCCTTTGAAAATCCAGCCCTAATTTAATAGGACACGCTTGACTCAGACTCTTCCCAGACAGACTAGCCTGCTCCGTGTAGCTGATCTAATCTCGTGGCACAAATACTCCGTCCTGCCAGCACGGTGAGTAGTGGTGTCACTGTGCAGCCTTGAGCTCCACTCAGAGGAGGATTGGAGGGTGGATTTCAGAGGAGGCTGTGCACCTCCTGCTTTGTTATTTAAGCTGCTATCTGACAAGTTGGGGTGTTGGCAGGACTGCTGAAGCAGCCAGCCCCTCCCTCTTGGTGTCAGTACCAGCCTGAGCTGGTGCCCACAGCCTGAGCTCATCGCAGGGGGCTTTCAGAACCCAGCTCTTGGGGGTAATCACATCCCTGCATCTCCTTTGTGCTTCAGGACTGAAGGTCTTGAGCATGCCTGAGCTTGCTTACACTGGCAAGCAGCTTGGAGATCTGCTTGAAGAGAGCTGCTAAGTGTCACAAAGCCTGTTGGGGGGCAGTGGCACAGGAGAAGGCACTTTGTGTTGGGTGTTTTCTCTGAGGGTCATCAATGGGCTTCAGAGCGTTTGGCTTTCACTGTGTGTCTGAGCTGCCAGTGCTGCAGGCATACGAGCCAAAATGTATGGTCTGGGGCCAGGTGGACTGGCTGAACCTGGCCCCATAGTGCTGCAAATGCTTTGTGTCTTAATCCAGAGTGACTCCAGCTCCAGCCATTCCCTTCCTGGGAAATCATAGAGCCACAGCATGATTGGGATGGAAGGGACCTCACAGCCCCCACCCCTGCCCGTGGGCTGGCTGCACCCCAATTTGGGCTGCCCAGGGCCCCTCCATGGCCTGGGGCACCTCCAGGGATGGCACCCCCAGCTCTGGGCAGCACTGCCAGCACCTCACCGCCCTCTAAAACATAAAAATAAAACTGTCCAGAGCAGTTTCCTTTTTTTCCCCAACAAATGAACAGTTTTCTTCGGAGGAACTGATTTGTTCCAAAATAACTTCACTTTCGTCATCTTTCTCAACAGGAGGTTTTGGAAACAGGAGATCCGGGGGAATTGGCAGAGACAAATGGGTGTTGCGTTTGCCTTGTCTTTCTTCATCCTTGTCTTTCTTCCTCCTCTTCTTTGCTGTCTGTTCTGTCGGGTGGGCAAAGAGACTGGCCAGGCATGATGCTCTCCTCCCCCTCAGCACCGCGCATGCAGGCAGAGCTCCCTGCTCAGCCATCCCGATGCATGCTGCACCTCTGGGAGAGGTGTCCTCATCCCCAGGCAGGGGGCTATGGGAAAGCCAAGCTGGGCATGCTGGGGGTGGGCAGGCTCTGCAAAGTGGGCTGCTCACAGCCAAGCACTGCTTGTGGCCGGGGTAGTATCAGTGCTGTGAACAGTGCTATAAACGGTGTGAGCTTTTGGCAGTAAATTAAAAACCTTGGCTGCTGCCCTTGGCTCTGCTCTTGCCTCTTAGGAGACATTAATATCACAGCTCCCCAGCTTTCCCATTATCACTTCATTAAGGATCCAATAATGATAAATGTGGATGGTTTTATTCTGCGCTGAGCCTGATTAATGGCTAATATTTCACTAGGTGTTAATGGGGCCCTTCTTTTATGAAGTGATCGGAAGGGGTCTGCCTTTCATCTGAGTAATTTCCACTATTTTCCTTAACGTGACAGATTTAATGCAAACCTTTACAGAGCAGCGACAGCCTCCTGAGAAACTTTGAGCAGTGCCACGTTTGGGGCGGCCCTCATTGCTGCGGATGTTCCATGGCTCCTCTTCCTCCTCCTGCATGCTTGGTGACACAGGGAAGCTGCTGCAGGATGGAGCAGGGCTGCTGGTGGATGCCTTCCTGCAGCACACGGGTTGCTCCCCGCTGTTGGACCCCAGTGCCTTGCACGGCTTCAATCCCTATATGAAGCAGGATGTCAATCACATAGGAATAAAAAGCCATACAGGACAGTGAGGATCTCTGTGCTTGGCCAGGATGGACTCAGGGAGCCCTGTAGCTCCTTCGGGGGTCCATGGGGAAGCTGAGAAGCCCTGTGTGAAGCAAGAGAGGTGTATTTCAGTACAGCATGACCACTTGCTCTGTGTTAACAGTGCCCAGCCTGAGTCAAGCA
Organism: Excalfactoria chinensis; assembly: GCF_039878825.1. Lineage (NCBI taxonomy): Eukaryota > Metazoa > Chordata > Aves > Galliformes > Phasianidae > Excalfactoria > Excalfactoria chinensis. The sequence goes on from NC_092836.1 coordinate 16,360,075, forward strand.
TCGCAGTCTTATCCTGGAGCATCCCAACACTGCATCTGCTTGTACCACTCACACTGTTGCAGCCCCAAACACCCCCTTGCTGCAAACACAGTGGGGAGGAGAAGGGGCTCACCCGGCAGCCATCCCCCTGCACTGGAGCATCCCTGTGCATCCCCTCGCTGTTTGACTGGGGAGAAGAGGAGTGAGCGGATCCAGGGAGCTGTCAGCGCCCCGCGCTGTTGTCAGAGTGCAAATCCCCTGGCAGCCCATTAGGAGCAGCTCCAGGCTGCCTGCAGGAGCTCTTGACAGGAGGCCAGACACCAGCGTGAACAAACACGGCTCCTCCGCTACCAAGGTGGACGTGGGTGGAATGAAGCCAGGGATCGCTTCCCCCGGGTCGCTGCTGTTTGATGGATGCTTATGGAGTGCAGGACCAGAGTGAGACCCAGGGCACGGCAGTGCTGGGAACCCACCCAAGAGACACACAGCAAAGGGTCTGTGCCTCTGTCCCACATTGCAGCATCACCTCGGGTAGCCACAGAGGTGCTGTGCCACCCCAGGGTGCCATCAGCCCTCGGGGAACACCACCACAGCCACACGCCGCCAATCCAATCCACTGTGAGGCAGCAGCGGGAGGCTCTGATCCTCCAATCCACCCCCAGGAACCCTCCTCCATCTCAGGGTGTGGGGGAGCAGCTCTGTGGGGTCTCTGGTTACTTCTCCAATGTGTGGGACAGCAGGCCAAGGGGTCATATGGAAAGCTGTGTCCATGGATCACTGCACCCGGGCTGGGCAGGAACACCAACAGTGCCATGTTTGGGAGTAATTACTCTCCACGAGCGTGTGAATCATTAGCTATAATTGCCCTAATAAATAAAAGCACGATAACTTCAGTCTCTGGCCTCATCCGTGAGCTGCTGGTGGAGTGAGCTCAAACCAGGAGCAGAGGGAAAGGCAGAAAGAGCTGAGCTTCAAAACCACAGCTTCGCCCCACGTTGACCCATAGGCTCCATCCTGAGTGTGATGCTCAAGGGGTTCAGCACCAGCTCTGCATGGAGGAGTTTCCTGGCTGCAAAGCAGAGCGCAAAAGGCCTGTTTGGGGGTGGCACTGAGGTTACCCACACGCTCCTCCCCTGGGGAATGCTGGAGTGAAGAAAGAAAGGCGCCCTGCTCTGCGCTGACATATGGGAGCGAAGCAGAAAGCGGCTTCTCCACTTCAAATGTCATCACAGACTCAAAAAAAAAGCAGCTTTTCCCAGAGTGACATTTTAAGGGGAAATGTTGACTTCAAACCAGAAAGAAACCCCTCAAACCACACAAGGAATCGCTTTAAGCGGCGCTGAGCCTTCTTGCATGGAAATCAATGTGAAGCAAAGAAAGGAACACAACCCCCCAAAAAACTATTATCTTGAGTAAATATGGGCCCTGGGTGGACTGAGTTTCCTATGGGACAAAACCAGCTTCCCTCTGCCCAGCTCTGAGGAAGCAACTCTGTCCTGGGTTCAACCTGAATGGTCATGCTGCAACAAGTCATGCCATGCCATACCATAGTGTGCCATGCTGTGCTATGCTATCCTATGCTGTATCATGCTATCCCATGCCGTACCATACTGTGTCGTGCTGTCCCATGCCATGCCATATTGGGCTATGCCATTCCATGCTGTTCCATGCCATGCCATGTCACTCTGTGCCATGCCATCCTATGCTGTCCCATGCCATGCAATGCTGTCCCGTGCCATCCCATGCTGTCCCATGCCATCCCAAGCCATGCTGTGCCATGCTATCCCATGCCACCCCCCTCAGTGCTCCCAGTGGGGCAGGTTGGCCAGCAGCAATCCGTGCTCCAGCTCTCCCAGCGCCGCGGTTATCGCCTCCTGCCTTGTGTTTTTTTAATAACCTGCAATATGAGCAGGCTGCCCTGGGGAGCACCGGGATTATTGTCAAATATCACTTCCCATTCGCTGGCCTTTGAGGGGCTGCATCCACGTGGCACTGCTGGCAGCACAGAGAGGGACGCAAATGGGAGGGCTGGGGCTGGCCAGCACCGCAGGCACCACAGACCCTCCTAAGGAGAGCCGGGCAGTGAGGGCTGCGGAATCTTAATTAGCTTTGCAAAATTAATGAATTGGCAGCCAAACAAACAAACCAGAGATGGAGGCTCTGGTCACCACTCCTGGTCCCTGGGCATTGAGCTGCCAGCATGAGGGATCTCGGTGTCACAGGGTGAGGATGTGGGGACCTCGCCTGATGGGATGGGACTGTGCAGACATATGGGGTCAGCAGTGAGGGGAAGTACAGCACTGGCATCCCAGTGGCCCTATGACTTGCCATGTGCTACAGGTGCCTGGCACACCAGGATCTGCCTTAAAACCACCCCAGCCCTCCTCGCTGCTTTCCCCTCCCATAAGGACTCCTGGAGAGGCAGCAACGGCCACGCGACGTGCACAACCATCAGAAGTTGATTAAGCCCAAATTAATTGCATTAAGGTCAGCCAATGTACTCTGTGAAGGAAGAAAGCCAATAATTAAAGTCTGTATGGGGCACACTGCTGCCACCAGCTCTGCGGGCAACGGGACAGCACCGGGCTCAGCAGGGCATGGCCGGTGCCACTTGCTGTCCCACGGGGCCGGGGACATAACCATGTGCCACCCATGAAGCTCTCAGCACCACAAAGACAAGGCACCACACGCACGGCTGGGCAGATGGGTGATGCCAGCTCCCAGCAAGAGATACAGGTGACAGCCACCCGCTGCATCCCACCTTGCTGGGGGGCTGAGAGCAAGCAAAGTGAGCTGGGACAGTGCTAGGACATGGGGACAGCCCCTGCATGTCGGTGCTGGCGGCAGTGGGTACCTCCACGTCTGTTCCATCTCTTCCTGCAGTGATCTCAGTGATGGCATTTCCATGGTCCCAGTTATAAAAATGAAGGCCAAGGTAACACGCTGCCTGGCCCTCTTTGTCTCAGGGATACCGAACCGCACGCCCCAAAGCTGTGAGCGCAGCACACCATCCTCACCACGACGTGTTTGCAAACCACCCCCAGCCCCGAGTGCTGCTGGAGACACGCGGGAGTCACTGTGTGCAACGCTGCAGCCGAGCCTTGAGTCAACCCGAAGCTCAAAGCAGGGGGGACAACAAACAGCAGCCCCATTCCCTTGCCTTCCCTCCTTCCCACTGCCCACTGGCGGCTGCCACGTCCCCATGTGTCCCACTCGCACTGCGACACCGAGCTCCCACCCGTCCCCACCTCCTCACTCTCCAGGTGCTGCCACTGGAGCCACTGTGCCCCACTGCCACCTGGGCCAGACAACAGGGCCAGAGGTGGCAGCATGGCCGTGTGGGGTGGCCAGATGCTGGATGCTGCAGCACAGTAGGGATTGCTGCAGCTGCTGCACCGTGTGAGCCCTGCTGTGGTGGGCAGCCCTGCTGTGGTGCTGCAGCCCCCAGGCCCCATGGAGCACGGTTTGGTGTGCTCTGCCCTACATTTCTGAGGGGCCCCCCGTGGGAGCTCCATAAGGAATGTCTTGGGATGAGGCAGCGGCGATTTACAGTGGCACCAAAGCATGTGTGCCCCCCTGGTCCCCACGTCACCTCTATATGGAGAGGGAAACTCATGGGAGGCACCACACAATGGAAGCATGGAACCGCAGTGACCCCGAGCTCCTCCGGCACAGCTCAGTGTCCTCACTCACGTCTCCTGGTGCGGTGACCACGCCGTGCCCGCTGTCACCCCGTCCCGGGGACCCCCCCCCATCCCGCTGCCATTCACAGCGTCCCATTGAAATCCCAGCGCCGGGCCGGAGGTAGCGGCACAACCATCGCTGCTGATAAACACGGCGATGGATTCCGGCAGGCGACACCTGAGATGGTGACACGAAACCGAGCACCTCCCCGAGGGCCACAAAGCAGCCTCTGTACGGGGACGCGGGCGGCACCAGCCCGGATCCGTGCCTTCACCTGGTACGAATCCTGCTCAAAGCTTTGGGAAACGGGATCCCCTCCTGGGGACGCGACGCCCTATCAGAGCCGCATGGAATGGGGAAAAAAAGCAAAGCCGGACCAATCCCCCCCCGCCTCCCCCCCATCCCGGCCATGCAGACAAAGGCAGAGCTGGGCGCATGGAAAGCGCGGCTCGCTCCGACCCCGCCGGACCGCGGCAATGGGGCTGGCTCCGCATGCAGCCCCGCAGCTCTCGGGGTCATTCGGGTAGCAGCGCGTTGCCCGCAGGGACGCTGCTGTCACAGGGAGGTGGTGTGCGTTTATCGGGGTGAGAGAGCGTCCCCAGTGCTGGGGGATCAGGGCTGCTGTCGGCTCCGGCTTTGGCGGGCAGCATCGCTCCCCAGAGGCTCTGCCAGGGCCAACTTTACAAGGGAAGCTTTTTCATGTCAGGATTTTCTTTCTTTTTTCTTCTTTTCTTTCTTTCTTCCCCCCCCCTCCCCCCCAGCAGAAACAAAGCCGAGGGCTCCAGCAGTGAGAGCAGGGGTGGGAAAACAGACCGGGGGGGTGAAGGGGGTGGGGGGGGGGAGGTGGGAAGAAAATACCAACAACCCACAGATCCTGCAACAAGAGGGATGGGTGAGAAAGAAACCGGGGGCTGCAGAGGTAGACGTGGGGCTGGGAGGGAAGGAGAGGTGAAGAGGCAGCTCCGCTGTGTCACGTATGTCACAGCCCTGGAGCTGCCGCTGTGGCCTCGGGAGGCTCAGGGGGGTCCTGGGCCCCGCAGAGAGGGGGAAGGGGAGCGGGGCGAGGGGTGTGGAGGCCGCATCCCAAAGGCGCAACCCTCTCGGGTGGGTTCCCCCCCCCCACATCACCATGTCAAGCGAGTGTCCCTACGGCGACCCGCCCGGACTCTGCCCGGAGCTCTGAGCCTACCGGGCCACCCGGGACGTCCCTCCTCATCAGCGCTACCCGACATGTCCCCAGGAGATCGCTCATCGCTCAGCTCCCCGCCCCGCAGCTCTCCCCGCGCCGTGCGCCTCCAAGTCCGGGGGGCAGCAGCAGCAGCGCCCCGCAGAGCTGCGCTTGCTGGGAGAGGAGAGACGATGCTCCCGGGTGGGGGGAACCGAACCCCGGAGATCTCCGGCTCCGCGCCCCGGCCCTGCATCACCGAGCGGAGCCGAAACGAACCCGAACGGCGCCGTGCCCCGCCGCCCGCTGCCGGCCCTACCTGCACCGCGCCGCCGCCGGTCCCGTCTGCAGCCGCCGCCGCCGCCGAAGCGCGGAGCCGCGGGGGGCGGGAGGACGAGCGCCCCCTCCCCGCCCCCGGCCCCGCCGCCCGCCCCCGGCCCGGCCCCACGGCCCCGCGGGTGGCGGTGGGCGGCGGAGCGCGCGGGGCCCCGGAGCGGCAGCCACGAGGTTGAAGGGGGCGGGGGGGGGGAAGATGCGCTGACGGAGCTGCTAACGAATAGATGGGTCGGGGGCTGAGACAGAGACCCCCCTTGGGATAAGCAGGAGGCACCTTCATGCCAGGACGGGGCTTCCAGGCATACCATAATGCCAGGACGCGTGTATCAGGAACAGGTTGCCCAAGGAGGCTGTGGATGCCCCATCCCTGCAGGCATTCAAGGCCAGGCTGGATGTGGCTCTGGGCAGCCTGGGCTGCTGGTTGGTGACCCTGCACACAGCAGGGGGTTGGAACTGGATGAGCACTGTGGGCCTTTGCAACCCAGACCATTCTAGGATTCTATGATCAGCCACACCGTATGGACAGGTGTACCCCACACCCATGCAGGGCCGTGGCTGTGCTGCTCTGCTCTCATTACAAAGGGCTCTGCCGTGCCACGGGAGGGATTTGGGGTTGGTGCAGCAACAAAGGCACTGAGATGTGGCCAGGTAAGAGGCTTTGGGGTTTAGCCGTCCATTCCCGCAGCACGGGTGCTTTTTTCCTCCTCTTTTCCAAGGGGAATTATTCTTTGTAATCCCGGTTGCTGGAGGCTGAGCGCTGGAGCAGAAATAAGCAGGTAACGGGGTGAGCCCCAGCGGCGGCCCCAAAGGAACGGCTCTTTTTGAGAATCACTCTTCTTGGGAATCGCTCCTTTGGGAGGCGGTGCCAGCAGGGCGCTACCTGGGGCTCAGTGAGAGCCCAACCGACAGATGGAGGCACTGAGCCTTATGGGGACGCTCAGTGCACCCAGGGGATGGCCGTGTCCCTTTGCCCCATGGCAGGAGATGGGGTTTGTCCTTGCTCTCATCCTCGTGCTGCTGTTTGCTCCATATTTAATCGCCAGCTCTCCCAGCGAGGCCCTGCTCTCCGTCACGTCCCCCTTCCAGCCCATTTCCAAGCAGAAGGAAAACAAAATGGGACTCATCATTCATCCCTTCATTAAGCCCTCACTCACCACCGTGTCCTAAGAGCAAACGGGACCACGCCATCCAATGGGCCAGCTCTGCTCATGGGTGGGAAGGCAACGGTGGCTCCTAGGGCTCATCCCACATGGGGATGGGGATGTTCTGTGCCACAGCCCTCCGTGACGCCCCGGTGGGAGGGAACGGCCCCAGAAGTGCATCCCATCGTGGCAGGGCAGCCCTGTGCCTGCCCGTATGGTCCAGCTGTGCTGAGAAATAGGTTGGCTTAAAAAATGCATCACTTTGAAGTTATGTAAATGCAGCAGCAAGCGGAACGCGCTGGCAAAAAAGGTTCCCTTTTTTTTTTCACCCCCTCCTTTCCCCCCTCCCCTCCTTCCCTTCCTTGCTGGCTTCCTCCAGTTAAAATTGGGTTGCAAATCATTAATAAAGGAACAGTTGTACTGAATAAGCTCCCGTACTTAAATCAGGACAGAGAGGCGTAATTAACCCGGCTCCGAGCTGATGCGACGGGAAAGGAAAATGCGCCTCTGTTTTGGGCCCGGCGCTCTCCCGGCCCCCTGGGAACAGCATCGAGCTCCTTATTTAAAAATGAAGCTCGCAGCCTGGGTTCATGGATATATATAAAAGCTGTCACGGTGATATTTTATTCATACCCCTCTCCCCTTCCCTCTGCTTGGAAAATCCAGCAGGCGGCGGGGAGGGAGGGAGGCAAGAAGCCCCTTTTAAAACTGAATTACACATGCGAGTCACATTGGTCGGAGGCACAGGGTGAGCAGGGGGCGGGCGGGAGGCTGCGCTCACCTGTTGTGCCCTGCCTGCAGCCAGGGGTGGCTCCGACATCCCCATCCTCCCCATTGGGAGCTGCTGGGATAGCAGGGATGGGGAGAAAGGTGAAAACCCGCAGGGAACCCGCTCTCCTTCTGCATCCCGTAAGACCTCTGCAGCACCCCGATGTGCCCCATGGTGCCCCCCATTGCCCCGCAGTGCTGGGGATCGAGCAGCTGCAGTAAAACAATATTAACAATAAATCACTGTTTGTTTCCTTTTGCAGACGATTGTTCTCCCCGCGCTCCTTAGTGATTATTAAAGGGCTGTTTTGCTGTCGGTGAAAGCCTGCAATTACGCGCTCTCGCTGCTGCTGCCTGTCAGCGCCGCTCCCCCCAGCGCCTTGCCCACGATCTCAGTGTGGGGCTGCTGCTCACAGCCAGCTGACCTCACCCCCCTGCACCTTAAGGAGATGACATCTACTCGGGATGCTGTGCCTCCCTAGCTGTAAATCCCCATGGGGGACGACCCCAAGCGAGGCAGTGTCCCTAAGGAATTTGGGACCTCCAGGCTTGCTTTCCCCACAGACATACCCCAGCCTGGAGTGTTTTGCCAGGCCCCCATCCCTCTCTGCCACCCATCCGACTTAGCTAACTTGAACCAAATCTGCCCTTCCCCTGCCATCCTCCTCCCCGTGGCACTGGAATTAAATGTAGGCTGTAATTTGGTGTTTGAGAAGCGAAAGGGATGGTGGCCCTAAGGGAAGAGCTAACAGCTCTGCTGTTTGTGTTAAAGAACTGTCTGCCAGCCTCCGACCACCACCAGCACACTGCCAGGAGTGCTGCTCCCCCACTCCGCAGCTCCATCTCTGCACCGTGCTCTGCTTCTCATGCTGGGAGCAGGGCTGGGAACAGGGAGCAACCCCAGGGTGCCCAAATCCTGCACAGGGCAGTGCAGCTGAGCAGGAGTGTCCCTGCTGCACCCTGTGTGTTGCACCTTGCGTGGTGCGTGCGCCCCAGCAGGGCTGTCCTTGTTGCACATTGCGCCTTGCAGCCCAGCAGGGATGTCCCCATTGCACGCTGCACACAGGTGATGCAGTGCTCAAGCCCCGTGTGTGACACTGTCCCCTCTGCCAGGCCTGGGGACAGCGCCAAGAGCCACAAAGATTGATGGCAAAACGTGAAGCAAAGGCAGAGCCAGGACGGGCTGCCCCCTGTGTGGGTGCCCCAGCACACTGCAGCCCCACACACGGGTGCTGCTCCCAATGGGAAGCTCCATCCCAGCAGCTCCTCATCCCCCTTTGAATCAAACTTTCCTTTGGTCAAACAAAGCGTTTCCCTCAGCCTACAACGACAACAAACCCCCTCCACCTGCAGCGTTTCAAACCGAATCCACGCCGTTTGGAAAAGGGAGCTTTGGAACAACCATTCCCCTGCCCGTGTCGGGGCCGTGTGCTCCAACACAGCAAGGTTTGCCAACCCGGTGCGGATCCGCCCGGCTTCGCGCTCCTCCCAACCCTTTGTACCGCTCGCCTCCATCCTCCCCTTTGTTTAGCATTTTAATTATTTTAATTACCTTGTTTGCCAGCTTATCGCGGCACTCAAACCCATCTGCGTGCTCGCACGCCGACACCCAGACTTTTATCTGCAGCCCTCCGTCAGCGGGATTTGCATTTCTCTCTCTCTGGTGTTTGGTGGAGGGAAGGAGAAATTAGCATTTGTCCCCTTGGCCAACAATGCCTCGCCTCCAAGGGTCGCTTTATTCTTCCCAGAAGAATGGGGCTAATTTATCTCTTCCCTCCCCCCGATATCCATTTCAAATGAGAGATTAGGAAATAAACACAAAGCCTGAGTGGGATGCGAGGTGGCTTCCCCCAAGGGATGCTGCAGGTTGAGGGCCCAGGCAGTGCCCTGCGGGTCCCCACGCACACGGTGGCTTTGGGAATGGCACTGTGGTACTCGGTGCTTGCCAGCAGGGCGGCTTTGTCACCCTCAGATTGGGACAGGACACCGTCAGGGATGGTGTGACCAATGGGGATGGGGCTGTTGCCTGGTGGCCACCAGGGACATCATGATCCCTGGGGACAGCGTCCCTCTGCTGTCCCCTGACACTGCTCCTCAGTCTGCTCAGTGTGCGTGTGCTCCCCATTAGGGACACAGTGGCCCTGGTGGCTGGGGATGTGCCGTCCTGCTTGGGGCACGGCCTGCTCTGCTGAGCTTTGGGCAGCACGAACGTAAAGAGGAAGAAATGAGAAATAAACCCCTGTTAAAGTGGCTGTAAGATGGGGATGTCATCCAAAGTGATGGCACGAGGGTGACAAGCATTCCTCCCCAGGCACAAAGCAAGGACTGCCACAGGGAGAGTCAGAAACAGCAGCCCCAGATGGGATCAGTCGGCTGCTTCAGTGGGTGTGCTTATTGAGGTGATGGGAAAGCCACTGTGTCCCCTGTCCCCAAGAACTCAGGGATGTGATGGGGAGTCAGAAACCAGCAGCAAGGCAGGTAGGAAGACCAGCATCCCCATGTCCCCCAGGGGCCACCCGCTCCCAGGAGCAACATTTGCCAGCCCCCAGAAAGCACAATACACCAGCCAAGCCCTAAACCCCATTTCCTATCCTCTCTGCCCCGTATCCAGCCTTATCCATAGAATCATAGAGTGATCTGGGTTGAAAAGGACCAGAATGATCACCTGGTTTCACCTGGGGACACCAAGGCAGAATTCACCTCTGCCACACTATGTACCAGATTGGTGCTGATGGGGCACTGGGCACTCTCTCATCCCCATTCCATTCTGTCCAATCCCATCCCATCCCATCCTATTCTATTCTGTCCCTGTTCCACCCCAGTAACAGGCAGCCCCTCTGGCTGGCTGAGGGCACAGGATGATGGAGCATCAGGCTGGAGCATAGGGAGTCAGGCAATGCCTCTCCATCCATCAGAGCTCCCACTTTCTGCCAAGCACATTAGGGGATAATTAAGTAAAAATAGGCCTTCCGACCAGTGTAGCTCATTAAGGGCTAATTAAGTTAATTAGTGCCAGGTGTGGATTGCAGCGCTTGTGCGTGTGGCTGTTGTTTGCTGTAATTGCATTTGCTCAGCAGCTTCTACTGCCAGGCTGGAACTTGGCCAGGGAGGAAGGTATTGGGTGCCCCACGCTGCTAATGAGCACCTAACGGTGGCACTGGGATGGGTAATTAACCCTCCCCTCCCTGCAGCCTTCAGTAGGGGTTTCTCATCCTGAAGCCGATGTATGTGTGGCTGTGTTAGTGGGGTCTCACTGTATGTGTGGGAGGGACAGGGGCACTTGTTGTGTCGCTGGGATGGAGTCGCCGTTCCTGGAGGTGTTCAAGGAACAGGTCAGTGTGGCACTGAGGTATGTGGCTTAGGGGGTGGGTGGGCATGGGTGGGTGGTTAGACTTGGTAACCAGTAGAGGTCTTTGCCAACCGTAATGGTTCTGTGATAACCAAGGAGCATCACTGTGTTCCCAGGGGTCTTACACTGCTGCAAAGTCACTTTTGTGCTGAGTGGAAAGGGGAGATGGGGCTGGAGGGGAGGCAGGTTGGGAGCTGTTGTGCCCTGCAGAGATAAGAGCCTGTGGGTGACAGCTGAGGTCAGGCAGGAGTGATGTACGTCCTCTGCACATCCCTGCCTTGGGCCCACGTGCATCCCATCGAATGGCACTACAGCGTGCTGTGCCCTTGGGGATGGAGGGGAGGGATGGAGGGGGAGGTGGTACCAAGCCTCAGCCCCAGGAGGTCCTGGAAAGCTGCAAGGGAGGTAAGAAAGGCATCAGCATGAGCCAAGCATCCTGTGCCACTGAGGATGGCAGGATCCCTGCAGCCTCTATCTGGGCTCCTGTCTCGTTCCTCTTCCCTTCTCCTTTTGCATAATGGATAGGCTGTGAGTAATGGGAAATGGCAGGCCAGCCACGCTTGCTGGCAGCCCCTTAATGAAGAATATGGAAATCTCATCAGTCCAATCAGGCCAGCAAATGAAACCGCTTTCCCTCGCCGATGTGAGCAGAAGGCTAACGACCCACACTCACAGGCTCCATCCCTCTCCCAGGAAGCCCCCCCCCTTTTCCTTCCCTTGCTGACAACTGAGCTGTGAACTTCATCTCCACAGCAAGCAGAGCACCAGCTTTTCTTCCCTGTTGCCCCTACATGGGGCTTGTGCTGCTCCTGAGCCTTCCCTCCAAGCTCCATGGGCTGAGACTACCTCTGCAGGGACACGTGCAGTGAGCTGCAGAGCAATACCCCTGGTTCTTCCCTTGCCCAACTCCTGTAGCATATTTCTTCCCTCTGAGCCTGGTGGTGGGAGGACAGTTCTACCTGGCCCTTCCTCCATGAAAGGCTTTTGTCCAGGTCACCTGCACAGTTCTGGGGCTTTCTTTCCCAAATGCCTTGGCTGTGCATGGGCCCACCAGCTGGTCTCATTCATAGCGGGACACCAGGCACAGCCAGGACTGGGATCTCAGCCCATCCTGGGATGTGCAGGAGGACATGGCTGAGAAGTGCCTGGCGCAGCCCGGCTCAGCTCTGCCTGGGATTCCTTGCACGGACCATTTCCCCCAGATCCAGCAGAAAATACCCTCTGCAGACACTACCCAAACCCCTTTTGGGGACCTCATGGGCTGCTCCTCAAGGGAACCCTCATGAGGAGGTGGGATTCCCAGCTCTGTGCTTGAGGGGTCTGCAAGGTGGATGTGCCCAGTGAGGAGCAGGTGCTGCAGGGCCCCAGTTTCCTAAAGCATCACACAGCAGAAGAGAGCAATCTTATTTCTCCTCAGAGAAGGAACTCTGGGCTTTCCAGCTGGACTTGCTGGGCCCAAAACAAGAGTGGGTGATGGCTGTTTGCACGGAATCTTGCACCAGCAGGTCCTGACCTCCCCGGCAGCATTTCTGCTGTTGCATTGCTTCCTTCAGGTGGGAGAATGCCCTCAGACTGTTGGCTTCTCTGCTCAGTCTGCCTTCTCTGTGCTCTGCTGGCAGAGACACGGCCTCGTGCTGCTTTAAGGGGATGTTTAATTGCTGCCTTTCACAGCCAGCGCGGAGCTGAACTGATGGCGTGAGCTCACCCAGGAGCACCGAGGTGGGCAAATGTTTTAATAAACTCCACCCAGGGCGTTTATCTACACGTAACTATATACACGGCATATGCTCTTTGTTCAGCACAGGACACTGGCTCGAGGCTGGAGGAAACCATTTGTTTCTACAAGTTATAAGATGATATCTATGAGCACCTCTAACGAGCAGAGATCTGCACGGCAGCGGGGCTGGAGCCGGTCCCGGCACAAGCTGTTTGCAATACAGCAGTAATGATGCAAAGGGGTGCTGCTCAACATGCTGCTCAACAGCAACCCGTTGAAATTAAAGGCTGAGGAGACGCAGGAGCGCTGCCATAAACATTTATTGCAACACTTCTGTGTATCATCAGCCGCTGATTTGGAGGCGATGGAAGCGCGCGGCTGAAATGATGGGCTTTGTCGGAGGCTGCGATGGGCTGTCCTTGATGGATGGCGGTGGAAGCGATGCGCCGTGTTGTCTGCAGCATAAGGCCGAGCTTAAAGCCAGAAAGAGGGGATTTGCTGCCTTTATTACCACTGATCTCTTGTGATTTTGGGGTCCGAGCGAGCTGCTGCTGGTGGAAAAAGGCAGCTTGGAGGTGATGAGCTGGAATAGCCCAGAAGATATGGATAGAAGTGGGTTCTGAACATCGAGTGTGTCATCTGCTCGAGGGCTGACACTGCTTCGTCTTCAAGTACGTTTCATTAGCAGCAGCAGCAACAACTTGCCTATACCGGTAGCACTCACAGAGCACGTCGCCCACCGAGGCAGTGAGTGCCCAGCTCTGGGGCAGCAGCTGCACCCAGCAGGGCAAGGCACAAACACAGCACGTGGAGGGCAGAGCTGCTGCTATTGAATCATCTCCCGGAGCGCTCTGCGGTGCCGGAGGAAAGTCATTGGATGGATTTCTTTTTCTCTCATCGATCTGAAGGTTGAGGATACGGATTGTATTTGAGCGAGGAATTTCTGATGATATCCCTCTGTTTCTCTTTCCAGCAGTGATCCCAAGGAAACAGTTTTGTGCTGAAGCCTCCGACTTACGGATCTCGCTGCGCTTCATATCTGAAAGCAGAGAAACGCATTGCACTCCAGCAGAGCTGCAGGTGCTGTAGCACTGGCTGCATTTAACACCTCCAATGAGCCCCATGCAGAACTGCCCTGTGCGTGCTTGGGCAGAAGCAAGAAGACAACACAGCCGTGTCCCAGCTTCGTGTCCCAGCCTGCGACATCCACAGCAGCACAAAATTCAGCTCAATGCTGGGCCCACGCTGGTTTCTTCCCCACTCCATCTCCACCAGGCTGTGTGGTAACACCAGGCACCCCCACTGAATCTCCCTTTCCTCGTTCAGATGGGTTGCAGGAGGGACTTTTGTTTCCTCCAACACAAAGCTGGGAAAAAAAAACCCAACAAACTCAAGGCTACATCAGTGTTGGCATGTGGGCGGCTTGAGAAAAACGGGTTTCCTGCTGCTTTGTGTGTCCTAAAGCCTATTAGCTGGTACTTCGGCTGCCTCTTGTTTTTGCCTGACAGGTGAAGCTCATGTTGGCCTGATGAGACATCACTGGCACCACTTTTGTTCCATCCTGCCACCGTTCCCTCTCCTAACATTCAGCAGTTTGGAGTTAGCCGCAGTGGAAAGCTTTGCCTTTGAAGAAAGGCATCGTTGGAGCTGCTGCATCACCTCTCTCTCAATGGGGCCTCACCCAGAGCCTGCTGAAAGCATGGAGAAAGAAAACTGCTTCCTTCAAGATGAGGTTAGAAACAGGGCTAGTAACCCTGCATCTTCATGAAGGATACCTTTAGGAGCAGCCCATGAGACCCCCAGAGGGTCTGGGCTGGGTCTGCAGAGGGTCTTTGCCATAGGGCTGTGACAGCTCTGCCTTGCTGTATGTTCCAAGAACATTGCCACAGAGCAGCCTTTCCCTGGGGAGGTAACCTGAGGCTGGGAGCTCTGGGATCAGCCCCCCAGCCAAGGCAGCTGGATGGCCACGTGTTAACCAGGTCTGTGTTCTGTTCATGCAGGAGAGAAGCACGGACTTCTTGGGCATCTCTTCAAATAGCTGATGAAGTATGTTGCCAATTAGTGATGTGTTTGTGGTGACGTTCTGGAGCCCTTTTCTTTATGCATTTCCAGACAGCCCCATTTCTTCACACCCACTCCTTAACAGAGATCCTGTGTCTGCTTCCTCTTCCTGAGTCCTCCTCCAAGGATGAAAACCCAGGTAACGTGAGTGCTAACTCTCCTAGGGATGAAAAAGGGAGACTCTTTCAGTGTGGCTTCAGTCTCAGGGGGTGCTCAGAAGCCATTTGCAAGCTCTTGAGCTGCTGCCATGGAATTTGTCACTCTGGCCTTTTGAAAGGGGACCAGCACTTGGAAACTAAATCCTCGGGTAACCTGATTATGTCTGTGGACGTACTCTGCTTGACTGTGACCCAGGAGGGTTCACCTTAACAGAGGCTTTCAGAAGGAGTTTGCGAAGCCTGGGCTGAGGGAAGGGTCGCAGCATGTTTCTGTTTGCATTGACACATTTGCCCCATTATTCATGGCTGGTGTGCGTTTTGTTTCCACTCGGTTCCCAGCATCCTTTATAGATGGGTTTTCATGCCTTCTAGGCAAGCAGCATTGAAATGGTGCCAACTCAACAGTCCTTTGCCAAGAGGCAATTGTGCTCACCCCGGGCTCCGGTTTTCCTTGGCTGTAGTCCCAGGAGAAGGTGTCTGTGGTCCTCCCTTGTCTGTGCCGTCTCTTCTCTCCTCTGCCCCTCTCGCTGATTCCTCCTTGAATCCATTGCTGATATATTTGTTTCTTTTTAATTAGACGTGATGGAAGAGGAGGAGTCTCAAAGACAAGTGCTGTGAACACAGGTGTCTGAATCTTTTTCCTCATCTCTCTGCAGCTGAAAGGCAAACCTATGGGGTTGGATCCTCCCCGTAATTAGACTCCTGATGAAGCAGCTGGGACAGAATAACTCCACAAGGTGTATCTAGGGGTGAAGGGAAGCCAACAGCACCAATTACCAGCCACAAGGACAAGAGGTGACAGCCTTAAGATGTGCCAAGAGAGGTTTGGGTTGGATAGTAGAAAGAATGTGTCCTCAGAAAGCAGCCAACCCTTGGAACCGGCTGCCCAGGGAAGTGGTGGAGCTGCCGTCTCTGGTGCTCCAGGAAACAAGAGATGTCACACTGAGTGACGTGGTTGGTCTAGGAAGGATCACAGGCAGATGGTTAGACACGATGACCTCGTGGTCTTTACAACCTTAATGATTCCATGAGCCTAAGATTCTATGATTTACCTTCTTCTATGAGGTCTGGAGGAAGGAAAAGAGCTGTGCTAAGGGTGAGCTGCACTGACCAACCCACCGTGGCTCTGGTCACAGGTTTTGGAGATGAATGCAAAGCTCAGGCAGCACCTGTGTGGCTTCTGCCCTGCAGCACCGGACTGGGAGGCTGCAGCAGCTCTGCCGGTGCCTGGCAGGAGAAAAGCAAATCAGTGTTTGATGGAAGGCTTTCCCCAAACACTAACTAATGGGAATTCCTCAGTGGTGTCCCTGGGAGCTCCAATATTGGATCTCGGAGCAGCCTTTTGTGTTCTCAGCAGCCTGTGGGTCCTGATGGACTTAACCCTTCCCAAGGCTCAGCGCTGTGCCTGCTGCTGGCCCAGGGCTGGTTCTGGGCACTTGGTGCTCCGGTGATCCTCTGTGCAGCCATTGAGGGTTTATTGTGCAGCTGGAGGCAGGAGTGGGTGAAAATAAGTGGAATAAGGGAACAAAAGGAGCTTTTTAGGGAGGTGGGGTATGTTTGCATGGGGAAGGGCAGGAATTTCTTTTCTTTGCCCAAAAGTCTAAAGTGCTTTCTTCAGTGCCTCCTTCGCTGCATGGGGCCCCGGTCAATAACATTCCACGCTCGCCCTGCGGAAGGAGACGGGCCAAGCACGGCGCGGCTGAATGAAATTCCTCTCACCTCACCCTGTAAACATCCCAAGAGCCTGGCCCCATTACGGCTGGGTACAAAAGTCCGGGGCTGAGGCCGAACAAAAGGATGGGGAAGAAAGTGCCGGTTGCCATGGCAACGCTGTCCAGGCCGCCTGGTTTTATCAGCAAGGGGCCCGGGTTTTCTGCCTGAGTTGCAGGAATCCGAAGCAATTTATTTCCACGGCAAGAAGGAGACTGTGGGGAGATCGAGGGAGGCCAGAGCTCTGCATGGGCCTCGGTTCTGCACAGACACCTCCAGCACCAGGCCCATGCCTGCTGCAAGCAACAGCATGGCGGCCATCTCATGGGCATCCCCTACAACATGCAGTGCCCCTCTTGTCTGGTTTACCCCCTTGTCCCCACTCCCAGAGCCTTAGTGGGTCTGGTTTTTTGTAGTAGCTTGAGGGTGTGGGTTTAAGAATTCAATTAGGGCATGGTTTATTATTTCACACCCAAAAGAAAGGTGGTGGCTCCCACTTCCAGCATGGTCCCCTCTGCTCAGAGCATCCGACAAGCCTGAATTGCAATGGGAACATCACCTAAGGCCAGAAGAAGAAGGTCTGTGCTGCGCTTGCATGTCTACCAGCAAAGCTAATACAAAGCATTAATGTGTCCCAAACCCCAAGTGATGGCTGCAGGTGGGATTTGGTGGCGTTGTCAAGAAACGTGTAGATGTGGTACAGAGACATGGCTTAGAGGGCAATGTAGGTGGTAGGAGGATGGTTGGATTAGTTGATCTTAGAGGTCTTTTCTAACCTGAATGATTCTTGATTCCAGGTATGGCCATGGGGAATTCAACATAGTAGACCTGCTAGGCAGCAGGTGCTTGTGTTATGGCTGCCAACCAAGGCTGCTGGATGTAGGGGCAGCACGCAGGGTGGAGGAAGATAGTGTGAAGTTGTAAGTATTAACAATGACCAGGACAAAGTTGCAGGCTATATACCAAAGATTTTCAGAGACAGACCCTGTCACAGAAGGGAAAGAACTGCACTGAAGGTTATTAATGTAATTCCCTTGTTGTTTTCTTTTGTTTTGTTCTGGGGGGATGTGGGAGTGGGTTTGGAGAGCCTGTAGGATGGGTCAGCAGCATGCAAAGCTTTACTACACACCTGCAGTGCAGAGTGGCTTAATGGCTGGAGGAAACCCAGCTGAGCCTGACACAGTAAGTGTTGAACTAAGACACAGCCTGCTCATCTCTGGTAACTAATCCTTTGGTCTAGGAAAACTTCTAAACCAATGCAGCAAGCTGTGCTAATGGAGAAAGTACTAATTACACCGAAGACAAGGTAAGGAATAGAAGACAGGTACAGGAGCTGCACCTTGAGAAGGAGGATGTAGCAGACCAGACAGAGTTCACCACTGGAGTTCCTCTGGAATCAATCCTGGGATCGATCTTGTTTATTCTCTCTGTGAATGATGTTGTCATGAGCGGTGGAAGCGCTCAGGTCAGGCCAGCTGATGACGCCAAAGAGGAGGCACTCTGAATGCAGAGGATAAAGGGAGAGCTGGCTGTAAGCAGCAGACAACCTTGAGCAGGAGACACAGGATGGAGCTGAAATCCAACAGTGTGAAATGCAAGAGTACAGCCAAGGCTTTTGTGATAGACAGGGAGCGTATCAGCTGGATGTGGCTGAGGAGGAGGTGCACTTTGTTGTAGCAGTTGCAGATGATTATCAACCACCAATTAGCTAAAGGCACAAAAAGGTAACTGAAGCCCTAGGGGGCCTGCAGTACTTCCCACAGAAGCAGAAAATGGTTAATTTTGCTGGGCTGGTAGGCTGAGTTCTCACTAAGAATCTGTGCAGAAAACCCCTCTTTGGTAGGGAAGAAGCCAGAGATCCTGTTTCACCTCCACACCTGTGAAACAGAGCCTGCAAGGGTTGTTTTTTCTCTAGTTGTGTCACTATTCAGGGTGTAGGAAAGAGTACATGAGAAGCAGAAAAGCTGTATGAAATGATGGGAGGATGCATGCACAGGAGGGAGATGTAGGCATTCTAGAAAAGCTTCAGTAGTGTTTGGGAGGAAGGCACTGAGCAAAAGAGCAGGGATGCTCTGGAGCAGCCTCTCCTTAAACAAGGAGAATAACAGTTCAGTAAGTTAGGAAAACTGAAACACCAAGGCAAGGACCGTGATGACCCCAAACATCCCATGTCTCCAACCCACCCAAAGGTCACTTCTGTCCTTGCATCCCCCTGGATGCTCTGCAGGGTCATTTTGGCTCCTGTTCTGTTCCCTTCCCTGCCTGGAAACTGATCCCCACTTCAGCTTTACTGGGGGGGAAAAAAGAAAAGGAAAGGCAGCAGACGGGGCTTTTTGTACCGCAAAGTAGATTAGGGGCCTCCCAGGGCCCTGCAGCCTGTGCACAGCATGGGGAGGGCTGGGAGGAGGGAAGGAGGGAGGGAAGGCTCCGCTCTCAGCCCTGCCTTTGGTCTGCTCCTTGCAAACTGTTTTCTGTCCAGCTTCCTTCCTTTATTTTATTTATTCATTCATTTATTTTCCTTTTTCCCTGCTTGTCACTATGGATCAGCTTCTTGGGGATGAAGATCCTTTCTGTTCTCGCAGTGGATTTAACTCCCGAAACACGTGTCATGTTCCCCAACTCCCATCCTGAATGGGGAAAGCATTCACCCAAACAAAAGCCAAACGCCCTTCCTAGGGGCAATGAGGAAAAGGGAACTCTGCGGTGGTCTCTAGTCTGATGACAAAAGGTTTCTTGGACTACAGATGAGAAAGTCAATGCTGCCTGGGATTATAGAAGCAGCTGTGGGCAGCAGGGATTAAGCACCACCTGTGTGATGAATGGATATGGCTCTGGTCCTGCAGCCAGGACACAGGCCAGATGCTCGGTGCTACCTCTCTGCCCGGGCTTGACCTCAGAATTGCTTTCTTGATGTTTGAATGACTGATGCCCCCTCCTTGGAGTCTGTGGGAAACAAGCTGGTGCTGGTGGGTGCACCGAGGCTGGGTAGGATGGTTTCCATGTGCCTGTCATGGGACATCTGACTTTCAGAAAGACTGGGCACCTCACCCTCTTTAAGCACACCCTCAGATCTCTTCCTTTTAACCCTCTTGGTCTCAAGTGTTCCCTATAAAGCAAACACAGCAAAGCCCCATCCTATAGCAAGGGAGTTGCGAAGCCAAAATCATTACCAGTTTCGAAGCATTCAGCTACTACAGTGAGATCGACTGAAAAGCTCTTTCGGAGACTAATAATTTTACCTTCTTAGCAGAGACTGAATGATGTGCAGTAAGCTCTGCCTGAGGCTCCGAGCTCCAAACAGTGCCGTGGAAACCAAGTATTGTGAGAATGTTTGTTCAGTGCATGTCCTGTGTGCGGGATGAAGCGGGGTCCTCTAGAAAATAGCTCTGTTGTGTAATTAACATTGAAATTAAAGATCTGTGCGTTAAACAAAAAAGAGCCAGGCACAGGGGGACAGATAACTGAAGCTGGCCAGGGCCACTGAAGAATTAGAAGGGCTGTGGCCCTAGCATGAGAAGCTTCACAGCCTGACTGGAAGCAATAGAAATACCTTAACCCCCTATAAAACCCAAGGAGTAGATGCTGCACGTGCCACTGCTAATAGCCCTTCCAGTTTTTCCTGGTACCTTCTCGCATATCATATGCATCTGGGAAGTGGAAGGAACTGGAGCTGAGAATCACAGAGCTCACATCAACCCTAGAGATGCAGTAAACACACCAGACGTGCCCAACGTGAAATGGGATCTAACAGGGAAGAGGAGAGGGAAGGTAGAAGGGGATCCATTATTCATGAAGGCAATAGCAGTACAACACAGACTCCTAGACCCACGTGGCGCTGGATAAGGTTACTACATAAACAAGAGTTGGTAATGGCATGCCGAATTAGGTGCACAAAGGAGAGAGCTGGTGAGTCCCTGCCCTTTCCTTTCTGCCCTTCCCAGCAGACAGTAATCTTCTCGGGTGCATGACAGCAGAAATAAGTTTCTTTGGGCAGCTCTACCGCTGTAATTCTGGGGGAAGATTTGAGAAATCAGAAGCGTGCACAGCACGGGAAGAGGGAGAAGCAGCTCCCCAGGTAGGAGTTACACCAGGCAGATGGTAGCAGCATCCCAGGCATTTGGACTGTTCATGACATGATTGTTGTTGGAGGACGTGCATCTTTTTTGCGTTGTTTTTAATGACATTCAGCTTTTCTGATACTCCTGCTGCTGGTTGGCCACATGGCTGCACAAAGCTACCACCCTGCAGTGTGTGGGCCCTGCCTGCGTCTGCCTGGGAGCCAGGTCCCATCTGGCTGTAATTACCAGCTTCACATCAGCAGAAAAACACAGTATTTAAACACAAATGTTCAATGTTTGCATAGCAAACCTCAGGACAGAAAGCTCTTGATAATCAGCCTGCAGGAGAGGAGGTGGTGCTGTGTAGGTGAGCCTTGAGCTGGATGGCAGAGATAGAGCAGGACTCCGTGGTACTCACAGAGACAGAAGGGCAGCGCTGAGCCCCAGGAGCCCTTTGTGCATCACTGCAGGCAGCAGCTGCCCACAGCCCTGCAACCACCACTTCTTGCTTGGGAAAAGAGAAACGGAGCCTGCTCATCCAAGGCAATCCCATCTATTCCCATTCCGTCCATGCAAAGTGCTCATCCAGACTCATCAGCTGGTGGAAGAGCTACTGAAAACAGCACAGGCTTCTTACTCAAAGCAAGCCACCAGGATGAATAATAGCGTATGGAGGACCTGGGCAGCTGTCCCCATGCAGGAATGCAAGCTTTAATATGTTCCTCAAAGAAACACAAGGAATTTACTGCATTGGTCCTTAAAACCTAAAATTGAAAGGACAACAGGTGTGAGGTATCGCAGGGTGAACCTTACCTCCCCCCGGAGCAGGGAACTGATGGTGCCAGGACCACCTGGCATGGCCCTCCACATGGCAGTCCTGGAGGTGTTGGTCCTTGTCCCATCTTCTGCAGGGTCAGCTGCACTCACTGTTTTCTTTCCTTATGGAGAAGAAAAGCACACCTTGAGATGTCTTCCATTCCTGATGCCGTGATGTAGCCGGTGACTCTCTCCTCCTGGGCTTTTCATGGCAGGTCTCAACCAGTAGCCACTTGTTATTCCATGTCAGTAGAGCAGACGTAGGGTACCAAATGCCTCCTTACAGCCTCAGAGAGGTTCAAGGCCTTTTTCCTGCTGCTTGTGCACCCAAGGCGAGCAGCCTCGCTGTCGTCATCGCCTTGGAGAAGCATTGCTCATCTCGGCGAGCTTTAAAGCCGCATCCTGACAGACCAAAATAAATCAATCAATAAATAAATCGTCCGTCGCATCTACTGGATTCTGCAGTTTATTTCCTCGGTGCTGATGAAAAATAGTTGGACGCTTCGTAGCTTCATGAGACTAATTATGATAAACGGCCCCATCGCTGCTAATATCCGGCCATTAATTCCCAGATGGAGCTGCAGAAAATGTCAGGAATGGAAATGTCAGCTCTCTAAGAGGACCTGGCAGGTATTGAAGTGGGGACTGGAGCATCAGCAGAGGAGGCAGCAGGGGGAGAGGCAGGAATTAGTTGGATGACGATACGCCTTTGGAAGCTGTACTTTTTCTGTCTCGATTGCCCAGTTATATCTCCCTCAAGCAATGACGTGACCATGGCTCCTTTCAGACTCTCAGGCTCTGTTCCCTGCACTAGGCAAAAGAGTCGGCACCTCCTAAGGGTGATGCTTCAACTGAAGCTTCACTTCCCTGCTGAGACCCCAGAAATGTGGCTTCATGTCAGGCTGGCACAAGTCACTTACAGCAACACTGACCTTGGTATCCCCTGTAACATGGCAGTGCTGGGGGAGCTGGCACCTGGGCCTGATAACCATGGCTGGTCTCCTTGGCCATTGTGGGAGGGTGCTTTGGGACCAGCAGCTCTATTGCACCATTGCTTTCCACCAGTAGTTGTTAATGGTTTCGCTGTATGTTAGAGACAGTTCTTTATGGCAGCGTTCACTCCTAAGTGAGAAAGCACTCTGAGAATAGATGAACCAGCCAGACAAATGATCTCAATGCCCAGATATTGACAGCGCTGTGTTACTGATGGCAGGAAGTCAGGCTGGCACTTGGTGCGATAAATCAGCCGACAAACAAACGTCAAGGAGATATGCTGCAAAGTCGTTCTAAATCCAAAAATATGGGGTTGTCCTCTTGTGTGGAAAGCCACCGCTCTGTCACACTGATATGCCTGAATCTCTGACTCTGTTGATTTCTTCTAAGGCCTGGTGCAAAGAAATACATCTCTTTTGATAGAGCTCGTCTATTTTGTTCAGCCCGTTGGCTGAAGCCTTGCTCTGTGCAGCTTCTGCAGTGTTATTGTTCAGATGAGAATCTATTCCAGCTCTTGGCGCTTGCTTTCAAGTGGAAAAAATCCAAGCAGGTTGGGGATTCCTTGATAAAGCGCCAGTTGGTTGAAAGAAATGCTTTGATAGGAATCCATTAGATTGAGCAATGCTGGTTGTCAGCAGAGGACGGCGTTTTCACTCCAAACTAGATGATGTGGGCACTTAGCTGTTGAGAGAAGATAGAGCACTCAGCCTGAACCAGAGCACGCGGAGCTGAACCAGGGCTCCCCACACCCTGCCATGAGCACCGAATCAGTCCAGGCAGGGAGCAGGGATGCCTCTGTCTCTCTGCAAAGCTCAGTGTTCCTCCTGAAGCTTCAGGGGAAAATCCCAGACCTTATTTAAGAGATCCTAGATCTTATTTAAGAGAAAACACGCATCCTCCTCCTGACCTCCCCGAACACACAAAGTTAGCTGGTTGAGGACCTCAATCCCTGCATGTTGTCTGGGAAAGCCTGAGTTGTAAGACTGCTAGCATCTTTCAGAAATGACTTGCGGTTCTTTTGGGATGGGTTTCACTGGAGGCGGGTGATATATTTCCTAGAAGAGAGCAGTTCTATCTATAGCCTCCCGAGTGTTGTGTTTTGTACGCTTGAAGGGTGTTTGTATGTGAAACTCTGAAATTTCTGAAGAGTGCCAGGAAATGTCACCTCTTGGGCTACATCCTCCCCAGTACAGACTGGGCATATTTGGCTTCCTCATGAGGCAGAACCCACTACTCTTACCTGGGGTGACTTGTGTCCCAGCCATCAACAGCCTCCTTTCCTCAGCAAGCACTCCTGTAGCCCTAAAGAGCAGATGGTAGAGTTGTGTTAGAGATGCTTCTGGCCAGTTCAGCTAACAAAAGCCCAACCACAAGCTTTGCTGCCCATCACTGCTGAGAGCTCATCTTGCTTAACTCCTCCATTACCATCACTCCCTTCCTGCACAGGTGTGGTTCTGGCAGCCCTCACTGCCACCTCCCTGGCCAACCCACTGTTTTCCATGCACCTTTCTTGGAAATTCCTTTGGGAAGCCATCTAGCTGGACTGCTGGTGGGATACGAGTGTGAGACCAACATGAAGATTGCTCTACCAGGGTCAAGGTCTCATTCATTTCTCGAGATTGCAGGGAAAAGAGGAGTCTGAAAGCAAAGAATTTGCAGCTGGCTGGTATGAACTGCTCCACCAGTTCTACCCCGTGTGAACACAAGATAACCAACTAGATAACCAACTGCTCGGTGTGGAAAGACCTGCAACAAGTAGCAGGGGTGTAAAGGTGGATCTGCCTTGATGGTGCCTTCCCAGAGTCAAACTGCACCTCCAGGAGAGAGGCATCAAGCAAGATGCAGCCAGACCTCCTCCTGTCTCTCCCTGCTTTGTCACTTCCTCGTGGCTTGTTTTTCTGTCAAATGTAGCCCGCATTGTCAACATGTGGTGTTTTACTCTAAATCAATGCTCCCTTGTGTGTGGGAACACACGTAGGTGTGGAGACAGAGAAATCTAGGGCCTTATTCCCCAGTGGCCTCGTGTTTGGAGGATCATTTACACCTTCAGCAAAACGCGCGTGGGGTAGGTATGGAAACACTGCTAAATCTGAAGGTGCCTGCCACCCACGCTGGAGAGGTGCAAGTGATGAAACAACCAGTGCATCATCTCTGAGGTCCATGCAAGTTGGGCGTTATGGTATTTTGTTGTTCTTCCCATAACTAGAGGAAGGCTGCTCCCTGTAAGAGTGAACTTGTGCGCAATACGCTCTCCTGGTGTTTTCTCAGCTATTGGTTTAGAATAGATGTTTCAGAGCTAAAGGGGAGGGGAGGAAAGGTGGCTGCAGAAGCTCGTGGACAACAGAAAGCAGAGGAGCCAGGATCTTGTCAATGGAACCTTCCAGAAAGAGCAAACCACCAGCATGCATCACAGTTTGCCTTCCTGGTGCCAATCCACATGCTAACCATCCCCTAAGTGAAACAGATTTGATGGGGGAGGCAAGAGCTGCCCCTCGCCGTGGGTCAAAACTTTGCTAAGCCTCACTCATGCTCTTACCACCCCAGTGGTCTTTTGGGTCGGGTGGGGAGAGCGGTGTTTTCCTTCTCTCCAAACAGTCTTACAATAGAACCAGTCCTAGGTAAGTCACTGACCAGGAGAACCAATTTCTTGGGCACTCAGCATCAGCTGCAAGTACTGGAAGGTCTGTGGCTGTAAGGGAAACCCTTGATCACAGCCTGAACCTCTGATTAACCATCTGAGGCAAGTGATGAGTCAGCTGTGGGAGCACAGGTGGAGGTAATTCAGCTGTGCTCACAGAAGGGGTGGAACTCGGCTCCATCTCTCCTAGATCCCATTTAAGGGCTGACCACCACTAGGGCAGCATCTCTTTCTGGAGTTCTTGTGGTGAGTCCTCATCTTGACTGAAGGCTTCAGAGTTGGTAAGTCTTTTTCTTAGATGCCCTCTGGTTATCTATTTACAACTATACGTAACTATACTTGTATTATTCCAACTATGTAGTGGCCTAGAAAAAGCATGTGGTAGAAGGAGCAGGAGGAAGCCTCAGAAGAAAGATAGCACTGAACTTTTTGGGTTTGCCTGGCTTTGGGCAGCATCCAAACTCAGGTTGAGATGAGGGGGCAGCACAGAGATGCTCAGCAGCACTGCAAGTAGCTGTGTTGAATGTCAGCTACCACCAGCTTGGAAACTGCACAGGGTGTGGATGCTGCAGCCCTGGGGAGTGAAGCTCTTGGGAACCATGAGGCCCTTTAGAAGGCAGGTCAGGAAATGAAACCCTGACTGCAGCACAGGGATGGAGAGCATGGTCAATTGCACACCTGTCTGGTTTCAGTTCTGGCCTGGCAGGTTTCTGAAGGGCCAGCCAATTGAATCAGCTCTGCTTTCATCTCCTGGATCACTGAAGCATTTTGTGTCATACTTTGAGAGCTTGGTCAGAAATGAAGCACTGCTAACCAGGAGGATGGTGAGGTCTGCAGTGAACTCACACCCACTACAGGGGCCATAGGGCTATTCCAGAAGAGCACAGTGGAGCTCTTTGGGTCCTCTGAGCCAAGAGTCACAATCTGTGATGCCACCCTTGGGATCTCCAGGAAGAACCATAATCACGTTATGCTTAATCGAGGCAAGCCTTGATTAAATAAAGCACGGGGCTAGCAGCACAATGGAGAACCTACATCTGGGGGTTTCTCCAGCAAACTTCAGGATAACACAAAGCCCCACGCCGGGCAGGGTGGGATGCTCATTGCCTGGGCTCTGCTGCCTCCTGGTGGCACAGCCCCCTGCCCCTGGACGGGGCCACCCGGGGAGCCCCAACCTGGCCGTGCAGCTGAGGACTCGTCCCCAGAGCATCCGAACCTGTCCCTCTCCTGCGGGTTTGGGCTGAGTGAGGAGGGGGCAGGATGCTTCCCCTGCAGCCCTTTGCTTTGCTGGGTGTCTGCCAGCTGAACCCAGTGCCACCTGCCCCTCATTTGGTCATTATATGCTCTGCAGGTGGAGGTACGACTCATTAAGTGTGGTGGCCTAGGATGTCTATGGGTGCATCAGCTCAGCTATAATTAACCCCTGGGAGGCGGAGGCTGATGGTGGTCTTTGCTAGTGGCTCTGTGGTGGTGACAGTATCCTTGAGGTAGCTTGACAGTAGCTGCTATGCCCCTTTGATGACACCGGGGTCTCTGTTGTGGTGTTTTGGTGACAGTAGTTCTCGGGTGATGGCAGGGACTCAGAGGTGGGGGTGGTGGGGGTGGTACTCTATGGCTGTGCTGGTGGCAATGAGGGTGGCTCTGCGGCAGCACTGGTGGCAGCCTGGGCTCTGAGTAGCGGCTCTATGGGTGGCAGAGGAGCTCTGTGGTTGCTCCGAGGTGATGCCGAGGTGGCACAGCGCTGCCAGCCTCAGCCGCCGGTTGCGCGGAGCAGGCGGCCGCGAGGAGCCCCTCCCCTAACGACGGGCCGCCGGTTAGAAGCGCTCGGCAGCGGCGCAACGCGAAGCGAATACGGCGGGTCGGCTCTGAGAGCCGGAGGAGCGGAACCGGGATCGGTGAGCTTCGGAAGGCGGCGGGGCGGATGTCGGTCAGCAGCAGCCTTGCTTATAGGGGTCGGCTCGGTTCTGAAGCGCTTTTCTCCTGTCTTTATGTCGTCTTAACGCTGTTGGGAAGGAAAGAGGCTTCCCGAGTCCGTTTTGTTGACGCTGTGGACCGAAGGAGGGAAGGACGCAGAGGCGGCGGATCAAACTGCCCTGCAGGACGTTGAAGACTTGCCGAGTAATTGTAATTATAGCTTTGCCACAGTGAGGCACAGATGCCTCCATTTACCGTAGAGCAGCACACCTGTGTGTGTAGGAAAAGTGCTTCTCAGGTGTGAGAGAGCCTGACTGAGCTGCTGGGAAAGTTCAGGCAGGAAAAAGAAGCTTCTTGTGGCTAAAACTGGAAGTCTTTGTTGGCTTAAAGCTCAAGCCCTGACTGCCCAGAGGGATGTGCTCCAAGCAGTGGTGGCGTATGGCTGGAGTGGGACACAAAAAAGGCTTGTGCCATTGCATGGCTTTGCTTCAGCATCTCTTGGGCAGTAAAGAAAGCACTGAGTGCTGTCTGTTGTTCTAGCAGATCTATCTGAAACCTCACCTTCTGCCCAGGGATCCAGGGCCACCCTAGGGTGAGGATTTGGGAGGACATCCTCCCTTCCTTCTGGGGCAGCTGGAGGCTGGGGAAGAGTTGGTTGTTCCACAATAGGCCCCTGCACACAGCATCTCAGCTTAGTAAGAGAGTGGATCTCATGTTTAAATCCAACACAGACCCTTCCTATAGTCACACTGCCACCTCCCCCAGGGGGGATACACAGGTGGGCCTTGTTCTGCATTGCTGCTGGTTGGTGTACCTGAGCAACCGGCCTGACGGAGCCCAGCAGTGATTCATCAGGAATCCATGGATCTTGGCTGATATCAATCAATCCTGCTGGGCTGCTAAAATAGATATGGCCAGAGCATAAAATAACTAATAAAACCAAAATCCTCCGCGGAAAATTCATTCTTCAGGGTCTGAAGTTGCAGTTCTTGTGCCAAAGAGAAGCTTGGAGGAGAAAGGTTTGTGATTTTTCTAGCTTGAAGGAGGGGAGAGCGGATTTATTGATCCTGCAGGCCTCTGCAATCTGTTTGTTTGCTGTGTGTCACTTAAAGGATTCGCATCATGGTAACCTTGATTTATTATCCGATTTCTTTTTTGACTCAGCCTCTCAAAATTGTGCACTGGCTTGAACCTACAGTAATAAACCCACACAGTTATTCTCTCTTATCTCAGCCATACATGTAATGCTTTCTCCTCTGTGTGTGTACCTGATCCATTCGTGCAGGCAGCAAAGCAAGGTGAAATTCAGGGGGGGAATAAAAAAATCCCTTCTGATAGAGTGTGGGATGGGCAGAGTTTTCTGCTCCATTCATTGCAATCTCCAGGTGAGAACAAGGCTCCAGACAGGCACCACACCAGCTGTGGCCAACAAGATCAGGCAGGATCTTTTCTAAGGATTAGCTGTGGCCTGCTGCAGAGACTTGGCTTCCAGGAGTGAGCAAGGCAGATATGCATGAGTCTTAGGAAGGGTGCAGGGCACAAACATCCTCAGGTAGGGCTGGGTGAGGAGTTGGAGTCTTGCCCTGAGCAGGAATGAGTGAATAAGCCATATCACACTCAGGGTATCCTTGAGAGACCCCACAGAGGGCTTTGACTCCTGATTTATAGGAAAAAAGCTTGGCTGCTTTGTGCACATCATTCTGTCAGCACGTGTGTGAGCCAGAGGGGCTTGGGTCACTTTAGTTCTACTAATTAGTGACTGTAGTCACTTCTGTGTTTAGACAAGCCTTTAGACTGCTTTACCATCTAAAGTCTGAGGGCTGCTCTTAATGACTATCTCTCTGTGTGTGAAGGTTTGTATGAAGTACAGCCGTATGGCTGTAATATTTGCCTGGACTTGCATCCAGAGTGGCAGAATAGGAATTATTTGTGAGCTGAGATCACCAGCAAAAATATCCCCTGCAGGAGGAGAGAGAGAGGAGAGGAGCTGCTGGCTATATTTTAATATTCGTCAGGCAGTGCTTAAACATCTCTCCTGAATTATTGAAATGAAAGAGCCAAGCCTCACATCTGGGAGCTGCTGTGTTGGTATGTAGGCTGTGTCCTGCTCCCGCTGGACTCCAGTGTGACAAGGCTTTTAAGGGATTTTGGTATAGCAAAAGTAGCATTGCTCTTGTAGTCCTGGTTTACTCCAATCCTCCTGGCAGCCTTTTGCATGCTGCCACAGATCCAGGAAGCTCCTGCTGCTTCAGGAAAGTGGTTTTTCATGTGTGTACTGCTGGTTTTCCCCTCCAGAACCCATTTGGTGTAATAAAACTCTCTTTCCCCAAGGTTACTGAGCCATCCAGCCAGCTGTGTGAGACCGATGGCCCCCAGATTGTGAAGGCAGCACATGGTACCCAACCTTGTTACCCACTCATCTTAGCAAGCCCACAATATCCAGCACAGTAGGTGGGTGTGGAGGAGTGCCAAGGATGGAGTGTTTAACTGGCTCAATGTCTTTTCGCTCTAGAAAGCCCAGGATTGCATTGCAATGTCATTCTCCTAAGAAGATGGATAAAGCAAATAAGGATTTGATGAATTCCCTGGGCAGGAGACCCAGCCCTCCCAGTACCAGCCGTGAGGCTTCATACCAGACCCACAGACCAGGAAGGCGTTTGTTTCTTCTTGATAGTTGCAACCAGGGGGCAAATAAATACTCGAGCATTAGACAAAAGGCTTATTATTCTGGTGTCCCCACTCCAGAAGCCTCCAGCATCTCAGAGGTAAGTGCAAAGAGCAGTTCTTTCTTCTGCTGTGGACTTTATTACATGAAATAGAAACAAGGTGCACCTGGTGTGGAGAAATAGAGCTTTCACCCCAGCTCCCAGCCCTTCTATTCTGTCAGAGGCCTTTGACCTTCACAAAGTGAAGCCTTGAGGGTTTTCCTTGTCATAGATGTTCTGCTTCCCTCGTGGACAATGCTGTCTGTGCCTTTGTGATGTAGCTGTGCTCATCAACCCTCCATCCACATTTTAAGTTGACTTCAGGCTGCACTTTGCTGACAAATCCCCTTCCTCTCTGTGCATTGGGCTGAAGCTTCCAGGGCTGTGTGCCTCTCTGAGACTTTCCTGGTTGATACTGACAGTCACATTCATCCCTAAAGCTCTGGTAAAATGAGTTTCATTGTCTCACTTTCTGTCTTGACACCGAAACCCACCTTCCCACTGTGCTGCAGATGCGCTCTCACGTTTCTCTCACTGCATTTCAGGATGTTTGTGCTGCACCCCGTACATACATTTCTTTGCTGAGTCAGGCAGACCTGGAACAGCACACCCCTAAAGGTAAATATACTGAAAGGAGAGGTGACATGGCAGGATATGGGCCATAACACTTATGGATGCTTACACTTAGTGTGCTACAGGCTGAGGCTATAGCTTAGTGCACTGCTTTCTTTCCCCTGTCAGTGCCAGGAAACTTGCTAAGATGCCTGAGCATAACCCTGAAAGGAGAACTTCATTTAGAGGTAGAGCAAAGTGATCTGACTGTGTGGTAAAACCACGCTCCCTTTTTCTCCCCAATACATTCACCCCCAAGGTTCAGATGGACTGCATTGCTTTCTATGGGAGTTTGTTGTATGGTGGTTGGCAGTGCCATGTGCCAGGAGAGCAATGAATATATGTCCATTATCACCAGGTATAGAGCCAGCAATGCCCTTCCCCTGCCTATACAGAGCAGTGAAATTGGACCCACCCTTTAAAGCAGTATTCAGGAGCTGAATACCCATAGCCAAAATCATGGGTTGCTCTCACTTATTCATTCTGCACCCAACTGTGTCCCAGAGTGCCTTGTTCTCTCTTAGATGCAAAGGCTCTTTGTGCATACCGAGCTGCTGGTCCCACCTGCTTACAAGAGTGTGTATCGTGGGTGCACAAACAGAGGCATAAAGCAGAGCTGAAAGGTCTGGTTACCCTCCTCTCCCTGCCCTTAGAGAGCTCCTGGGGGATGGATCATAGGCTGGCAGTGTGGGGAGAAGGTGTGCTTGAGAGGGGGATTTTAGTGTTAGAGAAAGATGGTATATGTATATATATATATACGTGTGTGTGTATATACATACACAACCTTCCTATGCTTAGAAATGACATTTATTGTCACGAGTGGGGACAAATGATTGCATCCTCAAGTGAGTCTTGACAAGACAGACTCATCCCTAACGAGCGGAGACAGATCTCTATTTATGATCTGCTGCTTCTTCAAGGGGGAAGAAGCCATAAAGCTGGAAATGTAATGCAAATGAAACACTAAGTATTGACATAAATAGTTGATAATGCACAAAGTGCTAGAATGGATGGTGCCATGGATTTTGCAACAATGGAGTGACAAAATTGGAACAGCTGTGCTCCCTGGCAACAAATATAAATCAGGGCTGTTCTGCAAGGACCCCAAGTGAGAGATGTGTGTGAGGTTAAAGGAACTGTAGTAAATGTTTTAGGGATTCCTCAATTATCATAAGCTTGAGTATTGGCATAGACTGTGCAAATGTTAGGATCCTATTTACTCTGTTTGAGTCCTTCCTAAGAGAATAGCATAGAGAAGGGAGTTGGTTCAGTGGCTGCCTCCTCTATCTGTGAGCAGACAGTGCACAGCTACAAGGTCATGTTGAGGCTGCATAAGAAAGGCACAGTGGCAGCAATAAAGAACCCTCTGCGTACCTGATCATCCTGGATGATCTGGCTTCAGTTGGCTGCTGTACACAATTGCTTTGAATCCAATGAGCCTCACTCCAATGCAGTTAGAAGCACACGTAGCAGGGTGAAAGCCTGGCACCAGGACTTGACATCCACAACGCTGGCTCGTGAGCCACAACCTGAAGCTTCTCCATGGTCAAGTGCTTACAAACATCAAGGAAGAACCATTAGATAAAAAGCTCTCATTCCACCAAAATCTATTTTTGTTCAATGCTTAGCTCTGTCTAGGGAATAGGTTTTTTTTTAAAGCTTGCATGCAATTACTTAATTTAGGTTAAGCTTCAAATTCCCACTTTGCTGCTGTTCTATTATTTGCAGCTCGTTTAGCAATGTAAACAATTTAGTTTATTTATGGAATCGATGACATGGTTTAATTTTAGCCAGTTCTTGGAAACACGTACTTCTTGCTTTGTGCTCATTTCCATTGGAAGCCTTTGGCCAAGTGGTGAGGCTGTTAACTGTTCAGCTCGGCTTTGATCTCAAACCACTGCTGATGAGAGAGGGAGGTTCATCCCAATTAAGGTGCGAGTAGGGACTTGAGATGGCCTGAGCAGCTTGTTCTCTCCTGCACGGTTCACAAGCCCTTTATCACCATCTCTTCTGAGTTCCTCCAGGTTGCCACTGAATCTCTCGGAGCAACCTGGGGGAGCAGGAGAATCCCACCCCTTCCTGGGGCTGGGGGAACCATGCATTACAGACAGGCACTTGTCTGTGATCATATTGATAGTGTGTGTCAAAGCTGGGGATGGAAGTGAGTTCCTCCCAGTCAGGTCAGTGCCCCACATACTAATAAAGTACAGTCAGTCTCAATGGAGGTTTCTCCTATGCCACGTGTGTGGGGTGATGCCTGGTGCTTTCATCCGGTTGTTTCTGTCTCTCAGTCACAACTTTCAAGATGCCTGAGGATCCTGTGAGTCTCCTGGATGCACAAGTGACTGGACCAACCGCTGAGCAGCTCATCAAGTCGGATTTCCCTGAGCAGTCATTTAAGCCCAAAGTACAGATTGCCTTCCAAACGCTTCCAGGGCAGTGCCCTCGGAGTATCGAAATTGAGAGGTGAGTGAAGCAGAAGTGCTCAGTCACAGATTAAACCAGTGGCAAAGCACCTGGTGGGAAGGAAGGGCCAACCCAGGGGAGCTCAGGTGCATGCAATGTACCTGGGTGACAGGAATGGGTGGAGCCAGGATCCACCCCTTCCCAGTCCTCATTTAAGGGTTGGCAATGGAGGTAAAGGGCATCTTGCTGGAGACCCCAACAGCATCATGTTATGAGGGTGTGCAGAGTTATAGGTATGGAAGCCCTTCTGGGAACATTAAATGGTCAATTTCCCCTATCCAATTCCCAACAGGAAAAGAAAGCTGTATCTTAGTTTGGATATCACTCAGCTCTTAGCCAGTGAGGGGATAGACTCCAATCAGCTGACACCAAGGCACCAAGATCCTGGGAGCGTGCCAGCTGTCGTGGGGAAGGAATATCCCATTTACCTCCCACTGAAGGTAGGAGAGTGCGTCTGGCTCTTGTGATCTCCCTGCTTCTGCCGCAAGATGTTTGTGTTGTTGAGTGACAGATGGCAGCAGAGGGGCAGTCTGGCAGGATGGCATCTAAAGTGGGAGTGTGTATGGAGCAAAGGTGTGTCACTGAGTTCCTCCGGGTGGGGAAAAAATGGCACTCGTTGGCACTTGCTGAATGTGGAAACTAAACAGGAGATGTGAGCTCAGTGAGGTGGTAGTTTGTGCATTCCAGTAGTGGTGACAGCAGCAGTGGGTCTCCTCGCTCATGTTATGGCTTTTTAGATCTTTGACAATGAAGAATATGACTGTCGAACTCCAGAAGAGTGGATCTCTCTAGGACTGGAGCCAGGATCTCACGACAGAAAACCGGTGCCTGGGAAAGCACTTCTACCTACAGACGATGTACTGGGACACGGTAAAGCCTGAATGAGTCACTGTGCAGGTGGTGCATCACTAACAATTATGGGCCCATTCAGCAGAAGGGACTGTGTAGGTTCTGATGAATGCAGCTCTGAACAGCAGAAAAGCAATGGCTTGTACTGATCAGGTTCAGAGGTCAGGGCAAGAGACCAAGGGACCTGATGGCTGTCAGTCCTGCCCTAGACTGACTGGTTCTGTATTTTAGATGGCTGACTTCTTGCTGTGTGTCTGTGTACAATTGCCCTGGGGAGCACAGCACCTGATTGCTCCTCAGAGGAGGGAAATTGAGGGCTCTGGTGTGTGCAAGTAATTTGGAAGGCTGTGTGGTGAAACTTGAGTTTGTTATTTAGTTATCACAGCAGTATTGATCTGAGATTGACAGAGATTCAAGCTAATAAATTGATTTCAGTGTAGCCTTACCACTCTGACCAGGAAAGTCTATTTGCTATGTAGCCCTTAGGAGAAGGGCTAAAAACATCCTATTGGGATAAGTTTAAAAGAAACCTAACCCTGTTCTAATCCTCGATTCTCTTCTCAGAGGACCCCAAAAGCCAGAAGTTAACCTACGAGTGGATTGATGTTGGCGTCCTGGATTATGACAAGGAGACAAAGCTCTACTTGGTCCATAAGTTAGATAAAAATGGGCTGGTGCGTGATGAAGAAGGGAGACCCATCCTCCGTGGAGGAATAACTCCAGAAGGTGTTGCAAGTAATGCTTTTGGGGAGCTAGCATCTCTCCTTGTATCTGTTTAACCTGTCCTGAAAAGCCTTCAGGAGAGAGACCTTCATGCCTCATTTTCAAAACCTATTTGAGGGCTTCCCTATGGAAGCTCAACCGTTCTCAGTCTCCCACCTTCTCTGCCTTCATGACAAGTGAAACACCGTTCTTTTTGGGCCAGCACTGTTTTGAGGGGTCACGGGCAGATTAAGATCAAACATTCACCTCCTGAGAAGCTTGGAGGTGCTGCTAATTTCATGCTTCCCGCTGTCCTCAGACCTGGTCCTTCACTTTGATCTCCATTAAGCTGACCCAGTTACGTTGTCCATTAAATAGCTGCTGTCAGCACTGTAAACCATTCAGAGTTCTGTGTTCCTTGTCGAATGCTGTAAGCTTTATTTTCATTCTTTTTCAGGAAGAGCCCCATTGCTGCCATGTCAATACTGGGTGCCACGAGTTTACCTGCAGTTTCTGGCTGAAGATCCTCGGGTGTTTGCACAGAGAATCGTTTCTGCCAACAACTTACGTAAAAAGACGCAGCTGCTGCTGCTGTATCACCTCTATGTGGACTGCATGCCCACAGATGGACTGAATAGCATCAGCGAGACAAGCATGGAGAAAATGAAGCTGTGGGCTCTACATACACCCAATCTGAAGAAGAACAGGTAAAATATCAAGTACCTGCCTTGGGTCTCAGCCTTTAGCTAGTTAATGTTGTGGGACTTCATAGATTTATGGCACGAGTGGCATTTGATGCAGATTTGGGGCATCCAGCTCAGCCCTTGGATTTCACCTGGTTTCTAGCATGTGCAAACCCCACTCTCTTAGCCAGGGAGTCATCAGAAGTAAGTAGGATGAGAGCCCCAGTGGCATCTGTGCAGGATGGGTGATCTGTTAGTGTTCCCCAGTGAGGGAGATGCACTTTGCATGCAGATCCACTGAGCCATGCTTACAGCTGTGGTTAAGTGACCTCCAGCAGCAGAAAGTAGGACAGAAATGCCCTGGTTGAACATGCTGTCTCCCTGAGCTTCCAATGGCACAGATCAGTCATTCCTGAATTGATCTGCAGACCATCACCTGCCTCCAAAGAAATGGCTGTTGTCTGCTGGTGGCGCTTCTACCTGTTAACTGCTCCAATAAACAAATCAAAAGATCTGCACAGGGTGAAGCCAATAGAACAGAAGATCTCCACCTGAATATAATCAAGCGTCTCTCTAAGATGCAGCTCATATCAGGGAGGCGTTTTAAGAGTCCCTGGGTTGATGAATCATGAGCCATTAGTGGTGTGGCTGAGAATCAGCTGTGACTTATTGCCCTGCTCAGAGACAGGAAGGTGTGAGGGGCTTCATGCTCTGCGAAGCTAAATGGGAGGGCAGGTGAGTAATTAGTCTGTTTGTGTGCAGAGATATAGGCAGAAAGAAGAGTACTATGCCTGCCTGAGGTGGAAGATGATGATTTCCTAGGTCAAGCAGATCAGGGCTTCAGGATTTACCTGAGGAAAGCTAGAACGTGTCAAGAGATGCTGAGCAGGAGGCAGCTGGGAGGATGCCCCAGATAGCCCAGCTCTTCCAGAATTACAAGCAAGCTTCTTCAACTCATGGTTATTTCCCCCTTCCATCTGTAACGCTGCTCAGTCTGCGTGCCCTCAGTAGAGATTTTGCTCTCGTCTGAAAAGGCACCTAAGGAGGCTGAGTCCTCAGGTGCTCACTTAAATGTCTGATTGAAAGCTTTGCTGGCTGTTCCAGTGTCTGCACAGCTGTCTTAGTGTGTTGTAAGTGAGCTTATGGGCTAGCAAGTATGGAAGGGAGGGAGTGAAGGGTTTTTGCAGTAGAGCTACAGACAGGCTTCTGTTAAGGCACTGTGGGTTACCATTGTTTCCTTGTCTTGTAACAGAGTGTTAGGCCGCATGGGCTGTCTGGAGAAAGAAGTGAAATTAGACTACAAGCGTGCTATGAACAGGATGATCTTTGACAGAGCAGTTACTTCCAAACCTCAGATACTTTCTTATGTCACCTTGCCAGACAAAGAGGAGAGGAAAGTACCAGAGAAAGGTATGGGGAGCAGCCGAGCAGTTTGAATGTGGTGTGCTTGTAGAATCTGTCTGTGATAGGATTGGTGCTTTGTTGCAGAAACTCTCAGGTTCACACTGATGCTTAGTGCTCATAAGGGACAGCAGGAGGAAACTTTACTAGCCTTCTGAGTGTGCCATCCTTTCATCCAGCCATCGACTGAAACTGCATCCATGAGAAGTTTTCCTAGGGAGAGTCCTCACCAACTGTGCCCTAAAACAGAGCTGCACTCTTCTTCTATAACAGAGATGTCCTTGCAGGCAGTCATGTGTTCTTTTGTTTGTTGCCAGGGCTCGTCTGCATCCCGGACTATCCTTTTGACAAACAACGAGCAGCCTTCAGTTTTGTCTCGCTCCTGACCAAGCCAGAAGTCATCTTTCTCCTTACACAGGTGCAAGATGAGTGCAACAAGGCAGCTTCCATGTCTCTGTTTAACTCGAGCTTAGCTGAGCATATCAGCTTGGAGGAGTTCGAAGAGATTCAGACCCAGACCTTCACTCAGGTGAGAGGAGCCATAAGGGCCCCTAGTCAGCATCAGCCAGTGCTGCCCTTGAGCTTGGTCATGCATCAGACAAGTGGCCACGTAGGGCTGCTGAACCCCTTTTTCCTCTTCCTTATCTCATGCAGATTGCAGTCCTGATTGGCAATTACAGGTTTCCCATTTGTTTTTATTTCCCTCTTCCCTTCAGCTGCAAAGCACACGAGCTCCGATTTCTCCTGAAGCGCTCATGGGGGTAATGCTTTTCTACACTCCATGTTCTTTATGCACTTAATTAGATTACTCTGCTTGCAATGCCAATAGACTAGGACCAAAAAAAATTGCAGCTCTGTAATAACTCTCACCAGAAGATTTTCACGCTCTCTAAATGAGGACAGCACTTGGCACTCTGGATAGGGCCATGCATGGTACACAGCTTACTGATAGCTTTGCAGTGGGGCAGGTATGGCTCCTTCCCAGTCCTATGCTGCTTCAGATAGGCAGTGCTGTTGTCTGCTGAGTGTCTGAGGTTGTGTTATTGCATACAAGCAGCAGCTGCCTGTGGAGCAAAAGTGACACTTGGTGGTATTTTAATAAAAGAAAGCACTGCAGGCTGCTGCTGCCCTTGGCTACTTCCCACTTTCTCCTCACTTGTCGAGAGAAGACAACAGTGTGTCCTTTACTTGCTCATCATACTGTCTGCACAACTTCTTATGAGAGACCCTGACACAGCTCCAGGGATACTGCTCGATAGAAAAGAGAATGAAAAGGGAAGAGTGTATACAAAGAAAGAACAGAGCTCTCCTGCTTTTTCATATCGGGCTTTCTTTGTGTAGGTCCTTTGTCAGCGAAGGCGTATAGTAAGGCAGATGCCATGTGTGGGCATGGAGAGTTGCTGTGTAGCCACCACAACTAAAACAGCACTGCTTGGTTACTTGCCTGACCATGCTGCTTCCTCAGCAGCGCTTGGAAGCTGACCCGGTTTACCTTGTTTCTTTGCCCTAGGTGCAGGCTTTTCTCAAGGACACTTGGATCGATACTCTAAAGACTGCAGTAAAGATGAGCCTGAGAGATGCAGGCATAGGCTGGTACAACCTGGAGCGGAGCAGCTGGGATGTCTACCAGATGTCCAAACTACATCAGCTGATGAAGCGCATCAAATTCATCCTGCAGGACTCGGTGCGCTTTCTGGTGCAGAACTCGCTCATCAGTTTCATCCGGCTTTTGCTGGATGCTTGCCACGGTGTCTTGAATTGCTCAGAGGGGATGGAGTGGGAAGATGACCTCATCAATAGTCCCTACAGGTAAGGAAGGGAGAGAAAAGAAAGCCAAATGGAGAAAAGAGCAGAGAAGTGAAGTGCTGTTGTCTTTCTGAGTGCTGTCTTTGCAAGCAAGCAAAGAGGATGTCCTCCTCCCCTCTGCTTTCATCTCCTGGTGTTTTAGTATTAGTACCAGTTGCGTACTGTTGTCTCACACATCCCTGCTCTACCTCATCTCTTCCCACTGCAGGCCTCGAAGGAATCCAATCTTCGTTATTGACCTTGTGCTGGATGACAGTGGTGCTCACTTCAGCCCTCCAGAGGAGAGTTTTAAGGAGTCCATCCTTTCTCTATTGGACAAGGGAATCCTGGCGACTCACGCTATCCCACAGCTGGAGAAGGTAACTATTCTGCATCAACAGTGATATAGCTGTGCAAGTGGTATTGCAGGACACCATCAAGCTTGTACTGAGGGAGAGATACAGAAGGAGGTAGTAGATGCCACCTCTTCTTTGGGGGCCATGGTTAGCTGTGCTGGTCCTGAAAGAGCTCTGTCCTTTCTCTTCTAGTATGTAGTGGAGAACATACCCATCTCAGGCACACCCTGCCTGGAATCAGTGGACCTTCATGAACCAGTAGTGGAAGAAGCACGTACGGTTCTGCAGTCTGCCATTGAGAAGGCACTGATCCCTCTCCGAGCCTATGCTAAGAAATATGAGAAGTTCTTAGAGCTCAACAACAATGACATCCAGTACTTCCTAAAGTAAGTGGTGTATTGCAGCCCCACCTTTGAAACGAACAGCAGACCTTTCCTCAAGCTGCTGTGTGGATACATGTGGGAGTGCAGGACCTGTTTTGAGCCCACAAGCCTGTATGATGTGTCTCAGGTGCTCGTACCATCAGAGGCAACCTTTGGCCACAGGCAGTGCTCCATGTTTTTAGAGGAAACTGGTGATGGCAATGAGAATTTCTTTGTGTCTATGAGAGCAGTCACATTCCTGACACGCTTGTAAGTGTAATTGGAGATATTAATGGCCCTAAAAATGACTCACTGTGTTTGAAAATCCAATTAGCATGCTTGACTCTGACCTCCTTCAAACAGAGTCTGTTCAGGCTGATAACATTCTGTAGGAGGTAAAGTTTTCCTCTGTTTCAGCCTCATTGTTTTCACTGCCAAAGCTCCTCTTCACACCTATGCTGTCCTCTAGTTACTTTAATGGTCTTTTTTTGCTCCAGTCAGTACAAACTGTGGGTCCGAAGTCCTATTTTCTTTTGTTATTCCAAATTCAGTTACTGACAGATCCCTTGTCCTTTGTCTCTTCATCCCCTGTAAGGTTCCTCAGCTACACATCAATTCAGTGTGTTCTCGTACTTTGCTGTGATACAAATACACTCCTCACTCCCTATGTAGACACACCTTCTGTTGTAAGGCCTGGAAGGCAATGGTAGCCTCTTACTCTGTGGCTATAGAAGTTGTATACATCCAAATAGGAGCTGTTCTAATAGCTGTGAACAGACTCATTACTGACTTCATGTCTTGATCCTTTGGGTGGACACGTCTGGACATCTTTTGAACAGCAGGGATATTCAGATAAGCTTAAGTTCTACATGATATTTTTTCTTGCTGCTGCTTTTACTTGCAGAGACTACCAAGAGCAATGTCCATCTGCCGAGGAGGTAACAGCCATCGTGAACACGTACTTGTCTGAAAAGGAGAACCTGGACAACTCTCTACCTACGTCTGTCATCATTGGTCCCTTCACGGTCAGAGTAGGAGTTGTTAAGCAAAACTTGTCCAAAAAGTATGAAGCACTCGCCACTTCCATGTTGGACTTACTGGCTGAAAACCTCCATTCAAAGGTGGAGAGTGTAAGTCACCTGGTTGAATGTGTTAAATGTCTTGTCTTGTTCTTCTGCTTTTGAAGTTGCTGTGCTTGTGAGATGGCCAAAAGGCAGCAATTGAGCCCATAT
This sequence comes from Excalfactoria chinensis, assembly GCF_039878825.1. Classification (NCBI taxonomy): domain Eukaryota; kingdom Metazoa; phylum Chordata; class Aves; order Galliformes; family Phasianidae; genus Excalfactoria; species Excalfactoria chinensis. Next base: position 16,399,716 of record NC_092836.1, read on the forward strand.
TAATGAGAACTTTTGAAAGATTACACTGGAGTTATTTGTTATAATAAATAAATCAGGACTCAACCAAATAATTCATATGCCTGACAAAAGTCTTTTGGGATGTAGGTCTCCTACTGCCTTACAGGAACATCTCTGGATTGAGAAGCTAATAGAAGGCTGGAAGGTCCTTCTGATTGCTCTAAAGATAACTGGAATACAGACAATTACGGCTTCCAGTTCTCACTGAGATGAGGCTTGCTTGCTCCGTGCTGAAGCTGCATACCTGTAGGGCTGATCTCTTCTTTGCTGTGTTCTCCTGCAGATCTGTGGTGTGTACACAGCTGTCAGCTCGAGGATACATGAAAAGCCAAACAATATTGAGGAGCTGACTGAGCTGCGGGAGTGGATGAAGGCCGTCCCTGAGCAGCTGGCTGTGCAGGAGGTAGGATGTGCTCTTCCTATGTGTAACACTAAAAACACTGAAAATTAGTGCTGTTTTCAAGAAAGTGTTTCTGCTCCCTAATGCTTACGTTGCTGAACTAATTCCTTATTATGGTGTCTTAGTGCTGAGTTGCCTCAAAGCAATGTGCTGTGTAGGTTTCCTCCCACTTGTGCGTGATAAACAAATGCACCAGGCTGTAAGCTGACTTGGCCATGCCAAAGGAATAACCTGGAGAATAACCCAAAGCCCTCCATTTCTGTCTAGCATGTTTCATTCATGAAGAACAGAGAGGGATATGGTGGGACAACAGAGAAGCAGCCTTATATCACGTTAAGCTTGTGTGACTAAGGCACATCATGAAAATGAGGTGTGCAGCAGAGAGTTGGGATTAGCGTGTTCTTAAAGGTGTCTTTTTTTGGTCTCTTTCTCTCACCGTGTGCAGGATCTGATTTGTGAAGTCATGGAAGATTACAAAGTCCTGGAGGAATTCCTTTACAATCTCAAAGAGAAAGATTTCAGTGACAAGTGAGCACAATGTCATTCCTCCCACTGTCAGAGCGGGACACTTTGCAGCAATTACTGCTCTCAGTGCTTCAGGGTCTGTGTGTCTATCAAAAGCTCCAGCAGAACTTTTAAGCACCACTCAGCTCTATGAGCCCTGAGTTCTTGACATGGAGCCTATGGAGGAATACAGATTCATGTTGCCTTCAAGCCTGGGCAAAGGCGAACTGGTAGCTATTAACCTGTTTAAACATCTTAAAGCTCTTCTGTCTTGGTTTTTTTGAGACCTTTGCACCATGCAGGAGAAAACCTAACAACACACAAACAAAAACCCACAGAAAAGCAGCTCAGCTTAGCACAGATGTGTTGGGCCTACTGGTCAAACTTGGCACATGCTGAACTAGGAGGTGATGGCTGCATTTACCAGTGCTTAGCAGGTCCATGGCCTTGAGTATAATACTGCAGAGCTTGCATCTGGCATTGTACTCAAGCTCACCAGTCCAAATGGTGCAATAGTGGGCAATGGCTAAGAACCAAGAAACATGTCTTAGAATAAACAGCCACATTGGACAGCCTTTCCTGTATCTGCATCACGCTCCTTGGAGCACTGTGCAAATGCCAGAGCTTCACTTTATCTGGGTTATCCTGGCCACTCACTTTCCTGCTTAACAGGAAGCTGGTGACATCAGTAGCCCTGAAAAGCTAAAATCTCTCAGCCCATTTTTTGTCCAAAGAAAGACATTCCCTCTGGATTGCCCACTGTTGTTTTGGGATGCCCGCTGTTGTTTTGCTATCTTCTGGATTTCCAGCAAGATTCCTAGATCTGTTCATCTTAACAAGGCCCTCTACCTCTCTTGAGGGCTCTCAGATTCCATAGCCTAGTCACAAGGGCTACAAGGAACTGGGAGATATTTCCTTGTTGAAGCCACATGAACTTCTGTTTTTGTAAAGCTTCCCTGTTTGGATGGAGCTCACCTTCTCATTCTGTTCCTTTCAGCATTTCAAACACATGCTCAAAAAGCTTTTCTCTTTCTCTCGTGGCATCATCTGAGTGCAGGTGGGCTGCAAGTTACTGGCCTGTGAAAATAGCTATACAGACTGAGGCTATTCAGCTCCAGCACATGCAGGATGAAGACAGATTCCGTGAAATCCAAGTAACGGATCACAATGTATTTGAAGAGAGACTGGAGGACATGAAGGTATTAAGCTCCCGGCAACTTCTTTCTTATGTACTCAGTTCCCTACAAAGCGTCTTCCATGATGTGCTGCCATCAAGGGGAAAAAACAGAAGGCAGGGAACTCACCTTGCTTGGAAGACCCTGAAACAATAGCAGAGTTTTGGCAGAGCCTTAACTTTGAATGTAACAAGCACACTTAGGAAGCTGAGATGTCCAGAAGCAGCACTCAGGTTCTCTGCCTCTCATGCCTTCCGTTTCTCTTCCAGCTAACTGTAGGTGAGTTTTCTGTCCAGGTGGACATCAAACAAGCTCATACTTTGGCAAATGAAGCAAGGCTGGTTGAGAAGCAGCTGAAGGAGCTTCAGAATTTGGCAACTCTGTACAACAACAGGGAAAGGATCTTTGGGATGACAGTGACTAATGTAAGTACTATTTCCCATACCTACATAGCCCTAACCCTTGTTGGGCCTTCTGGGTGGTAGGTAGAACAATAAGTCACAGTTCCTCCAGGAGAAATCTTCTGTGCTCTTTTGGGTTTTTTGATGCTGATTAGAGACACTCCTTAGTCCCATAGAGAATCATGGCCACTCTATCACTCTGTGCTGAAGAAGAGCTGGTCCCAGATGAATGTTCATGAGCCTCATCTTGCTCTTTCTATGAGAGATTTTGGGTGTCTGTGCTCAGACTTGAGTGATGTTGATGAGTCAGAGACGTAGGTCTTGATGCAGCAGATAATGAGCATTGATTTCTGTAAGGCAGCTAGTGCAGTTGTGTAGATGTAAATGACAGTGGTTGCATAGTGGTGTGTGGTGATAGCAGGGCTCAGATGATGACATGTTCTCCTAAGGCAACAGTTTATATAGTTCCAAACACTGACTTTTGCCTGTGGCTGTTCAGCTGTCAGTGCGTCACTGTCACCCACATCCAGCCCAGTCTGGCTGCAGAGCAGAAGTGAAGTTTACACGATCCCTTCCCGCTTCTCAGTCTGTGATTATTTCACTGCAAGGACCCAAATTCCAATGCATTCAATATGAAATGCACTGTGTGCTGCTTCTGTGTGCTGCCTATCATAGCCTCTTCATTCACAACAGGGCATTTGTAAGGCAAGTGCTTTCTATGCCAGACGTGCTGCAGCCTGACCATGTAGCGCCCAGCTTTGCCAGTTTCTCTTTGTTGGAATCTATGTTTTGGTCCCATGAGAAGACAGTCTGATGCATCCTCTTGAAAGCAGTAGTTTTCTCATTGCTTGCTTGAGGTTCAAAACAGAACTGTGCCCTCTTTAGCCTTTTGACAGGCTTGCTTTTTCTTTCTTTCCGAAGTACAAGAAGCTATCCAGGATGGTGAAGGACTTCCAGCCGTATTGTGATCTCTGGACTACAGTGTCGGACTGGCTGAACTGGTGCAATAGCTGGATGGACGGTCCTCTTGCTGAAATTGAAGCTGAGCAACTAGAGAAGAATGTCAACGAGTCTTTTAAGACAATGCAGAAGTGTGTGAGGCAGTTCAAAAACTCACCAGGTAGCTGTGCAGTCTGGGGACAGTTTTGCTGCTTGAGGTGCTGGTTTGGCATGGAAACAGCCAACCTCCGAATTACTTCTATACTTAGTTTGAGCTCATCCAGCCCTTGCGATTCATGTGCAAATCTTTTTATCATGACCCCTTGTGAAAGTGGAACCAAGTCTTCAGTCACAGCTTAACTTCCCATTCCTTGATGCTGTGAGATCCATTGGTCATCCTTTGGAGCTAACTGTAAAATCTCTGACCAGATGGCTTAGATTGAAACATATTTTGCAGTGGGAAATTTTTTGATTCATCCTTTTTAACTTGAACTCTCTCTTAAACAATGCCATGAATCAGCCCCAATGGAGGAGGTGACGAGTGGATGAGTGAGTAACTATGAATCATTATGGTAAACAGAAATACTAAGAATACCTGCTCATATTCATGGCAATATTCCCTTCCACCTGGTACAGTGTATGCTTTGGCCTTGAGTCTCCTTGCCTTCGCATACCACTAGTGGGGATTGTGGGGTGCTCACGTCCTTGCTGTGACTACCATGCAGGTGCAGTCAAAAGGAGGCACGTGTGGTAGCTCAGAAGGGAGTCTTATGGTGAACTCTGGGCTAAGGCTTACTTCTGCTTAGCATGGACTTGCTTCCAGCAGTTGTGAGGCTAATAAGCAGACCTGCTTCTAGGAGCAGGCTTATATCCTTGCTTAGCAGCAGCATAGAGAGAATCTTCAAGCCCCCATCTTCCATTGCTTTCTCTCCTGCTGCTTTTCCCCATATCCCGTGTCTACAAGCTCATCAGGCTACAGGTAACTCCTTGTAGGAAATTAAAGCAACTTCCTCCCATGCTGTTATTGCTGATGGTTTTTCTGTTTCTCTTCCTGAAAGCATGCCAGGGTGTAGCAATGGAGTTCCGAGACAAGATTGAAGAGTTCAAACTATACGTTCCCTTAATCCAAGGGCTGAACAATCCTGGTATGGGCAGTCGGCACTGGAAGATGCTGTCAGAAGATATTAACATGGATATCGAGCCGGATCCTGAGCTGACACTTCGTCGCTGTTTGGATATGAACCTGCAGGACCACATTGAGACTATTACCAAAGTAGCTGAGATAGCTGGCAAGGAATACGCTATCGAGAATGTGAGGAGAGAGGGATTTGTGTCTGGTTGTCTTTAGGGAGGTTTCTATTGGGCTTCTGTTGAGCAGCCATTTGTTGCCTTGGGTAGCATTTGTGTCCTTCCAGAGCATTATGCACATTCTGCAGCACATCTCAGAAGCCCCTTAGAAAATGGAAGCAATGACCACCTGGTTGAATTAATGCACTAGAAGTTATTTTGCCTCGCAAGGAACCTACAGTTTTAGCATAACAGCACTACATGATGGTCAAGTTGATGCACTGGTTGGTTCCCTCACCTCAGTGTGAGACTGGTAACAGTTCAGGTTGAAATAATTCGACTGACAGCATTCTCCCTGTCAAAAATCATGTCAGCAAGATTAGCTGTGACTAAAAATGGAGGTGGCAAATCCTTTTAGGTGGTGAATGTGTGCGAGGAGGATTTGCTGGCTCTGGAAATGTATAGGCTGGATAGTCTTTCAGTTCATCAGTTCTGATATGATCTGAGGTGGTCTTAATTGAAAACCATTACTATATGGCAGCTCTTGTTTCCTGAAGTCTCAGGTGAGTTGCCAGTGGATACAGCCACCCCCTCCACAAAGCCATTGTTACCATTATCACTAACAGCAATTCTGCTGGCATCTTCTGTGCATCCAAGTAGTATCGGTGGTGCACTGTGGATTCTGAAACTGCCACTTCCCCTCCAGGTGTCCTTCTAGGACAGCATCAAGGTGTTGAGTCCACAGGCAAATGGATGCATTAAATACACAGCTGCAGTTTTCAGTGGAATCCAAGGGCAAAAAAATCTGTCAACAGGCATTAAGAGATGTGGGAGGTGCAATAACCAATACATGCATTGTGTCTGAGGACTAAATTGCTTGTTTCTCTGTTCCAGGCACTCAACAAGATGGAGAGTGAATGGAACTCTGTTTCATTTGCTGTATCACCTTACAAAGACACGGGTACCTTTATTCTGAAAGACACTGATGAAGCTTCTCAGCTCCTAGATGATCATATTGTCATGGTTCAGAGCATGTCCTTCTCGCCATTCAAGAAACACTTTGAGGACAGAATGAACACATGGGAAAATAAGCTGAAGATGACTCAGGTACTGGTTTCTTAGCTACGTACATCTGAAGGCCAGCATCTAGCCTGTGCTGCCATGCCTTAATGTGGACGCTGTGGGCAGGTACACAGCTATCAAGAAGATAATATCTTAGGAGGAAGAAGTCTGGTTCAATCTCTCCGACTCTAATAAAGAGGACAAACTCAGTGCCTCATTCTGCAAACAGAAGGGATGGGATTTCAGCCCTTTTTCTACCTTTGACAACACTTTTTGGTGGCACCTCTAATAACCTTACTCTAAGTGGATCTTAACTGTCCACATAAAAGCATTCATATATCAGAGTAGGATAACACATAGAATGCTGCTGTTCAGTACCAGATCTGGCAAATGATGCTGGCACTTCTATGTCAGACCTGAGCCTGAATGTGCAGGATGGAGCAGGACTCTACCAGCAGAACTGCAGTTAGTTGCAGGGGAAAAAAAATCTGCACAGTTACCTTTCTGGACAGCTCTGATTTACAGCAGCACTGCTACCAGTTATTTGTAATTGCTTGTTTGTTGGTGCTTACCATCTGGGTGTGCTTGGGCCATAGCGCTGGAGAGCTGATCTTGTCTCATAAGGGTACAGAAATGCTACTGTCTGCCCTAAGGCAGAAGGTGATATGGGGAAATGCAGTTCTTTACTGTGTGGTTTTGACTGTGACATTTTGTTTTCACCCTGCCTTTCCTACTACTTTAGATTTTGTTCATTCCTGTCTGTAAAGGCCCATGAATCTTCTCCTGGGAAGTGGCTTATCGGGGTTAGCTGATGGGGTATGGATGGGGTATGGCAAACACAGCTTCCTGCAGTATGAGGAAACCTCACTTCTTGCTGGGTCAAGTGACTGTATGTGTGCAGGGAATGGTAGAAGACAGCTTCATGTAACCAAGGCTGGTTTCCTCTGGCAGGAAGGCAGGCAGTCAAACACACTCCTTTGTGGGGTTGGGCAGTTACATGTTTTGTATCCCAGTTTTGGTTGCTTTAGTCAAACAAGGTTCATGGAAGGGGTGTCCTGTCCTTCCCACTAGGATGTCCTCGAGGAATGGTTGAACTGCCAGTGCTCTTGGCTCTACCTGGAGCCCATCTTTAGGTCAGAAGACATCAAAAGGCAGCTGCCAGATGAAAGCGAGCGCTTTGAGGTGGTGGATAAGGACTGGAGGATCGTTATGAAGAACGCTAATGAGAATCCTGAGGTGAGTGCCTTGATAAAAGCACAGTTATCCCAAATTCCTTGGAGCTGTATCACATGAGTCACTGCTTTTGCAATGGTCAGTGCTGTATAAGCAATAAGACCTTGCCCAGATGAGTGTGCTAGATTTCTTTTCTTGGACTCTGACCTTTCCTTCTGCTGTCTAAGTCCACAGAGCCATTGTCCATGATGTCTTCCATCAGCCTGTTGTCTCTCATTGAGTCTTCCCTAGCACTCAGAGTCTGTACCTCCAGTGACACTTGTAACCAGCCTAAACTGTAGCCATGAGGGACCTCCTTTGGTTCTTCCTCAGGGCTGAATCTGTAAGACTGTTTAGGGTTATTGCTTGGCTCTTCCCTTGCTCTTGCCTGGTTTCTGTGTCCCAGTGCAAGTGCTCTGCACTCCTCTATTTTCCACTCCCCAAGACTCCATCACTTCTTCTTTATTACGAATGTTAGCATTTAGAGGAATCCAGACATGTATGTGTCATATTCATAAGTGCTATTTCCCCTCCTTGCCCACAAAGCTCACACCTCTCCAGATCCTCGTGAGATCTCTCCTGTGAATGAATCATTTTGATCCTATCCACTGGGCAGCTCAATTATCTCCAGTGCCTCATGCCCACATGCTCAGAATACTGATGTTTCCCGTGTCCCTGCTCTGCCTATAGGTGATGTCTTTGTGTCCCGATCCTGCGCTGTTAGAAAGCCTGCAAAACTGTAACAAGTTACTGGAGCTTGTGCAGAAAGGGCTGAGTGAATACCTGGAGACCAAGAGAGGTGCTTTTCCCAGGTAACCTCAGATTTCAGTGGGCTGGGTCATGCTTCCTGGTTCAGAACATAGGAAAGGAGTGGTTCACTCCAGTTAACTGTGCCAGGGAAGAGCACAGCAGAGAACTATAAGCTTATGGTGTTGTCATAGGAGTGTAAACATCAAGAAGTGCTGTGCCTTTCTATGCTGCCATCTGATGGGGAGAACACAGGCAGGCACAGAAGTTGGAAGTTAAGGGCAGTCTGGTAATATAGTGTGTCTGTGCCTTTCAGTTGTGATTTGTCTGCTAAGGATGATATGAAGCAAAATAACCTCCATCCAACTGTGCCTTATTCCCAAAGGAATGCTACTATTCTTTGAAAGCTGCTTTTCATGGGCATAGTTGATTAGTAAGTAGATAAGTAGAGAGAGAGGGGTAGACGGTTTAGGCCACAGCTGATACTTCTACACAAATACAAAGAATGGGATTGTTCATCTCGCCTGGACTCCATTCATGATGCTGTGCTCAAGAGAACCTCCTCTCAGAGCTCAATCTTTGTTTTCAGGTTCTACTTCCTTTCGGATGATGAGCTGCTGGAAATACTGTCCCAGACAAAAGACCCCACTGCTGTCCAGCCTCACCTTCGGAAATGCTTTGAGAACATTGCACGGGTAAGTCAAAGCAAGTGCTTAAAGGTTTGGCCCACCTCTGAGGAGCTGATGTTGTGGGGTGTTCTGAGATCTGGGGGAGTTCTCACGTTTCTGCTGTATGGAAATATCTGCTGTAACCTATAACTGTAGGCACTGCAAGATGCAAACTTTGCCACCAGGAGAAAGCAACAAGTTGATTCTTTCAGGCAGCTTCTTTCTTCTGTGGGGGATAAAAGACTCGAGTTGGTTCTGCCCATTACTGAACAGCATTAAGAAAAGAGGTGGGGTAGATAAGACTCTCAGTCTGCAGAGCATAAGAACACATCTCCAGCATGCTCCACGGGAGCAGAACAGTTCTCCACAGTTAACTGGCTGCCCTGGATTTGGGATTCAAGCAATCTGACTTTAGATGACTCAGAGCCAGACATGTGCCTTTGAACTGGACACACGTGATTACCTTTTAGACAACGGGGATCTGCAAAAGGCAGCTTACTGGAAGGTTTCTTAGTTGACCAAATAAGAAGGAGAGGACAGTCCTGGGAATACCTGTCTGTCTCACTGCAGAAGTTAGAAATAGAATCACAACATGATTTGGGTTTGGATTTGTGTTGGATCTTTGCTCCCGCAGACAGCAACATCTTTCATCAGATCATCTTGTCCAGTAGCCTAATTGTTAAAGAGCTCGGATGTAGCTCTTGACTCACACCTGGTGAGGATGGAATGCCCCACTTGAGAACAGCCTCAGGAGGGAGTAAACAAGCCTGAACTGAGCTGAGTTTCTGCTTTTATCCTGACTTAGGAGCTGGGTGGGGTTAACCCTGCTATTTTCCTCTTTATTATTCCTGATTGACTTCAGACTGCAGGGCTAGACACAGTTCACACAACCACAATGCTCAGACACGGGAACCAATCTCCTAGTCATTAGCTTTGGAAGATAGAAAGGAAATTGAACTGGAAGCCTGATGCAAAGCCATTGGAATAAATAAGGGGACTGTCAGTGATTTGCCGGGGCAGCAGAGGAGCTGTTAAAATTTCACTTTTCAAACCAGGCACTCTGACCTCAAGGAAAAATGACCTGAATCTACAGAACTGAACAAGAATCAAGGGTTTGAATTCCAGACAGGCACTGATAAATGTTCACCCTGCCTACAATTTGATTTGCTGCTCTCAAACAAAACCCGTGATGGGAGTCTCTTATTTTAGTATGAGCCTCCTCCATTTTTGGAGGAGGTTGTCTTGCACGTCTGTGACACACTTTGTTGTTATCAGCCAAGCTGGGCACCAGATTTATCATGAGCATTCTATGCTACGTCCTGGCTGTCACTCAGTGGCAGGAAGGCAGGGATAGAAAAGAAACTTGTCATTCATTCACATCTCCTGTTGCGCTTCCTTCATTAGCTACAGTTCCAGGAGGATCTGCAGATCACACACATGTATTCTTCTGAAGGAGAAGAGGTGGAGCTGTTTGCTGCCATTTATCCCACTGACGATGTGGAGGAGTGGCTGCTGGAAGTTGAGAAATCCATGAAGGCCAGTGTAAGGGACAACATAGAAAGATCAGTTGGTGTTTACCCAGAGGTGAGAGTTCTATCACAGACTTGCTGTTCTTTGGTGACCGGGTCCTTGGCTTGCCATAGACATCACTGGTTATGAGGCTAATGAACCTGTGATACTCTACTAGTTGTATAATTCAACCTGTAGAAGGCACTGCTCAGCAGAACAGCTCATGGTCCAGAGAATGCAAACTCTGTATGCTGATTTGACAGTCATGGAATACTTCCTTGTATCATAGAACAGTTCTCTGAACCCATTGCTATTCCTCTCTCCAGGCAGCTCCTTCTATATAAGGATACTGCTTAGAAGGTCTTCACCAGTACTTGTGTTTCATACACTGTGCTGGGGGCCAGTAAAGGCAGCAGTCAGTGATCATGGGGAATGTGTCTCGGTTCTGGTTTCTGTATAAAAGCTATGCTGGTAGAAAATAATAAATGAAACAAGGAAAGCCTCTTAAATAACATCTCAGTTCTTATTTCCTACTATAAGATGCATCATTGAGTAAGTCATTCTTACTGACTTTTTTCTTGTTGTGAAGACACCTCGTACTACGTGGGTCTTGCAATGGCCTGGCCAGGTGACCATCGTTGGCTGTCAGATTTTCTGGACAAAGGAGGTGTCTGAAGCCCTGGAATCAGGAGATTTGGCCAGCAGGCTTTTCCCACAGCTGACTGCTCAGGTAGGAAAGTGAATATAAAGGTAAGATCTTGTCAGAACCGAACTTGTCAGTCATCAGATATGTAGCTTATAAATACAGGTAGGACAATCTGCTGGAGCAGAAACGTTACTGTACCATCAGAATTTCCAAGGGTTGTGCTTTTATCTCTCAGCCTGAACTATGACGTGCATGTGACCTGAAATCAGCTCCCAAAGCCTGGTTGGCTGCATGTGTGTCAATACAAGGTGTTGTTTGGAAATGCAGTCCTGCGTAGTGGGGTTCAAACAAATAAGTAACAGGTTGCCATCATCTTAATCATTAGGATGTTTGTCATCATAAATCTCTAATGTGAGGACTGATAATATCACTGCAGGGGAGTAAGGTTGACTGCACTGTGTTGGTACTCCTGGGTTGTTGGGGTACGGATTGTTCTGGAGTGTTTTCCTTCCCCAGCTGGCTGATTTGGTTGCTGTGGTCCGGGGCAAACTGTCTAAGATGCAGCGAGCAGTGATGTCGGCTCTCATTGTGATCGAGGTCCACGCCAAGGATGTTGCAGCAAAGCTGATTGAGGAGAATGTGACAAGTGTGAATGATTTCGAGTGGATCTCCCAGCTCAGGTAGGGAGGCTCAGCTTGTTGGACCTCACCTGGCCTCCCTGGCCAGTCTTTATTCTCTTTCCCTATCAGCTGTGTCTGTGACAAATGGAAACAAGAGTTTGCATGATTTGTAAGCTGTATCTGTGAGGCACCTCTAACATCCCTGTGAGAAGTGGGATTCAGGTCTCCTATAGATGCCAGTTCTAAGGCATCTGAGACAGACCTGTGCTACCTTATCTCTTCTTCTTGAAAGGCAAATCACGGCACGCAGGTCTCTGAACCCACAGGCTGTAGTTCTATGAGCTGATGTACTGTCTGCCAGAGGGCTTTTATCTTTCTGGTGTCATGTTTGCTCATCACTAGATCCTACTGGACGAAGGGGGACCTGTACATCAGAGCAGTCAATGCTGAATTTCTGTATGGCTACGAGTATCTTGGGAACAGCGGCCGCCTCGTTATCACACCCCTCACTGACAGGTGAGGAAATTGGGTTTGGGGTAGTAAATGTACCTTCTTTTTTTTCTGGAGGAACAAGCCTCGTGAGAGACCAAGAATCTGAACGTGTCAGGCTTGATTCTTAATGTATGTAAATAGAAGCCATTTGTACAGTAATGGTCTCTGTGAGATAGAACGCCCTGGCTTTGGTCCCACTGTGTTCCTAGTGATCAGTGCTCACACTGATTTGCTGACTTTCTCCTGATAGCTAAGGAGCTCTTCTGCAAACCATAAAAGGGTATCTAACACTCTGGAATATGCAGCAGCAATAATAGTGGCACCCTTTTGTAACTGTCCTTTTTATGGGGAGTGAATTTACAGCCAGTGGCAGAAGGATTTATCCACGCAGGCCCCCATGAATACTAATCAAGGCCACATAGTAACTCCTTCAGAGTGCTGCATATCTAAGCAGCTCTGCAGGAAAATAAATGATGGATTCCTGCCTGTCTCCATCTGGAGAGCTCCTTTCTCCTTTCCCAAAGCCAGTAGTAGAAATACTCCTTATCTGCTCTCATCTTGGTTGTAGATGTTACCTGACACTTACAGGAGCTCTGCACCTGAAATTTGGAGGAGCACCTGCGGGACCAGCAGGAACAGGCAAAACAGAAACGACGAAAGAGCTGGGAAAGGCACTAGCAGTCCAAACTGTGGTGTTCAACTGCTCTGACCAGCTTGACTTTATGGCAATGGGGAAGTTTTTCAAGGGACTAGCCAGGTACAACAGCTTGTGTCACTGTCTGAGAGTGGGTAGGGATGCGGGTCAATGGAAATAGGGGGTATTGCTCATAACAGCCCAGAAGAGCCAGCAAAACCATCTGAAGGAGATTGCTGTGTTCAGCATGAGTGAAGTTATAGAACTGCCAGAATAGGTGGGGACAGTTGAGCCAGTTATTTAAAGAAAGGAAATCCAGTTCCTTTAAGTCCAAATTGAACTGCTTTGCACCAGCCCTGTTAGACACCTATGCTAGTGTTTCCAGCTCTGGCTTTTGTTCTAATATTGTGCACGTTGGACTGAGATTCAGCCCAGGGGCAGCTTAACGTTAAGGAGAGCTTGCTGGGTATCTCTGAAATTGAGAGTCTAAGAGAGATTGCTTTAAACCCTGAGGAAGGCTCTCAGAGAAGCTTCCCTCTTCTCTACATATCAAACAGAGCTGGTCCAATTAGCCTGTTGCATGCTGGTGAATCTGAATTAGTTACTCTAACAAAGGCTGACGCTCTTTTCTCAGATGTTTTATTTGTAAGTAATTATTTTTTAAACCACGCTTTGTGGGAAGGTTACCCACCTGTAATGCCTTCCAGCTCTATATGTGGTTTTCCCAAGCTTTGAAAGATGGACTTGATCTGGCTGCGTATAGTTGGGGTGATGGGCTATGGCTTCTTCCGCTGTGTACTGTGACTCTGGGATGCTGGGTCCACTTCTTGTTCCCCAGTATGTGAGTTTATGATTTCTCAGCCTAGCTGAAGCTGCAGCAGTGCATTTACTCCTGTTTGATGTTCCTTGCTCCCCTCTTATTTCTCTTCTTGCTCAGCTCCGGTGCGTGGGCTTGCTTTGATGAGTTCAACCGCATTGATATCGAGGTGCTGTCTGTGGTGGCCCAGCAGATCACAACCATTCAGAAAGCACAGCAGCAGAGAGTAAGTAATGAACATGGGAACGTGAAGCCAGAAAGTTGACTTTGCACTGCCACAAAGGCTCAGCTTCTCTGTTCAGGTGCAGCTCAGAGAGGTGTAAGTAATACCCCAGCAGTGGCACATCACGTCAGGTTATTGTATGTTCACTGTGGGTGAGTTTTATCACCTCACCTTAGCCTTTGCTGCCACTATTGCCCACACTCAGTCTCAGCTTGAGCTGCTGTGCCAGCAGGCTTCAGTGTGGGAGACACTCCGTTAAAGATCCACTGAGATGATAGAAATCGGAAGCTGTGATACGAGGCAGCCACTGCTCTGCTGTGAGTTGCTCAGCACGTTTATCTAAATGAGTTATCCAAGCTTCAGTGGGTTCACCAAACCCAACGTGCACAGCAAAAAAATGCACGCTCATGCACACACAGTTGCAGTGTAAAATGAATTACTGGCTTAATGGGGAGACTCAGCTGTCAGCCATCTGGCAGCCAGCCTCTGCTTTGCTCCTCTGGAGACTCGCAGGGGTTAAGACCCGAATCTGTTTGACTTTGACTTGGAATGAGAAACCTGCTGTCTGTGAATTCTTCTGCGCCGCTTTATCACCCTTCTGAAATGACTGAAATTACATGGATCTAAAAGGATTGGGGTTTCTTTTTACCTTTTCCTCCCACAAATTAATTCAGGTCCAAACTCTCCTGCAGAAAAAAACAAAACATTGAGGAGATGATGTCTGCTGGAGGAGCAGAAGCCTGCTCAAATAAAAAGGTGTTCTATCAGTGAATCTTCTCTGAGCCTGATTTCTTAAACAGGGAAAAGTATTGCTGCTAAGAGTGGATTCCTGCAGTGGGACCAGTTGTGTGCAGCTGTGCATGGCTGTGCTTCATAATTGAACTACTGAAAGCCACTGTTTTCCTTGTCAAAGATCCAGGTACCTTTTTTGGAAGTCAGGCTTTGAGACTGATGGCAGCTTTTATTTCCTAGGTGACTCGCTTCATGTTTGAAGGAAAGGAGATCCCTCTGGTCCCATCCTGCGCAGTCTTCATCACAATGAACCCCGGATATGCAGGACGTACTGAACTGCCTGATAACCTGAAGGTAACGCAGAGAGCACAGGCAAGGAGGAGAGGTGTGATACATGTGCTGGATGCTAACCAGACCACCAGCGTGGCCACTGCAAGGACTAGGGAAGAGAATATTTTTGGAAGGCTTCTAGAATCACTTTCAGCTCTGAATCACATCTGTAAGCAGCTGCTTCTCATTTCAGTTTGCAGGCATGCTATCCCGACAGGTGTCAGGCACACTCATGCTGTGCCCTCAGTGCAGTCTCAGACAGAAACTCCTTTCAATGTGCTGGAAAAAGCAAGGAAGAAAAAAAAAAAACAAACACGTGTGGTTTTATCTTGTGTTGGATCTGTGTATTTCAGGCTCTCTTCCGTCCCGTGGCTATGATGGTCCCGGATTACTCCATGATTGCTGAGATCTCCCTCTACTCCTTTGGGTTTAATGAAGCTAAAGTCCTTGCGAAGAAGATCACCACAACGTTCAAACTGTTGTCAGAGCAGCTCAGCAGCCAGGTAGATGCCTTGATGGTGATGAATATGTTTCACAAATGGGAGGTTTTCTCAGTCTAGGCACAGAGTACCTCCCCTAGGAAGGAAAGCTGGAAGAGTTGGCCTTGTTTAGCTTGGAAGAAGGTGGCTCTAGGGGGGCCTCACTGTGGCCTCCCAATACCTGAGCTGGTGGGGGGCAACTCTGTCCATGGCAGTGGGACTGGAACTACGTGATCTTTAGTGTCCCCCTCCAACCTAAGCCATCCTATGATTTTTATGATGATTTTTAGGTCATGCTCGCGTATCCAATAACACTGTTTCCTCTGTGCCTCCTTCAGGACCACTATGACTTTGGAATGAGAGCTGTGAAGACTGTCATCTCAACAGCCGGCAACTTGAAAAAGGAAAATCCTACTATGGATGAGGTGAATATGCTTGTGCTTCACACCGTTGGAGCCTTATGGCACCTTTTCTGCAGCCACAGAGGAGAGGCGGGATGTTTGGAGTTACAAATCCTTCGATCTTTGCAGGATCTGATCTGCCTGCGGGCTATCAGGGATGCCAACATACCCAAATTTCTGCAGGATGACCTCAAGCTCTTCCGTGGTATAGTCTCCGACTTATTTCCCAAGATCAAAGAACAGCCCGTTGATTATGGCATCCTGGAAGAAGCCATCCGCAAAGCCTGCATCAACAAGAGCCTGAAGGATGTAGATGGTGAGGGGAGAGGCTCTCAATGAGCACTGTGTCTTTGGGCCTTGTGCTTTTAATCCAGTGCTGTGCCCTTGGAAAGAGGCAGGTGGTCCCAGACCCACTCTACTTCATCTTCCTCTCCAGGTTTTGTGACTAAGTGCATCCAGCTGTATGAAACCACAGTGGTTCGTCATGGCCTCATGTTAGTGGGGCCAGCAGGCTCTGGGAAGACGAAGGTATGGTTGGAACACTACCTTGGCCCTGGAAAACTGCTGCTCATCTAGTAATGCAGAGGGTTAAACTTCACAGAAGGCTTAGAGCAGCATTTCCAGCCTCCCTCAGATAGAACCCAGGAGACAAAGATGTTTTCATGCTGCCTTTTAGTACTGAGTCATGCCCATGGGGAAGTACAATAGTGGCTTCCTCTTTGGAGGCTAAGCTGGGGCTTATTGGCGCTGCTGAGATGTACTTTGAGCATGAACATCTCTACTCAGCAGCATGTGGCACCTCAAGATGCTTTCTCCAAAGGAGATGAAAGTTCCTCCCCATGCTTCTAAAATCCTTCGTTTCTATGAATACAGCCAGGCATCTTCTTGCTATGACACTGTCTTTCCCCACGTCTCCTTTCTCACTGCCCTTTAAATGCAGTTGCTGTGAGCACCCGGCTTTGTTGTTATGGAGCCATGGCCATTTATTCTCTTGCTCTCCTACCTCTGCAGTGTTATGAAGTCCTGGCAGCTGCAATGACGTCACTACAAGGTCAGCCTGCAGCCAGCGGTGGGAATTATGAGCCAGTCAGCTACTTTGTACTGAATCCCAAATCCATCACAATGGGCCAGCTTTATGGAGAGTTTAACTTATTAACGCATGAGTGGTAAAGTACAAAACCTGCTTTCCTTCCTTCCAGCTTGGATACCCTTATCTTCTGGTTTTGAGGGTCTTCTCTTCAAAGCTGAGAACTCTTTAGGATAGTGGCATAAAATCAAAAGCAATCAAGTTCTTATCCCTCACCACCGAGCTACAATAGCCAGTCATGACGATTTAAGCTGACATCTTCTATTGTGCTCTTGGCCTGGCTGCCAACACATGCCCAGACAGTACAGCAGCTCAGCTGGCAGCATGAACTGCATAACAAGGAATAATTCAATTGCTCAGTTGCAAATTCCTCTGCACTAAGATAAAGCAGCTTAAAAACTTGCTTTGCTTCTGAAGGGGAGCGATCTCCGTACTGCACACTTGGATTGCTCTGTATGAATATGCTGGTGGCCTTCAATAATGCTGAGGGATGACTTCCAGGCACAAAGGGGCATTTCATTCCCAGTGCCAAGGCGCCTGATTGTCTATCTCAGTAGCCCAGTTGTCCTCCTCCTGCTTGAGTTTCCATTTGTGGCTCGCTTTATGCAGAGGCTAAGGTGTGAGAAGCACTATTAATCTCCTTACGGCCCTGTCCCCCTTACGGCTCTGTTGTGTATGGTTGAAGCTTTGCCATGGACTTCTACAAAGGCAGGACAAACCAAGCCTTTCCTCCCACTATTCAGGACAGATGGAATCCTTTCCTCACTCATCCGACAGGGAGCCATGGCCACTGACACCATCAAGAAGTGGTACATGTTTGATGGGCCAGTCGATGCTCTGTGGATTGAGAACATGAACACAGTGCTGGATGACAACAAGAAGCTGTGTCTCAGTTCAGGTGAAATCATCAAGATGACAGAGGTAACTCATCCCTCCTCCTTTAGTTACCTTTTGTTTTACACTTGGTGTGCAATGGACTCAGACAGAAATTGATGTCTCAGTAGCAGCCCCCTTACCTTACCTTAGCCTTTTCCCTCTGTGCAGCACAAATAGCAACGATAGGGGCCCTGCAACAAAGAGGACAATTTCAACTTCAAGTCATGCTGAGAGATCCTTTCTTTTCTTTCCCTTTTGGAATTTCCAGAGTATGACCATGATGTTTGAAGTCCAGGATTTGGCTGTTGCATCCCCTGCCACAGTGTCCCGCTGTGGAATGGTTTACCTGGAACCCAGCATCCTGGGGCTGGAGCCCTTCACAGAATGTTGGCTGCAAAAACTCCCTGATGTCATGCAGCCCTTCTCACAGCAGCTGGCATCTCTTTTCAGTAGGTTCCTCAAGGTAACCTATCATGCTATTACAGCCCATCCATGGGTATTTTGTTTTCTAATTGTCTTATGGACTCAGTCATCCCTGGTGCAGCTCCATGTCTTACAATGGAGTTACTCCAGGGGTAAAGTCATAAGAATAAGCCATGCTATTTCTGCTCTGCTCCCGAACTCAGAACTGCAAAGGAAAGCTCTGAATGGAGCAAATAACAGCAGTGATGTGAGCAGAGACTCAAAAGGCTACTTGCAGTTAAGAGTCGGTCAAGTGGTTTGACATAATTCTCTCCAGTCAAAATGGTGACAGAGCAAGAGATGGCAGCATTCTCACTTGTACCCTCCCTGCTAAATGTAGCCTGCAGGGAGACAATGAGAAAGCAGAACCCTTGAAGGAGGTAAGCAAAGTTCAGTGCTGGTTGGTGATGCTGAGCTGCTCCTGCCTCACTTTACAGGAAGCTATTGGCTTTGTCCGGGAGTCTGTGGAGGAGATAATTGCCTCAACAGATGGCAACCTCACAAGGAGCCTCCTGGTGCTATTGGAATGTTTGTTTCAACCTTACATTCCCACTGAGGTGAGGGGTTTTTTTTGCTGCTATTATGTGTGTGCACCTGTAACTCTCTAGGGCAGTAAGTCACGTAGTGTGAGTGACCAGAAAAGGGGATGTTGGTAAAGGAAGGTCACACCACAACAGATCTGCATGGCAGGAGGTAATCCAGCATCTTGTTGAGTGCAGGTAAACCTGAAAGGATTATACTTTTTTCCATTGGAAGAGCACAAGATGATAAGCTTCAGGCCTACTAGGCTGTAAGAAAGAGATTGGCATTTATTTACAGCTGAGGGAATTGGAGAATAGGTAGAAAGCAAAGCTGGGAGCTATGCAGCAAAACACTTCAGATTGCAGGTTCTTTCAGGATTAGTATCGAAGAAGCCTGGAAAGCTTTCGAATTAAAAACCAAGGATTAAATTCTTCTTCCAGCTCCCACTGAGCGACATTAGTTCAGGCAGGGGAGTGTCTCAGGTACATCAGTGAAACAGTGAGGTTTTAATCCACAGAACACTTCAAAAAGACCTGTGGAAAAAACCACCTAGAAAAAAGCTACATGTATTCTGAATAGAATTACAAGCACATTAAAAAGAGGCTGATTTTTGTTCACCTTAACCCTGCTTGAAAACTTTATCTCTGTTTTTTTTTCTGTGGTTTCCAGGGAATTAGGAGGGTTCCAAAGGAGAATGCAGCTCATGTCAGAGAGCTGATTGAACCCTGGTTTGTATTTGCCTTGATCTGGAGTGTGGGTGCCACTGGAGATTCCCAAGGCCGTGTTGCTTTCAGTTTGTGGCTGAGGGAGAAGATGGCAAAGGAAAAGGTGAGTAAAGGGAAAGCAGATGGTTTCTCAATCATAGAGGAAGCAGTAACGAGGAGTGAGAGTCAGAGTCTCTTGAATGCCTGGAAGGGTTTGCTTGGGCATGTTCATTTCAAAGGACCCCTGAGCTGGGAGCCCCTGGCAGGAGCAGCATCCCATTACTGCAGCCTTTCTGCAAGGCCAATCTACATGCAAATTCAGCTAGACCCACGTGAAAACTCAGCTAAGCAGCAGCTATAGGTTCACTGTGGCTTTACTCTCACAGATCCAGCTGCTCTTCCCAGAAGAAGGACTGGTTTATGACTATAAACTAACTGCTGGATTTAGCAGCTCTGAAGATGATCTCGATGAAGACGTCGTTTGGGAGGTAAAATAATTCACCTCCATCTCTGAGATGAGAAATTTGAGGGGAGGGATTGAGAAGCAAAATAGTTCCATAAGATTTGGCAGAATCTCTTAATCAAAGACGAATAAGAAAAGCCTATAGGAAACCAGTGAGAATGCTTGAAGTAAAACCAAGCATTTCATTAAGGAGGGATGATAGTTTTTGCCCTCGGGGTTGTGAAGCAGACTTTTCAAACCTTAACCAAGATCCTCTACCAGTGCTCGGGAAAGCGAGAGGGCTTTAGAAATGTGCTGCAGGGAGAAGCTCAGATGTTACATGGTCTGTCTGCATTTAAAAGCAGTGCGTGGCAGTAAAAGAGCTGTGCGCAGTCAAGTCTGGAAGAGGAGCAGGGCAGACAGACGTGCCATCTTTTCCACAACAGATAGTGGAGCAGTAGGGCATGCAGGGCCCATCTGACTAACAGTCACCAGTCCTGGGACTGGAAGTGAAAAATAAGAGGGGAAAAATGCTCTGGTTTCAGGAAGGGGAAGCAAAGCAGTGAGCTCTGTGTGTGTCAAATGCTTAGCAGAAGCTGCCAGGGCCATCTCAGTGTCTGAGGGGATGCCGTGTGGGGTGCTTAGGAATGTGATGATGTGGCACAGCCCTGGTAAAACCACTGTCTCACTTGTATAGTGGCCCCTGGGACATAAGCTTATGTCTTGATTCATGTCCTGTACAATCTGAAACCTCACTGCGACAGAGGTGATAGCACTGAAGATGAAGATGGGATCCCAGCAAAACCCTTCTCAGTCTTCTGCCACGTGGACACCTACAGCACAGGCTAGCTTAGAACAGAATTCCACTTCTTGCAGCTACTGCAAATGCTTTGTCAGTCTTTGACTCCAGTTTTCAAAAGGAAAGGCAGATGTGTTGCTGCTGGGGCTGCCTCCCACCCAGAGGAAGCAAGTCAGGTGATTACAGCTTTGCACTGCAGAAGGTAATTGGGAAGCAGAATTAAACAGAGGGACTGGGAAGCTGATATCCTACAAGAATCTGAGCTGCTACACAAGGAGCTGTGATGGGAATACACAGCAGAAATAGTGTTTTCCTATTCTCATAGCAGATAAATGCAGCTGTCCCCTCTAAATGCACCCATGCTTTTCAGGTGCGCTGGGAGAAGTGGCTGGACCCTACAGCAAAGTTCACCATGGTTCCTGATACCAACTACTGTGACATTATCGTGCCCACAGTGAACACAGTCCGAATGGCATACCTGCTGGAGCTGCTGCTTATCAACTGTAAGCCAGTACGTACCCACGCTTGTCTTTGCTTTTGTATTCACTATTTTCCTCTTTAACAGGGGAACCTTTTCCTCTCCCAGGGCAGTCAGAACTGAGAGATCTGTTAGCCTGAACCTCTTTCCTTAGTGAAGAAGCAGCAAACCTGCTGTCCTCTCTGAGCTTTTGAGAGTCTGAGAGGGCAGGAACCTACATTGCCTTCAGCAAGTATTGCTTGTTATGGTTATGCTTCTAGGTTCTCTGCATCGGTCCCACTGGCACAGGCAAGACTCTCACGATTACAGACAAGCTTTTGAAGAGCTTACCTCTCAAATTTATCAGCCACTTCCTGACATTTTCTGCACAGACCTCTGCTAACCAAACTCAGGATCTCATTGACAGCAAACTGGAGAAGAGGCAAGTTTCCTTTGGGTTACTGCAAAGGCCGTATCCCTGAGCTTAGTATTTCTATTAGCTTGGCTGCTGAGTTTCACCCCAGGACATTAAGGGACCAAAAACACATCTGTGGGTAAGAAGCTGGACAGACAATGGATGTGAGCTAGGATTGTGAAAGTGGATTTTAACTGATACAGTGGTGATAGGGATAGTGTAGTGGTGATACAGTGGAAAGGATAAGGGAGAGTTTGTACTCATGCATTTCATCGACACTGGCCATAAGGATACAAAATTGTGCCCATATAATTGCGAAGCTCACACCTCAAACGTTACATTAGATCTTTTCCATGCAAAGGCTCATATGCGAAGGGGTTTATAAGTGTAAAGAAGCTGAAACTGCTGACTCTGGAAACCACTGGAGGAAAAAACTGCTTTTGAATCGAGTTAGGAGTTCCTCTGCGAGTCCTGTGTCCTTACGCAGCTCTGTCCTTACAGGCGGAAGGGAGTGTTTGGGCCTCCAGTTGGACGGTACTTCATATTCTTTATTGATGACTTGAACATGCCCACGTTGGAGACATACGGTGCACAGCCACCCATTGAGCTGCTGCGGCAGTGGATGGACCACCAGGGCTGGTACGACAGGAAGCAGATCGGTACGACCCAGGTCTTTGCCCAGTAACCCTGGCAGGAGTTGGCCCTGTTGATAGATACACAACCTTCCTGGGGAGATCTGGTTTCAGCTCAGCATTCAGCCCCGCTTTCACACTTCTTCAAGGTACATTTAAGAAGCTGGTGGATATTAATTTTGCCTGTGCCATGGGACCTCCTGGGGGGGGAAGGAACGCTGTTACTCCACGCTTCACACGTCATTTCAATTACCTGTCCTTCACGGAGATGGACGATGACAGCAAGAAGACCATCTTCTCCAACATCCTCGGCAGTTGGATGGGTAAGTTCAGCAGACAACTGCCTCCTCCTCCTATCGCAAGTCGACCCAATGGTAATGGGGGTTATTATTGACAGCTTAATGTTGGTGAACTAATGGAAGTGTTAGACGATGGAACTTGAATTGATTGCTTGAAGGCATTCTTGAGAAACTGTTGTTTGAGCCTCAGCAAACAGAGAACTGAAGTGCTGTTTGGTCTCTGGGCCAAACTAGGCAACTTCAACTTTGGCTCTCATGGTTTGATTAAATAGCACACAGCCTGTGCATTTTAAAGAGCTGTGTTTGCAATAGATGGTGTAGATATCCTTCACCTCCACAAGCAAAGCAGTAACTCATGTTTTCTATCTTTGTTTCCTAGCTGGCCTCCTAGGAGAAAGAAGTCATAGAGATCCAGTGCGTAAGTAAAAGCAGAAAGATGCAAGAGAGACTTAACAGGCTGGTGGGCACAGCATGGAATAGCTTACCTGTGCCTTCAGCAGGCAGACACTTGCCCAGACAACAGCCTTCTGCAGGAGTAAGCCTTCTGTTACTCCCCATCTGTTGCAGTCTGTGGGCAGTTGAGCAGGGAGGATCTGATCACAGTGCTACAGCCATCCATGGGGGGGGGGGGGGGGGGGAAAGGGTTCATTTGAAGTGAAATAAGTTCCTCTTGTATTTGACAGGGTGGGAATTTAGGATCGTCTTTGCAAATGTGCTCTCCTCTGCAAATCTGCCAGCAGGAAGGAGTGAGAATGGTGGGCTATGAGAAAGGCAAAGCAGAGCTTTGAGTGCTTACAGTACTCACAGGTGCCACTACCTGACTGTGAGCTCAGGGACACAGTAAAGTATATAGCTGTGATTGAAAAGAGAATCAACCCATTTTGGAAATAGTGTCAGAAGCACCGCTGTGTCACAGGACACAAGTCGGAATTTGCTGACTAGCAATGATGTTTGCATCATTGCATCCCTACTGCAATGAGCTGGGACTTGTTCAGGGTCTCACACAATATCCATACTAGGAAACTGAGGGGGAGAAATGTCATGGGTTACCATGACAGGAGCCGAATCCTAGCAGCACCTCTGCCTCTCGGTGCCTCCAGTCTGCACTGCTAGGACTATCTTGTCCCAGAGCTGCCACTTTGGCACCCTCCCTGTCTTCTGTCCCTGCAGCTGGAGCGGTCGCAGTCAAAGACTTGAATGAGCCCCTGGTTGATGCCACTATCTACGTGTATTTGACCATCACGTCCCAGCTGTTGCCCACACCTACAAAGTCACATTACACCTTCAACCTGAGAGACCTCTCCAAGGTGTTCCAGGGCATGCTCATGGCTCAGCCCGGCAACATCAAGGTCAGTCCTGCCATCAGCACAACCATGGCACCCAGAGAAAGACCAGAAGCATTCCAGCTCAAACCTCAGTTTATTGTTGAAGTATTTTTATACTGTTAATGAATTTAGAGGGGTGTTCTCCTACTGATCACAAACCCAAGGCTTCCTTGTTGTGGGATCATAGGATCCTAGAATGGCCTGGGTTGAAATGGACCACAATGATCATCCAGTTCCAACCCCCTGCTATGTGTAGGGTCACCAACCAGCAGCACAGAGCCACATCCAGCCTGGCCTTGAATGCCTGCAGGGATGAGGCATCCACAGCCTCCTTGAGCAACATGGCCACAGTCTCAATGCCATTTGCTCCTGTGGGGCTGGACACAGCCCTGAGAGATCACAGAAGGGCAGAGATATTGTCCTGTTACAGTCTTATGCTGATAGAGGCTTCTGTCTCTTCAGGAACCTTGCTGTGTAAGTACAGCCTGTAGGCATTGACTCATCATAGGAAGTACTTGGGGGACCTGCTTCTGTGCCACACCTGAATAGAAGGATCCTTGTAGAAAATAGGAGAAACTTGTGAAAACAGTTTAAATTGAGTCATACTGAGGGGAGGATAAGGACAAATAACGTGAAATTGAGATCTCTCCAAGAAACCTTGGCATGAGGACAAAATAGAGAGGGCACTGAGTGCAGCTGTAATGAGCTCTCTGCCAAGCAGCTGTTTTGAAAAGAGTTGCTTTTGAGAGAAGGAAATGCAGCTTCTTCCTCCCAGTTCTTTCTCCACCCCAGCTGCTTTAAAGCAGGAGTGGGGCTGGCCACATGGAAACCAGCCTTCCTGGCTGAGAGACTCATAAGGCTGCTTTGCTTCAATGTTTGCTGGGATTTCCTGCCAGGACAAACACCACCTGCTGAGACTGTGGTACCATGAGAGCTGCCGGGTCTTCTGTGATCGCCTGGTCACCAAGGAAGACCGGACCTGGTTTGACAACCTGATGAGAAATATGATGGAGAAACTAGACACCACTTTCGAAGAGGTTGTTCCATCCCAGCCAGTTCTGTTTGGAGACTTCATGGAACCAGGGGCACATATCAAACTGTACGAAGAAATTGAAAGCCAGGAAAAGGTAAGGATCTTGGGGATCGTGACAGTATGAATTCTGTTCACCTCTTCCAAGTCTTCTGCAAGCGAAAGAAAAGAGTTGGTAATAACCATGGGGCTGCTTGAACTGAAGGTATCTGGAGTCACAGACTTACTTGGGGCTCTCATATGAAATTCTACTCCAGATATAAGCAGAGGCTGCTTTTGCTGTGGATGAGAAGTTGAGGTGGAACAAGCTGTCTCTGTACTGTCATCCTGGGGGCTGTCTGCTACGCCAAGTCCCCCGAATAAGCCATAGTCGGGAATGAAAAGCGAAATTTGCTGAAGAGAAATGGCACATTACCCCCAAACAATACTGTATTTGCCATTAAAGCCTTCACAATTGACCTTTGCAACTAATTAATGTTACTGCCAGATTCCCTGTTGGAAAAGACACTGCGAGCGCTTTGGTAGTGGTAATTAAGTGAAGGCAACGAGCAGCGCGTTTTGCACTCGTTATCAGAAACAGATGATTATCCTGTCATCTCCCCTCTTGTGACAGCCGTGTGACAAGGACTGGTAATTAACTGAGCTTCCCAGTCCTTTTTGCCTGTCCCCCCACTGAGGCAAGCACAGCTGAGGCAGGCAGGCTTACCAAGCTGCTGTACTGTGCCCTGATGCACAGAGGACATGGTCGCCTAGGCAGGGACCTCAGCACTGTTGTAGCTGTAGTTGCTGTTACTTGGCCAGGTTTGCAGTGAGAATCCTGAGGGGGCTGTGACCAAATCCTGAACGTTTTTGTGTCTCTTCTGCTCTGGACTGAGTGTGGTGTTGAGCAGAGCTCTGGAAAAGTCGGAGGACATCAATTGTGGAATTATCTTGTGCAGTGGTTGGACCACAAAAGCAGCTCACTTCTGTGCATGTCTACCTTTTCTACCTATGAACAGCAAAGTCTCCTTCCAGCTCCTGCCCTTTCAGCACCCTAACCTCAGCATTCAGCAGGCAGGAGCTGGCTATAGAACCAGGAGGCCATCCTAAATACAGGCCCTGGAGCAGCACAGGTTGGGCAGCCATAAGCTATTTTATTTTGGATCCTTCCTTGCTGCTTTTCCAGGCAAACAACATCACCGGGGTCAGCAGACCTTGAACACTTGCCTGAGTTACTTTAAGGTCTCTATTCAGCAACCACTGCCATCACCATCAGCTAAATTCAGCCCGGTTCCCTAGCAGTTCCTAATAGGAACATGGAGCAAACAGAGCCATCACCTCCTTGCAGGCAGCTCCTAGGCAGCAACTGAGAGAAGAAGCTGTTCCTAGGACCAAGTGAGCTCCAAGCTCTGCCTTCCCAGATGGCAGTCTGTGCTTACACACAGCTACAATTACACCCCCCTCACAATTGCTTGTAACTGTTGGCTGTAACTGTCTGCTTCTGCCCATAGCTGAAAAGTGTGCTTGAGGATTACCTGGAAGAGTACAACCAAACCAGCACTGCAGAGCTGAAGCTGGAGCTTTTCATGGATGCAATGCAACACATCTGCCGAATCAGCCGGATCCTGCGGCAGGCCCCAGGGAATGCCCTTCTCCTGGGTGTTGGGGGCAGTGGGAGGCAGTCTCTCACCAGGCTGGCATCTCACATGTAAGTGATCTGCTCCTGTGCATATAGAGGGGAGCAGCTCCATGGGGGCTGCCTTTGGAGATTCCCCTCTCATGCCCTTCCTGCTACTGCTTGCACAGATTTGTGCTTGCTGACTCCTCAGGTTTAACACTCAAGATCCAGGGCTCAAGTTAATGTGTGCATCTACACTAGGAAAACTGGGCTCTTCCTTGCCAGCAGTTGGGTTGCTGCCATGTGCATGCAGTGAACAAACAAGGGTAATCCAGCCCTAGGCAGCCTCAGCATGGCTATGGCAGAGATGAGGGCTCTTTCCTTGGGAGATGGGCAGCAGGAAGATGAAGATGAGAACCAACAGCGACAAAGTAACCAAGTGATGCTGACGGGCTGCTGTGTGAGATCTGTGAAGTCTTGGGGGCCAAAGGGCCTCAAGGGGGAAACATGAAGAAGCAGAAAAATGGGCTGGAGAAGCAAGTTCTTCCAGTCCTGAACACACAAAGTGATCCTCAAAAACGCAGCCATGGTTCCTCTGCAGGAATGACCAAAGAAGGCAGTTCTATAGGGTGTGATTTCACAGGCTTCTCTTTCCTTCAGGGCAGAATATGAGTGTTTCCAGATTGAATTGTCCAAGAATTACGGCGTGAATGAATGGCGAGATGATGTGAAGAAGATCATGATGAAGGCAGGCCTTGAAAGCATACCCAAGACATTCCTGTTTGTGGATACACAGGTAGGGCAGTGTTAGCACGGCTGACTTGTTGTAAGGAGCTGGGATCACATCTTTAAGTTCAACAATTTTCCCCCAGGAGTTTGATACAAGACAACAGTGGCTTGTTACTGTAAACTGTAGCTGTAGATGAACTCCTGGAATCCGTGGTTAAATTTCCCATGGGCTTTTATACTGCCATCGTTATCATAGGAACCAGGTTGCTTCAAGCAGCGCCCTGAGCAGAGAGATGAGCATCTGTCAAATGCTGCTTGTTCACTCATCCTTTAGCCTGCAGTGAGGAGCAGATGTGGGAGAAGGGTGGGGGGCATTGGAGGGTACTTTAGACAAGTAGATGGATACTGTGTATTTCTGATGTAGAAAGGGTGGAGAGGTGAGTGCTGCTCTGGAGGGAGATCATCCCACAGACTGTGATGTGTCCCTGCAATTACTCTGCCTCTCGTATCAATGAGCTTTATCCTTTATCTATCAGCTGTGATGGAGAAACAAGGACCTGGAGAGCCCTGGGGGTGGGGTCTGGTCACAGAGTCACAGCATGGAGCAAAACCCCAAGCATGATATAAGGAGATAGTGAATGAGCAGAAGGAAGTCTTGTTCCTAGACATCTCCACCTCTAAAGTGGCTGAATGTGGCTGTTCAATTGCAAATGCTGGCCCTGAGACATGAACGTCCCTTACTGGAGCCCAGCAACCATAGAAACAATTTCTTCTAGCAGAGGCTGTGGGCTGTATTTATCCAGAGGTTCGTTATATGACACACAGAGACCTGACTCTCTTATAACTTAAGAAACCACCTTTTCTCTTTTCATCTCATCTACTTAGATTAAAAGTGAGTCTTTCCTTGAGGATATCAACAACCTGCTCAATTCTGGTGACATTCCCAACATTTACAGCCCCGATGATCAAGAACAGATCATGAATGCCATGAAACCTGTTGTGAGAGAGCTGGGCCAGCAGCCCACCAAGGCCAACCTGATGGCTGCATACACAGGACGGGTTCGCAGTAACATCCACATGGTCCTGTGCATGAGGTATAACTCGAGGGTAGGGTGGTACTATCAGTGTTAATTATGCCTTCCTTGTGCTTTGCCTTGATCTTTGTTGGAGGATCTTTGTCTCTCAGCTTTGGAAGGGAAGTAGGGTTTGCACATCACCTTCCCCTGCTGTGTGCAGGGTCACCAACCAGGCTGCTCAGAGCCACATCCAGCCTGGCCTTGAATGCCTGCAGGGATGGGGCATCCACAGCCTCCTTGGGCAACCTGTTCCAGTGTGTCACCACCCTCTGGGTGAAAAACTCCCTCCTAATATCCAGCCTAAACCTTCTCTGTCTCAGCTTAAAGCCATTCCCCCTTGTCCTGTCAACACGATTGTGATGCAGATTAATTCAGGCTTGGAGGAAGGATGCATGAAAGTGCAGGGCAGGCTCAGCAAGTGGGAAAGCTGCTCTATCCTTGTACATACAATCAGTTGTAACATTTCTTTTCCATCCAGCCCTATTGGAGAAGTGTTCCGTGCACGCTTGAGACAGTTTCCCTCTCTTGTGAACTGCTGTACCATTGACTGGTTTAACGAGTGGCCTGCTGAAGCCCTGCAGTGTGTTGCCTTTTCCTTCTTGCACGAGAACCCACATCTCAGTGCCAGCACCGATACCGTGGATGGGATGGTAGGTGCCACACAAAGCACAGCTCTTATATGATCATGTGCTTCATCTCCAGCTGCACATAGGCAACAGATGCAGGACACCTGCAGAAAGGTCCCATCCTGGAGCAGCAATGATTCATAATCAGTTCATTAACATCCAGAGCCAATTAGATTTTATGTGCCTTGAAATACCAAGTTCATTTCTTACCCTCTATGGCAATGAAGCCCACATGCACACACAAGCTTTGCTGCAAGTGTACACTAAGGCACTTTTAAGCCCACCCCACCCCCTGTGCTCTCTACACATGCTCTATAGACTTGCCTAACATTCAACACTGAATAAAATCGAATCTTTTTCCTTTCTTTCAGGTTCAAATGTGTGTAGAAATCCACCAGGGTGTGGCAAGGAAGTGCCAAGTGTATCTGGCTGAGCTGGGCAGGCACAATTATGTCACTCCCAAGAGCTACCTCGATTTCCTCAGCATCTTCTGTTCCCTGATTGGAAAAAAGAAACAGGAGCTGAAAACAGCCAAAAACAGGATGGAAGGAGGCCTGGACAAGGTCTGTCCTTTGCAACCTATGCTCTGAGCATTGTTTTTATAGCTGTATTGATGCAGTGAGATGCCCCACACAGAGCTGGCTAACAGGAGGAAACTCACACTGCAGCAGACAAGAACAGTGTGTTCTGCTGGCCTCAGTCCTCCCATATAGGCCTGAGACAGTGCTAAAAGCAATAATGGTCCCCATACTTCAGGCACCATAGAGTTCTCTATAGCCCATCTCTCAGGAACTTCCTTATTAGTCTTTTAATTGAAAGCCTTATAATGACAGCATGCTTCTGCTGACTGACTGCCAGGAGTTTGTGTACTGAAAGTGCCTGCAGGCTGCAGCTTGGGAACAACAGCCTCAAGCTAATGTTTCCCATGCTAGACATGTTCAGAGCACAGCTCTTACTTCTTTATACGTAACAATGCAAGCCTAGCCTGAGTCTGGGTTTGGGTTATAAGACACACTTAAATACCTCATTAGACTTGGATTGTGGACCAGGGCAAGACCTGTATCATACAGTCAGACACCGTGCAAGGAGAACCCACTGGGGCAATGCACACCTTCCCTGGGGCTCTCACACTGCTCTGCTCCCACAGCTCCTGCAAACAGCAGAGGATGTAGCAGTAATGCAGGAAGAGCTGGAGTCTTCCCGCCCTCTCCTGGCACAGGCAGCCAAGGACACCGAGGCCACCATGGAGCAGCTGAAGGTACTGCTGCTGGACTGCCCCTCAGTGTCCATATTTCCACCTCTGACAGAGTGGGGGGAGGCCTTGCAAGGAATGGTGCTTTATCTGCGAGTACAAGAGCTCCAGATTGCTTTTGTGCAGTAGGCATTTACACAGAGCAGCACTGCCAGGGCAAGGTCCCCTGCTGGGGACCCTCCTACCCTGCTAGCTGGCAACAGCTCATCTGCTCCTGTCTGAAGCCACAGCTCAGGGTGGCAAGAAGCCAAGCTAGCAGCTCCCTTCCCTCACTGGGTAAGTTCCTTGCACACACAGGCTATTACTAACTCAGTCCTCTGGTAGCCCGAGGCAGCTTTAAGGACAAACAGCTGCTGCTAAAAGGGCTCCATCCCACACCTCCAACCATACAGCTGGGCACTGACCCAGCCTGCTCTGCCACACAGAAGGGATCCCTCTCTTCCCTCCTCCTCAAGTTCCACCCTGCCCATCTCTCCCTGTGTCATGGCTACACTGTGACACAAACACCCTCCAGCCCTGCTTGCAGTGGGGTCCACATGCACATCTCTCACAGCTTCCTAGGGGTGGCCCAATCCACTCACAGGACAGGGTTTGGTTACATTCCACATGCCCTTTGTACCTGCTGATAATGCTTGCATCCATCCTTAAGGCAAGACAGAATGATAGTTGTAGGAACAAAACCCTACACATCTTATTCCTGTATCTCTCTATACATTTGCTGTCACATCCACTCCCTGAGTTCACTGGAGAAATAGAACAGCTAGCTCCTTCCAGGGCAGACAGAGCTGAAGCTTGTGGATCCTATCTACAATCTCCTGCTGTTATGACAGAGCAGCATGTGTACACTGGAAGAAAAAGCATAGTTATTAGGACCTAGCAATGCAGAGCACCAAATAGATGCTTCTGAGACAGTCTCTGCTTCTGCAGGTGGACACAGCTGTTGCTGAAGAGACACGAACTGCTGTTCAGGCTGAGGAGGCGAAGGCCAATGAAAAAGCCCAGAAAGCCCAAGCTATTGCAGATGATGCTCAGAAGGACCTGGCTGAAGCCCTTCCTGCCCTAGATGCTGCTCTGGCCAGCCTGAGAAACCTCAAAAAAAGTGATGTTACAGAGGTAAGCTTAAGGGGGAATGATGGCACATGGTGGGTGCTGGGGTGGAATCTGTTTCTGAGGGTCAGGAAGGACAGCAAGGCTTTTACCTTAACCTGCTACAGCTGAGCAGCACTTTGCTGCAATTCCTCTTCTATAAGCTTGCACAATCCACAGCCTTTCACACCACCTCCATCCTCTGCACACATGTGGTGGGCTAATTGCCTGCACGTCCTCCACCAGCCACTTCTTCACTTGTCTGTCCTACAGAGTCACACTGTAGGCAGCTACACTGCTGTCCTTGCCTACAGGAGCAAGCAACATCATGATGCAACCCTGAGTGCTGGCTGCATGGTGTGGACGTAGATCCAGTGGCACACCTAACCAGCGAGCTCTTTGGTAAAGGCAGCTACTACCAGGCAGAGGAGAAGAGGCAAGGGTCAGTGGGCTGACTTCAAGGAAACTGGCTGAAAATAGAATGGTCAGAGTGAAAAACCATGGCCAAGTCACAGCAGGAAACATCACAGCCTGTACCTGTAACTTAAAGAGAAACCTCAGCAAGCAGCAGCTACAGCTAGGATCCTCAGCAAAGGATGGGGGTAGTAGATACAGGGTGGGAGTTTTTACTGCACAGGGCAGGACAGCTGTGGTGAGGAGAGACAGACTCATTCTTCTGCAATTGTGAAAAACAGACCTTTTTATTTCCCCCAAAACATGCACAACTCTTTTCCCCAAGAAGGTGGGGAAGGTGCAGGCAGCGCCCATTCCCTTGTAGAGCTGTCATGGCAAGGAGTATCCCAACTATACAAGGTTTCCAAATACCAGCTCAAAGTGCTTCAGCTTCTTACATCTCATCTAACCCTCCCCGTGGCTTTTAGGAACCTTCAACTTTAAGGAATGAGCTCCATGTTTATATTAAGCTTAACTACTGACCATGACCATACCCTGCCACTGGAGCCAGGACCACCAGGGATCTCTCTCAGTCCAATGTGTTGTCTCAACTAGAGGAGAACATCACTTTGCACAGCAAGGATGCATCGTATTGATCTACTCCTTTGCATAGAGGCAGCTCCATCAGTAGTCACTTGGAGGAAGGCAATGCCTGCTTCTCCTGCTCTTCCACCACCTCTCTCAGCCGCTCCTCATTGCAGAAGAAATGAAGGTAGAGGTTGCGCTCTGCCCGCAGGTTGGGGTCCTGCAGAGAGTCACGCTTCACCTTCAGGTCATTCAGGAGTTCTGTCAGGTTTTGGTGGAGAGCATCCTGCGTGGTGATGAGTTGGTGCATCAGTTCAGCAGTCTCCTGAAGGGCAGAAACCAAACGCATTAAAACACACACGGTGTATTAACAGCTCAGTCCACCTACTGTGCAACCCAAGTGGAGCAGGGGGATGGATGGACAGAGTTCCTTACTTACTGGAGAGCAAAGCTGCAGCTGTTTGGAGTCATCGTACAGCTGCCAGTAGAGCTGCTCTATGGTGGACTCCAGGTCGGTGTGTTGGGATATAGGAGCTGCCAGTTGTGCTTCCAGCTCCCTCTGTTCCTGCACCAGCTGGGAACAACAGGCTGCTATGGCCTTGTAGCTGCAGGATTGCTGCACATCCTGGTCTTGCCCCATCAGCACTGCCCAGAGCCTGCAAGAGAGAAGTCAACCAGAGATGTGAGCATCTGACCACACGAAGGAAGAACAGAGCTCAGGGGACAGTGTGTGCAATGGGAGGAGGCTGCCATCACTCCACCATGGAGGCAGGGTGGTCCAGCACTGGTAGAAGAACACTGACTGGTAGCTTTCATCTACCAGAAGCCTCCCCTGTTCCCATGCCATCTTCTCCACATCTTGTTTGTTCCTCATGCACTTGCAGACCTAGAATCTTACCGTGTGGCAATGGAGTCTTTGGGCTCCATCTGTGTGTGTTCAGAACCCTTCGTGGAGGAGTTGGCCTCTTTGCAGCAGTCATGATACACCTGCAGCCTGGCCTGGGCATTCTTCAGAGCAGTTTCTACCTCTCCCAGCCAAGCAGCCTTCTGGTCCAGTTCCTTTCTCTCACGTTTCAACTGGAGCTCCAGCAGATCCAGTCGGCTTTGCTGGCTTGCCACCCATGCAGCTGCCTGCTCCTGCCTCCGGCCAATACTCTGCAGGCGAGCATTATCCAGACGGAGCTTTTCCTGCAGGACAGGCAGGAGGAAGAGCCTGACTGCTGCCTTCACCTGGGGCAGCAGCTGGTGGCTCTGGATCTGAGCAATGTCACAGTGCAGGGCATGAAGCTGCTTCTCAAACGTGGCAGTGTGACTCCGGAGCTTGGCTTCTACTACATGCTGTATGAGGGAAGATGAGGGAGGTCGCTGTCAAGGCACAGTGCTGGCACTGCCCAGCTTGGCCGCAGCCTCTAGGCACATTTGCTGTGCCCCAGTGCCTGGTGGAGGAGTGCTGCAGCACAGTCACACCGTGCTCCAAAGGGTGGGATTGGAAAGGAGCACTGATCCTACCTTGTTCTCCTTGAGAGCCTGCAGGGTCTTTTGGGCCCAATTTAATGCAGCACAGCTGCCTTCCACTTTGGCTGACATGGCTATAACCTCCATCTGAGCACAGATATATGCTGTCTCCAACTGCCTCATCTCCATCCAGAAGCTGTCTTGGTTGCCCAGTATTTCATCTCCATTAGTCCTAAGGCTTTTCAGCCCCATTTGCTCGGTGTCTGTTCTCTTTGTGGCATCCTGGCTGCCACCTTTTTCCTCCCCATCCCCCACACTCAGCTCCTCACTCTCACTCTTCCCCTCAGCTGCAGGTCCTGCCCTTGAGCCTTGAACCTTTATTTCCTGGCTATCAGCTGCCACCCCTCGGCCTGTCTCTGCACACTCTGGATGAGGGGCTGCTCTTCTTCCTCCCAGTATTTCCGAGCTCCCAGGCAGGTCCTGCTCCATTAAATGCTCAAATGCATCTGTGAGCTGCTGTTCAAGCTCTATGTAGCCTCTGAGGTCCATCTCATGCAGCAGTGCCGGCCGCTGGCCTTTCCTTGCTTCCTCATGCTGCTCTACCTGCTGCTTTGCAGCCTCAATGAGCTGCTTTAGGACAGTGGTGGCTCGAAAGATCTCCACTCTCAGCTCTACGTGAGCCTTCCTCAAGACCTCCTTCATTGCCTTCTCCCCCTCCTCCTCCAAATACCTCAGCTCCTGCTGCAAGCCGACTGCCCAAATCAACAGCTTGTTGAGCTGCCTGAGCTGATGGGCACTGTAGTCCTTCAGCTCCTGGAGCTCCTGCTCCAAGGCCTCCAAAGAGCTTCCCTCAGCCTCTGGTATCACACGTGTGAGCTGCGGGGTCTTCTGGCACTTCTTCAATGCCTGCTCAAGGGCATCACCTTCCAGGATAGGCTTGCCTGCAGCTACCAGAGCATCATAGGCCTGCACCTCAGCTGGGCTCAGCACATTCTCCCGTCCCACTGTTTTGCAGAACCATATGATGAACTGCTCAGCCTCAGGGCATTCGAAGAGCCAGTCAAAGTCCTTCTCACAGAGGGTATCTGCCTGTGGGTAGAACAGCCGCAGCGTCTTCACAAACTCTGCCCCTCTGTTGACTCTGTCTTGGGGGAAGGTCTGGAAACGCCTCCAGCTGGACATGGCAAGGACAGCCAACACTAGAAAGGGACAAAGCAGGAGTTATTCCTAAGAGCCCTGATGCCCACAGCCATCCCAAAGGTGCCCTAGCAGCTCTCCTAGCAGCCTACTTGAAGGGCTGCAGCAGCCCCTTCACAACTGATACAGCACTGCAGGCCCTGCAGCGTTCCCAGAGTGGGGTACAAGACAACTAAGAGCCCACAGAGCAAGGGAGAAAGCCTGCCCATACCACGTCTGCACTTCCCCCTTCCCTGTGGGCATACAGCTCTGATTGCTTTGCCAAGACATCTACAGCTTGAAGATAGATCTCCATCTCAGAGCATTGGGGCAGGCTGTTTCCAGCCTTCTCAGTTTTCTCCTTAGCTTTTCTGATAATCAGTTTTCTTTTCTGATACCTCTCCCTCCTCTAAGTGGGCTCCCTCCACCCCAGCTGAGGTTGAATAGCCCATCTCATCATCAAGGACCAAGCCAACCCATTGTCTCCATTTGGATTGAAGGTCCGAGCGATGCAGCGGCCTCCCCCCGGTGTGAAAATGGTGATCGAAGCAGTCTGCATCATGAAGGAAGTCAAGCCCAAGAAAGTGGCAGGGGAGAAGCTGGGCACCAAGGTGGATGACTACTGGGAGCCAGGCAGGGGCCTTCTCCAGGATCCAGGGAAGTTCTTGGACAGCCTGTTTAAGTATGATAAGGTAAGTGGCAACGGAGCAGAGCTGTGACCAGGAATTGGTCATTACCTTGCACAGATCTTGCTAACAACAATGAGGCTTAAAGCTTCTTCCAGGCAGTGCCCCTTAGTAGCAAGGAAGAATTTGTCCTGGATGCTCCCACATCAGCTCACTTCATTACTTTGGACTGTGGGACCTCTGCTCGTTCCACTTGAAAGAGCTGGATGAAAATCCCGACACATGCTATAGGAAGGGATTTACCCAAGCCCACTGCTGTGCTTCCCAGCCTTCATCACAGAGCAGTGCAATTCATTTGCTCCAGTGCAATGCCTTCACTGCCCTTAGCAGTGCTGGGGCGGGCTGCAGCCACTGGGGGAAGCCTTTTCTGACCCTGCTCCATCAGATCTTTGGCACCTCATCTCCATTCTCCTTTCTCTCCCACCATTGCTCACAGGACAACATTCCAGACGCCGTGATCAAGGCCATCCAGCCTTACATTGACAGTAAGGATTTCCAGCCAGCTGCCATCGCCAAGGTCTCCAAAGCTTGCACCTCCATCTGCCAGTGGGTGCGCGCCATGCACAAGTACCACTTTGTAGCCAAGGTTGTGGAGCCCAAGCGGGTAAGTGGCAGCACAGTTGGTTGCTCTTGGTGTCAGGGCACACAGGGCTACGGTCCTTTCTGTGTGATGATGAGAGTCCCCAGCTTCAGTGTGCAGCTCAGGATTTAAGACTCCAATTAAGCCCTGATAGAGCTACTAAACCCAGAAACCCATTAACTTAATAAAGCCGAGGGGAAAAAAGTCACACTGAGACAGAATTGATGCTGTGCCCTTCGGGCCAAACCCTAACCCAGCAGAAACTACTTCCAGAAGCACTTCCCATCTTCCCATACCTCATTTGTGTTTCATCTTGATCTTCTCCAAGCCAAGTGTTTGCTGGGGTGAGCAGAGGAAGCTTTCCTCCTGTTCGGCATTAGGCCACATCCCGAGCAGTAAGCTCCTGCAGGCTCCTGGCTTTTTGAAGCTACACACAAACTATTATTTCCTCACTCCTGCTTTTTTATTCCTGGCCTCGGAGAATCTCCCAGTAGAGTCCTGCAGGTCAGCCTTTGTTGCACAGGGAAGGATCTCAGCTCCAATTAGTGCTGTTATGAATAAAAAAGGTCACAGTTCCCAACTAGCTCCTGCTGGATGCTCTTGGCTTCTGGGGAGGAGCCTGAGCACAAGCACAGCATCGCCACTGTTTCCTTGTATATCTCCCCAGAAAGCCTTGAGAGAGGCAGAAGAGGACCTGCGTGCAACTCAGGAGGTCCTTGACGAAGCTAAGCAACGCCTGCAGGAAGTTGAAAATGGTATTGCCGCTCTGCAAGCCAAGTACAACAGCTGCATAGCCAAGAAGGAGGAACTGGAGATGAAGTGTGAGCAGTGTCAGCAGAGACTGGGCCGAGCCGCCACGGTAGGGAACAGCTCTGCCTATTTACAAGAGATAACTTGACTTCAGGCCAAGGAGCACAGT
Organism: Excalfactoria chinensis; assembly: GCF_039878825.1. NCBI lineage: Eukaryota > Metazoa > Chordata > Aves > Galliformes > Phasianidae > Excalfactoria > Excalfactoria chinensis. The sequence goes on from NC_092836.1 coordinate 16,436,222, forward strand.
GGTGAAAATCTCTGTGCCTGCCACTTCCAGCAACGTTTTGTGCCTGCAGCTTATGGCAGCACTGGATTGGAGCTGCCTGGCCAGGTCTCAGCAGCACATTAGGGTTGATGTAGCTAATCTTCCGTGTGCCGCAGCTTCCTTAACCAGTTAAACAGGGACAAATGAGAGCAACCCAGCACAAAGTGCTCAAAGCTGGGACAGAATTTAGGATCTGCAGTGCCCCTCTGGCTCATTCAGTCACCTGCAGCGTTACCCAGAGAGCAGCAGGTCTCACGTGTGCATCTGATTCCACAGCTCATAAACAGCCTGGCTGATGAGAAGGTGCGCTGGAAGGACGCTGTTGAGAACCTGGATTACAAGATCAACAACATTGCTGGGGATGTGCTGCTTGCAGCTGGCTTTGTTGCCTACCTGGGCCCTTTTACTGTAAGTATGCAGTGCTCCTATTAGCTGCTTTGCTCTCCTGCCCCTTGCTGTTGCCAGCTAGATAGGCTTCAAGTCAGATTCTGCCCTGCTTGGGGTCAGCAGCTGGCAGCTTGCTGTACTTCCCAGCCCCTCTGGTGACCTTGCTGCCCAGGATATCTACCAGCACTGCCCTGGCATGTGGCTACCTGCTAGGAGCCAGGTCAGAGCTGTAACACCACAATCCCTTCAAGCTGGATGCTCAGAATAGGCCAAAAGGATGCAACCTCCCTCCTGGATCTCTCTCCATTGGTGCTAGAGGCTGCACAGGGTCACATATGAGTAGAAACAGAAGGGTTTCATTGCACACACAGTGGAATAGTTGCTACTAAAAGACTGTGATGCTGTTTCTCATGGCAGGGACATTACCGCGTGGCACTGTGCAAGGAGTGGCTGAGCAAGCTCTCAGAAAACAATATTCCTCACACCGAGGAGCCCAACCTGATCAGCACTCTTGGGGACCCCGTGGAAATCCGCTCCTGGCAGGCAAGTAATGGAAAAGATGATGCAGGATGCTGAAGAGGCAGGGGACAGGCCTGCCCCAGGTAAAGGCTAAAACACCCGGTACACAGTTCATTAGGAGATGCTGTACCAAAGGAGAGACCCCAAGAGAGCTCAATAGTCACTGTCAGGGCATGCTGCTCAATGAGCAGAAGGGGACCTGGCACCCCCTAATTCAACCAGCACAGCTCTGTCCTATGGCTCAGCTGCTCCAAAGAGAACTGCAGCTCTTCAGAACCCTCAAGACCATCCCCTGCCCAGCCATAACCTCCACAGCATGGCCATGCAGGGGCCAGGATAGCAAAGGCATCTCAGGACGAACCTTATTACATATCGTAGCTACCATCCTGCATGACTAAACAGAGCCAAAAGGTGCTCTCTGAATCTGGGCCCCAGAACTGATCCAGCACACACAGCAGGCAAGCGCAATAAAGAGAGAACAGGCCAGCCAGCTCCTAAGACAAGGAGATCAGCTGTGCTGTGTTTCCAGATGTTCCCAGTGGCTGCTAAATAGATGTTTTTTCCCCCCCAATTAGGTTGCTGGTTTACCAAACGACACACTGTCTGTGGAGAATGGGGTAATAACGCGGTTCTCCCAGCGCTGGACTCACTGCATAGACCCTCAAAGACAAGCAAACAAGTGGATCAAGAACTTGGTAAGATCCACAGGGTGAAAAAGCTAAATCCATGGGGTTGGGGAAGCAGCTTTCTGCAGCACAAAGCCTGCTATGCACAGAGCTGCCCTACTGCTGTTCTGCCCCAGCCCTCCCAGTATCAGGCAGGGTCTGAGTTCATCTCAGCTGAACTTCCCTGCTTAGAGGAATCAACACAGGGAAGCAGGGGGGGCCTTCTGCAAGCAAGTAAAACATCCATTTCTGGGGACCTTACCTTCTTCACTGTACTCTAAAACGTAGAGAATAATACCGATATGCCCTGTAACAGCCTTTAATGCCTCTAGGACAGAGAGCTCAGAATGGCATGATTTAACTAGTGAGAACAGTACCTGATGCCAGAGACAAGGGCCACTTCCTCTTCACTCCCTCCACACACTGAGCCCCTCTGGTGCCTTTTCAAGAGCACCAAGAAGACAACAGGCAGCTGCTGCTGTTGTACTCCCCAAAGGCTTTTCCCACCCACCTGCTCTCACTTTGCAGGCAAACGAGCTCTGAGTTGCCATTGCTGGGCTCTGCTGGAAGGAGGTTTCTCCCAGTCCCCTGCTTCCTGCTGGAAGCTGCCTTTGTAGTATCTGGTGATGCCTGTAGTATTTGGGCATTTGGGCTGCCTGTAGTATCTGGTGATGTTCCACGAATGGAGTAAACTTGCAAAAATAGCCACAAATTTGCTAAGCAAGAAAAGATGTAATTTCTGCTGCTTCAGAAAGTTAAATCTGCCTAGCAAGAGACGAGCCATGCACATGAATGATGGGTGGGACACAGGTGAAATGGGATGAGGTGATCTTAGTGGGCAATGGTGAGGTTGGCTGAGCCTCAGTAACCATCACGTCATCAGAAGTGCTGTAGATGTGGCCCCTAATCGGGGTTCAAGGCTTGAGCAGCTTTAATTGACAAGCTGTTATCTCCACTCACTCTTCATCTCCTCAACACAGCAGCAGAGCCCTTGGTATCAGATCTGCATAGCTCTGGGCTCTTCTCCATCCCTGTGTTCCCCTTTTGCCTTTCAGGAGAAGGTGAACGGCCTGGAGGTGGCCAAGATGAGTGACCGGGACTTCCTCAGCAGCCTGGAAAATGCCATTACTTACGGGAAGCCCTTCCTGCTGGAGAACGTTGGCGAGGAGCTGGACCCGGCCCTTGAACCCATCCTGCTCAAGCAGGTCCTTTGTCTAGGCTGGAAGTGGGGTCTGCCAGCAGCTTTGAGCATCTCCACAGGCTCTCTCCTCACTGCAGAGCAGAGGGCACGTGGGATGCCTTCCTTCATAAGAACGGATGTCCCAGCCTTTCTGCTTTTGTCCCTAATACAGACCTACAAACAGCAAGGCAGAACAGTGCTGAAGTTGGGGGATTCGGTGATCCCTTACAATGAGGATTTCAAGCTGTACATCACCACCAACCTGTCCAATCCCCATTACAGCCCTGAGATTTCCACTAAACTCACCCTCATCAATTTCACCATCTCACCCAGGTACGTGCTTACCCCAGCAGCTGCTCCCACTTAGTTTAGCTTATGGCCCTGAAGCCTTTGGGCTCGTTGTCCCTACCCCCACCCCTTGTTTTTTGTTGCAGCGGCTTGGAGGACCAACTGCTGGGACAAGTGGTGGCTGAGGAGCGACCTGACTTAGAAGAGGCTCGAAACCAGCTGATCCTTAGCAATGCTGAGATGCGTCAGGAGCTGAAGGAGATAGAAGACCAGATCCTGTATCGGCTCAGCACTTCCCAAGGAAACCCTGTGGATGACTTGGAGCTCATCAATGCGCTAGAAGCATCCAAGCTCAAGGCAGGGGAGATCCAGGTATGATGTGTGTGTGTTCATCCACTGCAGCCACCCATCTCCTGCCAGCACCGCACAAACTGCAACGTCTCCTGTGTCCCTCAGACCAAGGTGAAGGCGGCAGAGCAGACAGAGGTGGACATCAACACCACACGCTTGGAGTACGCCCCTGTTGCTGTCCGTGCACAAATCCTCTACTTCTGTGTCTCAGACCTGTCCAGCGTGGACCCCATGTACCAGTACTCACTGGAGTGGTTCCTCAACATCTTCCTCAGGGGGATCAGTAACTCGGAGAGAGCAGGTGTGTGCCAGAAATGGTCCCTTCCCATCCCTTTCTTCACACCGTGTTCCTGGCTTAGAAGCTAGGACCCTGAAGAGTCAAGGCAGATGTGCCTGCTTGCTTTGGCTCTCTGCGTGGTCCAGAGCTGCCCGTGGCTGTGTCTGCACAGCGTGGGTTTCAGCTTGCCCTCCTCTTTTGCACTACTCTGCTGCCCCATCTGACAGGCAGGGAGATGGTGGTACAAGGGCACAGACAAGGCGTGTGCCATCCCAGCAGCAATGTGGCTCTGCTGGTCATGGAGCCAGATCCACGTGTGGGTGTTGGCTGCAGGAGCAATCCACCCAGCAGTGCATGGCAGCATCACAGGGCCCTTTTGACTGCTGTGGTGCAGTGACTCCCTCCTGGTGCTAGGGCAGTGCTTTATTCCACACTGGCTCTCTTCTGAGCAGAAGCAGGAGCAAGCAGCTCTATACCCAGCTGCAGAAAACGCCCTTTCTTTGGGGCTGCTTTGTTCAGATACAAGGCCTGTCCTGACCCTTTCCTCCGCACTGCGGTGATTGTACACCCACAAACATCTGGATGATACGCTTCTCGTAGGGGATTCTGCACTAAGCCTGTACTTGAGAGCAGCACTGTTGTCTTGTGCCCCTTCCACATCACCCACTGCCTCGTCTGGACCTTGTCTTTTTCCAGATACTGTGAAGGACCGGATCGTGAACATCAACAACTACGTCACCTTCAGCCTCTACAGCAGCGTGTGCCGTAGCCTCTTTGAGAAGCACAAGCTCATGTTTGCCTTCCTCGTTTGCTCCCAGATCTTGATGAATGACGGGCGGATTGATATGGTATGCAAGTCACTCCAATCCTTGAATAGGGTCCCAGCAGAGCAGCCCAGGCTCAGGTGTACAGTCCCCTTGCTTAGCAGGCAGGTGTGGGAAAAAAGCCTCGTTCCATGGGGCCAGGTGCAAATGTGGCAGGCTGGTTGGTAAAGCTGGAGCCTTTCTGTTCATTCAGATCTCAGACCTTTCCCTGTGCCTACATGCAGGGCTGCTGAACCTGCGTGCTTCAGGCCCAGGGGTGCTGTAAGCCATGGCCTTGTACTGTCCTGTTCTCAGGATGAGTGGCGATTCCTGCTCTCAGGGGGAACTGTAAAGGAGCTGCAGGAGAACCCAGCTCCAGACTGGCTGAATGAGCGAGCGTGGGGAGACATCCTGGCTTTGAGCAACCTGAAGAACTTCTCTGGCTTTGCCGATGACTTTACTGCCAACCTTGCAGCATTCAGGGCCATTTTTGACAGCCAAAAACCTCACAGGTAAATGCCCCAACCTTTGTCAGTTGTGTTGCACTGCGCCAGGCACACGATGGCATCTCTGGAAGAGCATGAGGTGCTGATTCAGCCACAGTACCAGCTCTGTTCACAGCAGGCTTGGGCTTCTGGCATTCTTGCTTGCATAAGGCAGGGCCCAGAAGCAGCTGTTGCTCTGCTTTGTGCTCTAATAATTTCAAAGCTATGAACAACAACCTCAGGCTGGAAGGTCCTTGTCCCTCCTCAGACTCCATGGCCTCCTGTAGAGTATCCTGAGTGCTTCTTAGGGAGCTGCGGGATCTGACCCATTCCTCCAACATAACTGCTTTGCAGAGAGCCCCTGCCAGGGAAGTGGGACGCAGAGCTCGATGCCTTCCAGAAGCTGCTGGTTCTGCGGTGTCTGAGAGGAGATAAGATCACCAACGCCATGCAGGACTTTGTGGCACTGAACCTCGATCGGCACTTCATTGAGCCTCAGGTAATCAGCCTAAAGGGAGCACGGCTGGAGGGGAGCTGCAAAGGGGCCGGCAGCTTTTTCCAGCTGCAGCAGGGATGTCTCCCTCCAGCCATGGAGGAGGATTGTGCCAACAGACTCCAAAGCTGGAGAACACTTTTATGCCTTAGAGGAGGGAATTCCTCCCTCTCATCTAGCAGTGAAACTGTTCTGGGAGGGAGCGGTTACCACAGGCATACAGCTTCCAATGGGAAACTAATCACTGCCCTGATCCTAATCCTGCCAAAGCAGAACATTACCAGGCCCTAACGGAACATGCTTCTGTCTCCAGCACCACACTGGTGGCACAGAGGGGGCTGGAGGTCAGGCTGGGTGAGGTGGTGCTGTGCACGGTGCCAAGATGCAGCCCTGATGCACAGCCCTCTGCTATGACAAGCTATCTCTGTTGCAGACTGCTGATCTCTCCATCGTGTTCAGGGAGTCCAGTGCCACCACCCCCCTTGTGTTCGTGCTGTCCCCAGGCACTGACCCAGCTGCCGACCTCTACAAGTTTGCTGCAGAGATGAGGTTCTCCGAAAAGCTCTCTGCCATTTCCCTGGGCCAAGGCCAGGTAAGATGCTGACCTGGGGCAGGACTGTCCTGCTGCCAATCTTAGTGATCTCACCTGGTTCCAAAGAGGCCAAACATCCTTGCAACACAGTGGAAGCACTCTTCTCCCCGCTCACCCATCTTCTGACTGGAGGAGCCGATTCAGCAGGGAGAGCTGCAGCTGTTCTCCTGCTGGAGTCCTCCATCCTCCTAATCTGTCCCCAATTCCACCTTCCCACACTGTGACCCAAAGATCTTCTGAGCTGCAAAGGGCCCTTGTTGAACCGTCAGCAGATGGTGACAACCCAGCTGAGCCAAGCTATCAAGCTGGAAAGCGATCTTCCCACCCAGTGGCTGTCTCCTTGTGTGGCTTAGCAGGGCACAGCCTGATAGACCAGGATCCGATCCCTTCCCATCTGCCTCCACAGGGCCCCCGTGCTGAAGCCATGATGTGCAGTGCCATGGAGAAGGGAAACTGGGTCTTCTTCCAGAACTGCCACCTGGCCCCCAGCTGGATGCCTTCGCTGGAGAGACTCATTGAAAACATTGACTCCAACGAGGTGACATGCATCCTGTGGCTGGGAACATGGAGAAAACCCTCTGCTCCCATCCCACACATTGGTGGTGGCTCTGCTGCCCAGTAAGCAGGGTGCTGTGCTTTACTGGGATCTTCTGTTCTTCCAGCTGCATTGCTTAGCATGCAGCCCTATTCCTCCTGTTCTTCAGAAGCAGAGAAACCACCTTACCTGGTGGCCACTGAAGCAGGGAAGGATGATATTTGCATCTCCCCTCCCAGAGAGTGTTGCAGTTTTGCAGCTGCCGTGTCCGCTTGCTGAAGTTTCCATTCTTTGGGACTTTTGGTGTCATTCACAGCCTTGGGGTTCCAGCAACCAGAGCTGTTTAACTGAGCCAGCTTGACCTCTGATGGGGGAGATGGAGCACTGGGAGGAGCCCAGACCCAGCTCCATCCCACCCACAAGTTCCCCATAACAGACCATTGGCAGTGCAGGAGCACTTACTGCCTTCTGATCCTCCAGGTGCATCAGGACTTCCGCCTTTGGCTCACCAGTCTACCAAGCAACCACTTCCCTGTGTCCATCCTCCAGAACAGCTCCAAGATGACCATGGAACCTCCCCGTGGGGTCAAAGCCAACCTGCTCAAGTCCTACATCAGTTTCAGTGATGCCTTCTTGAATTCCTGCCCTAAGGTAGAGCCCAGCTTTGCTGTCCCCAGCCCACGCCTGCTCCTTTGCACACTCTCCCCCTGGACTCTGCTTCTCTCCAGACTCAGTTCTCCACTAGAGCCCTCATTTAGCACTTGGGTGGGATCACAGAATGATTTAACGGCTCCTTCTCTGCCCACAGGTCACAGAGTTTAAATCCTTGTTGCTGTCGCTTTGCTTCTTCCACGGGAACATGCTGGAGAGGAGGAAGTTTGGGCCACTGGGGTTCAACATCCCCTATGAGTTCACAGATGGAGACCTCCGCATCTGCATCAGCCAACTGAGCATGTTCCTGAGCGAGTACACGGACATCCCATACAAGGTGAGCGTGTGAACCGACCCTCCCAGGCAGGTAATGGGCTCACAATGGATGCGTGGGTCAGATAGTCCACATGAGATCCCCCCCCAGGTTCTGAAATACACAGCTGGGGAGATCAACTACGGCGGCCGTGTGACCGACGACTGGGACAGGCGCTGCATGATGAACATTCTGGAAGATTTCTATAAACCCGAGGTTCTGACTCCTGAGTTTGCCTATTCCGAATCGGGGATCTACAGGCAGATCAGCACCTCTTCAGACCTTGATGTAAGTATAAGGTAACAAAACGCAGCTTGACAGAGCAGGGGGTGGGCTGATGTAGTGGGCTGATGTAGTGGGCTGATGTAGTGCCAAGTGCTGCTCCCTGGACCCCACAGTATTCCCATTCTCCTGAGGGGATGGAAGTTTAAAAGAATGCGGAGGTCTTCAGCTGCTTTCGGAAAGCTGCATCTCTTTCAAGCAACAGGAGGAAAATGTTGATGATGTTCACGGGAGGGGGTTGGAGCTGTTGCCAGCAAACCTCATCTGAAAGCATTTGAGCACTGAACCGCTTTGATATCACGTACTTGAAGTGCCCGAGGAGCTTTGTGCGGCAGACATTGCAGGGAGCTCGCTGCCAAGATGCCCATTCTCTTAACATGTATTTGCTTTGACACAAGTGTGATTTAACTCCCCAGCCAGCCTTCATTCAGCCACCAAATGTGGCTCAAAGGAGCTGTCACTCCCCCAGCCTCCCCTTCTGCACTAACCAGCATAACTCAGTGCCCACAGACACTGCCCCTAAGTCATACTTGTGAATTACCTTTCCTGGCTGCCACGTGAGACAAGGAGCTGTGTAAATGTCAGGAGCTCAAGCAATAAGACAAGGTCTAGCTTCCACTTGGGCCTGCAGGTCTGCAGGCTGCTGGGTTTGGCTCATTTCTGGCCAGGCCCACGGCAGCCAAAAGGGCTCCCAGTTCTTGTGCTCCCAGTCCCACCATCTGTCTCACAGCCGGTGCAATTCCTCCCCAGGGGTACCTGCAGTACATCAGGAGCCTGCCGCTCAATGACAGCCCCGAGCTCTTTGGTTTGCATGACAATGCCAACATCACCTTTGCTCAGAAGGAGACCTTCGCTCTGCTAGGGGCCATCCTGCAGCTGCAACCCAAGACAATCACATCAGGTGGCTGCAGCAGGGAAGAGGTGGGTGCCCCAATCCCGCTGGTACTCTGGCACCAGCAGTGAGCACAGACCACATGCTCACACGCTATGCCAGTGCCACCCTGCCCAGCAGCCAACGGCTCTGCCATCCAGATGTCAGTTCTTCCCCCCCCACACCCCCTTCCCAGCATCTGTGCCTGGCTGGATGCTCACCTGCTTGCTGTCTGCCTTCCAGCTGGTGGAAGAGACTGCAAACGAGATCCTGGCAAAGCTGCCTGACCCCATGGACCTGCAGGAGGTGGTCTGCAAATACCCACTGCTCTACGAAGAGTCTATGAACACAGTGCTGGTGCAGGAGGTGATCAGGTAACCCCCTGCAGCCTCCTGTCCTGGTCCCTTGGGGAATGACAGGGATGTGCAGGCCCCTGCTCCCCTGAACAAACCTCACTGCTGAGCAATGGGGTGGCAGCAAGGCATCAAATCTGCTGTCTCAGAGAGAGCCTTTGTGTGATCCCTGCTCTGCAGTGACTGGTCAGTGTCTGCATGGTGCTGTCAGCAATCCAGGGCCTGGGGGCAGTTAGAGAGCCCCATCTAAGAGGACAGACACCGAGGGTTACATGAAGCTCAGAGTACAGCAATCCAGGCAGACACAGGGGATAAAACCCCACACCAGGTCGTTCTGTGATCCCTCTGCAGAAACAGCAGCTCTTTCTCTTAGGTACAACAATCTCCTGGAGGTGATTGCTCAGACGCTGAAGGATTTGCTGAAAGCTCTCAAGGGTCTGGTTGTCATGTCCTCTCAGCTGGAGCTGATGGCCGACAGCCTGTACAACAACTCCGTCCCTACTCTGTGGAACAACAAGGTAACACTTCCCAACCGGCCCCGCTGCCCCCACAAGTTCATCTGATCCCAGGGAGAGTCATGCAACTCCACAGCTGGGCTGTCTCACATGGAGCAGGCTCCTGCAGTTTGCAGATGTGTCCTGCCATGTGCAGGGGGTTCTCAGCCCTAAGCTGGAGGAATCCCTGGGCTCTGGGCAGCTCTCAGCAACTCAAACACAAGGTTCAGGGTGTCCTTGTATGCATCCAACACCTTCCTGCCCCACAGGCCTACCCATCACTGAAGCCCTTGGCATCCTGGGTGAACGACTTGGTGCAGCGGGTTGAGTTCCTCCAGAAGTGGATCAGCCACGGGATCCCCCCTGTGTTCTGGATCAGCGGATTCTTCTTCCCTCAGGCCTTTCTCACTGGCACGCTGCAGAACTTTGCTAGGAGGTCTGTCATCTCCATTGACAACATCTCGTTTAGCTTCGAGGTAAGGGACTCACATCGTTTGGGCTTTTCTTTTTGCCCAGCCTACCCAATAGCTGCACATCCCACCTTCCTGTGTGCCACCCACCCACAGCACAGACACATCCACGATGCAACCAGAGACCCCTCCATCTCTCCAGCTCTGCTCACATCCCTTCCCCACAGGCTTTTCCTCATCACACCCTCACGATGTGAACTGCTGGAAAACCCAGCCCAGAGATATCTGAGAGCTGGAGCAGGCTCCCGTTCGGTAGCTCTGCCTCAACCAAGAGCAGAGTAAGGGGCTTCGTGGGTCATCAGGGCCAAGCCTTGCTCACAGCCCTGGGCTCACTCTCTTCCACAGGTGATGAAGGAATCACCAAGCGAGCTTTCTCGCCCTCCCTCTGAAGGCTGCTACATCTATGGCTTGTTCCTCGAGGGCGCCCGCTGGGACACCTCTGCCTTTCAGCTGGCAGAGTCCCGTCCCAAGGAGCTGTACAGTGAGATGGCCGTCATCTGGCTGCTGCCCGTCGCCAATCGCAAGCCCCCAGATGCTGGTGTGTACCTGTGCCCCATCTACAAGACACTCACTCGTGCAGGTAGGTGCCCGAAAAGCAGCCTCCAGAAGCAAAGGAGGCCTTAGAAGTTGCAGCCCAGGAGAGGTAGTAGGAGCTCTTAGGGCTCCTGCTGTGCCAGCTGTACAGGACTGCTGGCCTGTGCCCTGGCTGCAGGGCTGCGGTGCCACACTGCACACCTTTGCCTTCCTCCCTCCTCACAGGGACTCTGTCAACAACGGGTCACTCCACCAACTACGTGATTGCTGTGGAGATCCCCACAGACAAACCTGAGAAGCACTGGATCAAACGAGGCACGGCCTTGATCTGCGCCCTGGACTTCTAGCCAGGAACTGCCCAGGCAGGGGAACCACCCTGGGGCAAGTAAGAGCAGTAAGCAGCAGGCAGGCATCGGCCACCAGCAGCTACTCTCCTTCTCTTTTCTCCCCAGCTGTTCACTACACCCTTCATTACAAGTGGAGCTGAACTGCAGCCAGCATTGCGTTCTGTTGTTGTGATGCCCACAATTACACCTCTCTTAGAATCACAGCACGGTTGGGTTGGAAGCGACCTCCGAGCTCGGCCTTCTCAAGGTCTTCTCCCACTCCATGCTCACATCTGGGATTGCCCCCAGCCCAAAGTGCAGCACCTCGGCCTTGCTGAACCTCATTAGGTTCTTGTGTGCCCACTTCTTGAGCCTGCCCAGGTCCCTGTGGATGGCATCCCTTCTGTTCCATCAGCTGCACCGCTCAGCTCAGTGTCACACATAAACATGCTGAGGGTGCACTCGATAACATCAGAGACATGGACAGTGGCAAAGAGCACTGGTCCCAAGAGGGACCCCAAGGGACAGCACTCATCACCTGGACGCAGAGCCTCCCTTGCACACTGCTCCCCAAATGGCTGTTACAGGAGCTTTATTCCTTCAGACAGATCCATTACATACAGCACTTGTTATGAGACACAGCAAGAGACGGAAGGATCTTCTTTCCTTCAGGAAGTACAAAACAAAACAAAAAAAAAAACCCAAAAATCCCACGGTCAGGATCTGTACAAAGCTGCACATTTGGCAAAGCCCGTCCCCTGCTGCAGCTCTTGTCCCCATCGCAGCCACTTCTTCCCCCATCAGCACAGGGGACAAGCAGTGACCTCTGGCTGCTGGGAACAGGGCAGAAACCTTCTGCAGGAACACTGAGTGGGCTGGGGATAGGAATGGGGGCTGCATGGCCAGCTTGGGCAGGAAAAGCAGCTTTGGGCTCCCTCCCCTGTTTCTGCCCACCACTGAGGTACCTGTCGCCTCTTCCCAGGCTGAAAGGCTTCACTCAGGGCACCAGGCAATTCCAGGTCCAGCTTCCAGCCCCCCAGCAGCAGGGCCAAGCCACCAAACCTTGTGTTCTTTACTCGCAGAGTTCTCTGGAAACAAGGAGCAATTGTGTGTGAGCTGAAAGCGCTGCCAGGGCCACACTGCTGCTCCTTAGGAGAGCAGCTGTAGAAGCAGGGCCATGTGCCCCCTCAGCACCACCACGGGAGGCTAGGAACAAGGTCCAGAGTGGAGTCTGGTCCTGGGGACAGGTAGCACTGCCACCCCAGGGATTAGCACACAGGTGGGGTCACACAGGGCCACAGCGCTGGAGAGGGGTTCTGCCCAGGAGATGCTTCACTCAGCCACAGCCAACAAATGGGTCAGAACCAGAAGATCCGATTTTGTCAAGGAAGATAAAGGAACAGAAAACACAGGTATGAAGGTCCTGGGGAAGCACAGAGCTGAAGGCCTGGACACAGCAGAGCACCAGCCCCAGGCAGCTGCGGCCAGCACAGCCTCACATCAGCAGCCCCAGTGCCCCGCAGTGCCCAGCCCTCTGGCCAGGCAGGTTCTTCCCCTCCTCCCATTGCCAGCCACGGCCCCAAGACAAGCCCAAGGCACCTGAGCGTGGCCACAGCCAGGCAGGCAGCAGGACACTCAGCCTTGCCTTTGGCTGCATGGCTCTCCTCAAGGCAAGGCCTTGCTGCCTTTTGGGCTCAGAGGAAAACCCAATGTCTGCTTGTCCCCAGGCTCCACCTCAGCCAAAGGCTTCTGGCTGGGGTCCTCAGGCAAAGGGTAACATCTATCCAGGTGCCGCTGCCCAGAGCCACGAGGGCGAGCTCCTCTCAGTCTCAACCCCAAGCCTACTGCCGCTTGGCTTTGTATGGACGGGAGCGTTTCCGGCGGTCCGGCTTCCTCTGCTTGTGCAGACGGCCAATGCTGACCCCCTGGCGCCTGCGGACGGAGATGTTCTGCTCCACGAGGCTCGCCAACATGCCTGCAGGGAAACAGGCAGCAAAGACACTGCAGGCCGTGCTGCAAGCAGCCACTGTGCACAGAAGGGGCTCAGAGCTGGCAGCACTGGTGCTGGAGCTCAGCTCAAAGCACAGCAAGCTCTGCGCAGCCCAGTGGCAGGAAGCCCAATTGAACCTGAACCTCATGCTCTGCTGCCCCTGCCTTACCTTCCTGGGCCAGCATGGAGATGAAGGTACAGATGAACTCGTCGTAGTTGTGGGTTCTCCTCTGGTCATCGATCTACAAATAGATTGCACTGCTCTCAACTGAACCACATGCCCTGTGCTTTGCCATCTGTATGGTCACAGACAGAAGCCTTCAGGGAGCTCAGCCAGCAATGCAAATGATCCATCAACAAACTCACCTTGAATTTCTTCCTCTTCTCTACCTCCTCCTTCAAGCAAGCCTCGTAGTTTGCAATCTCTGCCTCCACACACTTCAGCAGCGCCAGCAGCTCCTGCCAGGATCAAGCAGAGCAAACGTGAGTAGATGGAGACTTACATACCAGCATCAGTAGGGGAGCTACAGGGCGAGCTGGGAGCATTCCTCTCTGTGCTGGGATTCATCAAAGAAAAAGAAACACTTGGCAGGGGGCAAAAACCAAAACAGCACAACTTTATAGGGAACTTCTGAGCTGGGTTCATTCTGCCTGAAGCCCAGCCCTGGTTTGCTTCACTAACCAACAGAAGACTTCTTTCCAGGCAGCTCTCCTGCAGGGAGCCCTGCATGTGCTGGTGCTGCCCAAGCCTGGTCCTGCCTGTGGCCGGAGGGCAGGGACCTGGGCAGGGTCCCACCTTGCTCTGGCCCAAAGGAGCACATCTCAAACAGCAGGAGGCAGGGGATTTACCCACCGCCAACACAGAAGGTCTCAGGATGACACACGGCACAGAACCTGCACTGCCCTGTGCCTTGAGGCACGGCTGCAGTGGCACACAAGCAGGACAGGGTGTGCACATGGTTCGGTCACTGCCAGTGCTGCTGCGCCTCTGGGCGAGCGCAGGGAGCTCCACGTCCCTAGGGCTTTTGCAGCACAAAACTCACCTTGGGAGAATACTTTTCCCCCCCAGGGTGATCACTGGTCCTGCCAAGTCCCACCTTCTCTTTGCTGCCACTGGCCTCACTGCCCTCCTTCTCATCCAGTTTGATGGCGACCTGGGCTTCTTCACCGGGTTTGATGGAAGGCGGGGAGCTTTTCCCCCCATCTGCACACAAGGGAAGAAAGCATTAGGAGCCACAACAGAGTGCACCGTCCCATCACCTCAAGGGACAGCCAGCACCAACCTGCAGCAGCCAGCGGGCAGAACACGCCATCCTCTGTGAGGTGCAGCAGCCCAGAGCTGATGATGGGCCCCAGGTCCCTGACGGCCCGGTTGTAGCGCAGGCAGTCAATGCGCAGGAGGCCGTCCTCCTCACCAAACAGCACCTTGGAGATGTGGGACGTGACGGGGCTGGAGGGACGGGTGGGGTTGGCCGAGCGGATGGGAGAGCGCAGCGGGGAGTTGAAAGCGCTGCCGATCTCGGAGGCGGTGTCCGTGCTCTCATTGCTGGGGGTGGGAGAGGGCTGGGAGTGAGTGACTATGGCCACAGCAGCTCCGCTGCCACTCGTCTTGATGGACAGGGGAATGGAGAGATCCTTCTGGGACTCCTTCAGCTTCTCAGCCAGGACGTTGATGGTGTTGGGCTGGAGGACGGAGAGCTGGCCATCCGCGGCCCCCGCTGCGTGCTCTTGCTTTACCTGCCCCTTCCTTTTGTACCTGCCCAGGAACGCAGAAGGGAAGGTGATGCTGCAGGAAGGAGGGGGCCCAGCTGCAGCAGCACAGGCAGCGCCAGCTCCACGCTCAGCACTTGAGGCCATGTGCTGAGATGAAGCAAGGCCTGGAACATTTCTAGGTCACCCCCAGTGCCAACAGCTTTTCCGGCAGTAGCTTGCTTCACTGAGCTGCAGGGATCCCCTCACGGTGAGTGTAGTGGAAATGTTAAGTCATGGCTTGAAGCAGTGATTGAGCACCTGGTGGAATGGCAGGGCCAACCCAGGGGAGCTCAGCTGCATGCAATGTACCTGAATGACCGGAAGGGGTAGAGCCAGAATCCACCCTTTCCCAAAACCTCATTTAAGGGTTGGCAGTAGAGACAAAGGTATCTTGTTGGAGCCCTGCCTTCCTGACGCTTTCTGAAGGTAAGCAGCCTCTTCCCTTTTATTTGTGCCTGTAACTGTTGTATTTGAGCAAATCCTTACTTGTTACAGCCTAGAACCTTGCTACTCTACTGTCATTGCTGTGCTTTTTATCACATTACACTGGTAGCAAACGAAGCCTCCAGGCAGAGCACACTGCTTTTCCACAGCCACTGGGAACTCCTGCATACAGCTCAGGCCCTGCCATCCAACCAAGAAGTACAGTGAGCTGTGCGGTGATCTCAGGCCAGGCTCCACCACCACAAAAGCAACCAGAAAATCCAGCAGGGGCTGCTGGGCAGGTTATAAAGAAACTCTCTGGAGCCAGACAACGCATTCTGTCCAGGAACAGTTGAAAAAGTGGGGAAGCAGAGAAGCCCCAGCTAGCAATTACTCAGGACTATCAAAATTCAGAGTTGATTACAAAGAGCTAAGGTAAAGTTTCACAAAATCCAATGAGCAAACAGTAAAAACCAGGCAAAGAAGAGAGCAGCCCTAACTGCACAGTCACAGCCTGTAACGTAGCTAACAATACTCAGGATCCAGAAGTCACTGCAGGCAGTTCTGCAAATGTCAGCTCTGTGTGCAGCACAAAGCTAAGCTTCCTTTGGCCCTCCTGCCCTTGGCTCAAGCTGTTACCTGATGGCTGAGTTGGTGTTACGAACTTCCTCCTCCTCATCATCATCGTAGTCGTCTTCATCATCTGAGTACTGCTGGTGCTGTCGGACCGGGACCCGGCTGCGACCCACTCCTGCTGCAAGGTCTTCCTCCTCCTGCAAAACACCATTGCTGATGCTGTCTCCTACAGCTGGGTGAGGAAGAAGAGCCCAGCAGACAGCATCTGTGGTCCACCCAAGCACCAGGGACCTGAGAGCAGCCAGAAGGAACCCAAGCTCACAGTTTATGTCTGTCTATGCCCTGCTGGTTTGCGTACAGCCTGGTCAGCAGGAAAAAAGGGAGCTGGGCTCTGTTCTTTTGTCATCTACATCCTTCAATCCAGATCCTTCCTATTCCTGCCCACAGGAAGCTCTTTCCTTTGGGATTTGCTCACACACAGCCTTTATGCTCAGATCTGGTGTGTTTGTTTCTGCTCCTGCACAGCACCCTTCATGCCAGGACCCAAGCTCCCAGAGCAACACAGCAAACCACATCAGCTAAGGGACCAGCATTAAAGCCAGCATCCTTTGTCAGGTAACTTTTTACCCTCCCACCTTCCAGCCTGGGTAGCACAAGGGGAGGCATGCTGGGAGGAAGGCCTTAAGCCTGCTAACAGCAGCAGTCCTGGGAAGCTGGGAGACTGGATGTAGAAAGCTTGGCTCAAGCCAGGTATGCTGCTGGCCTGGAGCTCCAACCCACCTGCATGGGGGACTTGGCATAGTTGTGATTATCCAGGAAGGCTGGCAGCCTCTGCACGATGGGGTTGGGGTTTGCTGGAGGCACTCCATTGATGCTGCTCACTGACGCCTTTGCCACTGGTTTTGATTTGGTGGGTGGGCTCTGCGTGGACGTGGTGTGGCCCTGGCTGGCAGGCTCATCAGTGCTGTCTGCAATGCAAGCATAGCACAGCCTTTCATAGACATTGCTGTTTACTTACCATCCTCTGCCACCCCTTTCCCATTCTATGTAACAGCTGTGGAGCTTGTGTGCTCCACCAGACCATGAGCAGAGCATCACACCTGCTTCCCTTTCTACTTCCAGCTGTTAGAAGTGTTCCTAAGTGTAAGCCCACCCCTTTTCAATCTTTGTGTCCCTCTTTGTGTCAGGCATTTACAATCCAACTGGCCAACTGGAGAAAAGAAAGTAAAGCTGACCATAGAAGTTCCTCAGGTTCTAGGTAAGCCAGAGATTGTCATCAGCCAGTGGCAACAACTGCTTGCTCCATAGCAAGCTGGAATGGCTCACTGCACCACAGGAATGGGAGCCTACCTGGATGGGTGCTCTCTGGGGCTGCAGTCTTGCTGCTGGCTGGCTTTGCCTCTTCAGGAGACTGAGATTCCTGAGACTTCTGGGACTGGATCAGCTCAGGCTGAGTGACTCGGATAAGCTTGAAGGCAAAAGACAGATTGGAAGTGACTTCTGGACCAGGGGGGCTCAAACCACATCACTTCCTTTAGAGCACTGCAGAAGGAGAACTCTTGAGGTAAACCAGTCTCCAGCAACCCTATGGATAACCCCCAAGAGAGCAGCAAAAAGCTGAGCAGCAACAACAATATCTCTTCTTCCTGGAAGAGGTCACCCTCAAGACACAAAAAAAGAAACCAAACAGCCACAAAAAGAAAAGCCACCAAAACCCAACCACCCAAGGTACCTACAGCTCAGAGAGATGCCCTGACAGCACGGCCTATTTGCCATCACAGCCCTGCACTCCCACAGGGCTTGGGCTGCCCCACCTGCTGCAGGGCCTCCAGCACAGTCTGGCGGTTCATCTTCAGGATATGGAGCTTGGACTCATATTTCATCCTCCGATCAGGAACTACTGCCATCAGGTTGAAACGGATGTCATGGTACGGCTCCCTGCAGGATGTTACAGCAGATGTCACACATACTGGCCCCGGGGCTCCCTGCTACTAACCAGCCTCCAATGTGACTTTGTGCCACTGAGTGCCACCCTCTGAGTCCGGCCATTCAGCCAGTTTGCAATCTACCTCATTGTCTGTTCATCCAGACCATTATGCATCTGCTTCTCTATGCAAATCTCAAAGGAGATGGCATCAAAAGCCTTGCTGAAGTCAAGGCAAAGAATATTCACATCTCTTCCCTCATCTACAAGCCAGCTGTTTCACCACAGATGTTACCAGCTTGCTCTGGCCTGACTTTCCCTTGGTGAATCCACATTGACTACCTCTGAGCACCATCTCCTTCACATGGCTGGAAATGGTTTCCAGGATTACTGTTCCATCACATTCCAAGGTATTCAGGTAATGCTGACTGGCCTGCAGTTCCCTGGCTTTTCCTTTTTGCTCTTCTAGAAGGTAGGAGTGACATTTGCTTTCCTGCAGTCCCCAGGTACCTTTCCCAATCGTCAAGATTGATATCTGCCCTCTGGCAGATACTGGGATGCTTGAATTCCCCCATGAGGACCAGGGCCTGTGAACAAGAGGCTACTTCTAGCTGTCTGTAGACAGTCTCACCCACTTGTTCCTCCTGGTCAGGCAGCCACAGCTGACACTTGCTACAGTGTCACCCACACCTGTCTCTTTAGTCCTGGGTTTTTGTTTCACTCATGATTCATCCCCATTCCATACACTCCAACCGTTCCCCTGACTAATGGGGAGCTCCTCCTCACCTCCCCTGCTGTCCTTCCTGGACAGCCTGTCTCTCTCCATCACAATATTTCCATGACCCCAACAGGTTTGCAGCCCTACAGCCACACTCATCTCCAATTCCTCATGTTTCCTCCCCATGCTTCAGCACTCAGGTTCCTGCTCACACTACAGGAGGCCCAGCAGCACCGTTTTCTCTCCCACAGGCTCGAGCCCACAGAGACCTCATGTGGCCACTCCTGTCCATGATGCAATCTGTAGGAACTGCATCCTACCAAGTGCAGCTTGTGTGCATGCTCTAGGGCAGGGGAAGGGAAGGCAAGCTGGTGGTGCACCTGCACCCCCTGAGCATTGTCCTCACCCCCACAGCTCATCATACAGACATGAGCAGAAGTGATCCAAAAAGATGAGGCAGTGCCTGCACCAGAGCCCAGGATATTACCCTGCAGTGGCCAGGCCGATGCGCTCCATGATCACTCTCCTGGCTTTGTCTGTCCATTCCTCATCATCAGCCCAGGGCCCTGTGGTAAAACAAAGCAAGAAGAAAGCATCAAGCAGGGATCCTGCCATCCCCACAAGGCAACTTCATGGCTCCCTTACATCCCAAGGAGTAAGAGACCCAGACAAGAAGGAGGCCAGGGACAGAAGGACTACAATATCAGTAACACACAGCCAATGTGTGGCTTGTATACCTTGCCTCTGCCTGCTGAATGGAAAACGTTAGTCATAGAATCACAAGGTTGGAAAGGACCTACAAGATCACCCGGTCCAACTGTCCTCCCATTACTGCTGCTACCACGAGCCACTAATCCAGATCTCATAGCTCCTCATCCAGATGCCTCTTGAACACTGCCAGGGATGGCGACTCCACCACCTCCCCGGGCAGCCATTCCAGTGCCTGACCACTCTCGTTATCTCAGAATCCAAAGAAATCCCTGCTTCAGAGCTCAGCTGCCACTGAGTCTGGTGCAGTCCTTAAGAAATGTAAGTAGGATTCTTTAAGTGGGTGCCTTTCCAAGGGGTCTGATATATAGAAGTCCTAGCTGGGATAAGAAAGTGTCTGAAAGACAGAACGAAGTGGTTGGGTTATAAGAGTGGGGAGCAGCTCAAGCAGTTCTGCTGGGATCAGCATTGGGGTCCTTGGGCCTCAGCACATAAAGGTTATTTGACATAGGAAGGAGGTGAGAAGGAGACAAATTCTGCTTGCGACACGTTATTTCAGAGCTGCAGAAGGGCTTCATGGCCCTGAGAAACTTGGGAGGAGCGTAGTAAGGCTGGAAAAGACAATGCAATGATTGTTTCCTATGCTGCTGCTGTCGTGTTTTTTTAACAGCCCCCAGAGTAAAGTCTCCAAAATGAGCTGTCATCGCTCAGGATGAATCTGGAATAACTGTCCACAAACGCTTGCTATTGCTAACTGACAAACAATACACTCATGGACAAACCAGGGCTCTTACCATGGTCAATGGGATAGACCTTCAGCCCATCCAGCTCGAACAGCCGTCCCTTGATAGGGACATAGCTGACAAAATGGAAAGCCTCCATGGTTCGCACAGCACTGATCCCATTCTGTTTCTCTGGCAAGTGCCGTGGCTCTGGCCTGCGACAGGAAGAGGCAACAGGTCAGTGCAGCGCCTGCTCAAGCAGAACTGGGCTGTAAGAGACACCCTCACTCACCTGGCGTGGCTGTTGTGGGCCTTGGCCAGCTCGGGGGCATTGCCGATGGCATAGCCTTTACTCTGCAGCAAAGAGCAAGAGAGAAAAATAATGGAGAAGTAAAAGGAAACCAAGGAAATGCTTCCCCTGTCAGCTCTCTGTTCCTTCCATCCACAGTCTTGAGCTGGAAAGGAGCTGGCTTGCTAAAGCACCGTCCAGAGAGGGAGCAGGAGTCAGACACACGTGTCACCCACACACAGCCTCCTTCCATACCTCAGGGCTGAACCCTTTGGTGAAATCCTTCATGCGACTCAGAGTGGGGCCCAGGTCAACATTGTTGCAGTTCAGGAGGACACTCAGCAAGGCGTGAGTGGCACAGGAATTGGGGATCAGCTGCAGGGCAACACAAGGATGGCTTCAACAGCAGGAACAACCCTTCACAGTCACCAACAATGAATTACAAAATAAGGATGCACAAAACACTTCTGGAGCAGCAACTAGAGGTACACCTTGTCTCACAAAGGAAGGGAGATCGCCCTCATTCAGTGAGCCACACCACAGCCTCACAAGGAGCTGCCCAACAGAGCAGACAAGCTTCCAGCTCTCTTTGGGGTCCAGCTCTCCCTGAGGTGTCACAGGAGATACCTCCTCTCCCCACCCTCAGCCTACCTGGTGAGCAAAGAACATGTTATTAACGATGTCATCATCGATCACCGACGTCTCGTCCACCAGAGTAGAGACCTTCCTGCGGGATCTGCGCTCCTCAATCCACTTGAACAGGAAGATGAACCCATACACAGGGCTGTGGAGAGATATTAGCAACTGCGCCACGATGGACAAACCACTGCAGTGAGGCTGCTCTGCCCACTGCCAGAGACCTTCTGTTTCAAACCACAGGTAAAATGAAAGAGGGAAAGCACAACCACCAGCCACGTGTCACCAGAAGTGACCATCCTGACCACTAGAGCCCTGTTCCCCAGAGCACTCCCATGCTATTGCTCAGGACAGCAGGTGAGCTTGAAAACCCAGGGGTTTGACAGGTCTCAAGACAGAGAAATAGGAGGTGAAATCCACCTCTGGGCACTCATGGCCTTCTGAAAAAGTGCTTAGCCTGCAAACAATTCCCTTCTTTTATAAATACCCCGTATTCATTTCCAAAAGGAGATCAGCCAGCAGCTTTTAAGAAAGCCACAGTCTCAAAGCAGTTTCAGAGCATTGAGACAGGGAGAAATCCCACACTCCAAGCGTGCAGGCTTGATGCTGGACCTCTCCGTGTCAAAAGAAAGATTAATCCCCCAAATGTGCCCCACATAAAGTCTTTCTCTCTGGGTAATTGTGTCTGGGGCCAACCTGCCATCACAACCCATGATGCCAGGAAGGATAATTCAGCAGAAGAACAAGTGCAGGAGCTCGCCTGCCTGCCCCAAAGTTGACCCAGCACTCCTGGCTCACCATTCTCAGTACCGACAGCCTCACTGAAGCCCTCTCAGCCCCAGAGAGGCATTTTGTTTAATAGAACCCCCACTTCCAAGCCCAGGACTCACCCTTGGCATTTGCTTTGCAGATCATAAATCTCTTCAACCTGCACCCCCTTGACCCCTGCAAACAAAGGGCAGAAGCTCGTATGAAGCCCACCAGAAGGGGCTGGAGGTAATGCCAAGCATGAAATCAGCTTCCCAGGGAGGTGCTTTGGACTCACCAAAATCTTCAACCAGGAGTGTGAAGAGACCTGGAAAGGGACAAAACCAACAGGTTAGTCCTGGCTGAAGAGAATGGTGCACAGAGAAAAGTGCTGCTGACCCAGGGTGGGCAAACGTGGTTTTGAGCCACAGCACGGCTGGAAAAACTGCAGCAGTTTGGGCTTCCCACATCCCTCCATTCTCTTCCTCAAGAGGACCTAAACCAACCCCACCCCTGCCAGCCTCCTGCTGTTAGAGCCAGGTCAGAATACTTGCCAACACAACCAGCCTGCCAAAAGGCAAATCCCCAACACAAACAGGACAGGGAGCTCCCAAGCAAAGCTCTTCTTCCTTCAGCTGAAAGGAAAACAGCCAAATGAATGGATCACAGGGCTCTTAAAAGATGACCACCTCTGTTTTTGTTAGTGAAAGCCAGCTTGACAAAAGGAGAGTCAAAAGACTCGTCAACATCTTTCTTTCTCCCAGGGGACTGAATCTGTCCTCACTTACTGTAATTTCCCATTTCAGAGGGTCATAACGAGTGACACAAATACAGGGAGGGTTGTTAGACATCAGGAGCTTCCACTGGTGCTACAGCAAAAGCACTTGGCCCAGTTTTCTGGCAGTTCACCCCCACATGTGGACTTAGCAAGCTCGAGACTGGAATAACAAATCTGCTTCTCGCACTCTATTAGAAAGGCTACTGAAAGCCCAACAATAAGAATAATAAGAAACATCCCTACACACAAGGGATTTAAGGAACCTGATGTGATTTAACCAAGAAGGGAAGGACCCAAGGTGCTTTGCCATCAAAGCTAAAGCCACTAAAGCAGAGAATAAACTCACTCCCCAGTTTCCAAAGTTACAGTCTGCCGACCACAGCAAAACCAGGGCAACAAAACGCACCAAGTACATCACAGCGTGGCCAGTGGTGATTTGCACAGTTGAACACAGCCACAGATGCTCAATGTGGCAGCAACACAGCCAGGAGACAAAGCTGGGTGCCCAGAAGGACAAGGGGTGACGGGAATGAGCTGTAACGACAGGCTGCGTGCCAGGAGAGCACTAATTCTTCACCACCAGAGATGCTAACTCTGCGAGTAGCAGAAATCTCCTTGGACAGATCCAGACTCAGTGGGATGTAGCTGTGAAGCCCCAGCAGGGAGCCCAGCATCCGGCTCAGGTCTGAGCTGTCACAGCCTGGGGTCCAGATCAGAAATAGCTTGGATTTGGCTTAGCAGAAATTGCCACTCTGCAGTTCTTCCTCACTCCAGTGAGAAGGTGGTAGTAATGCTGCACGCATCACTGCATGGGCATGGATTGCCTTGCAAGAAAACCATCTTCTGTCCCAAGCATCAGAGTGTCAACTGTGTTTTGCTCTTGGTATTGCAGTGATGAAGAAGAGGAGAAAGATGGGAGCGATCTGGGCTATTCCTACATATCAGCAAAAGGACAACAAGCAGCAGAACTTCAGGTGAGCGGGAGATCTGCAGCACACAGAACCCTTCACCGAGCACAGAGAGGCAAAGCAGAACACACAGCCTAAGTTGCTTCCCTGCAGCCCCTGAAGTCCACCTGAAACTCACCCCTGTGTGCTTTGTGACCACAGAGCGTCCTGTCCCCCTGTACCAGCAGTGGTCCCTGCTAGGACAGCTCAGCTCATGCTCTACAGTCAGTAATTGCCATCCCTGCTATTTTGGGGATGAAATATCTACAGGAATGTTTGCATCCCACAGTCAAAACGCTCCAGATGGCATCCACAAAACCCTTTGGGTTCAGCAGATCACACTGGGGCCAGCCTGGGCCTCTGCTACCCTAAAAGCAAGCCTCACTTTGTGCCTCCCTACTGCTCCTGCAGCCCCACTCCCCCTATTCGCACCCCAAGCCCACACCCGCTCACAGCCTCCCTCCTTGCTGCCCCTCTTACCCCCCGTAACCCCTCACTACAACACCCACAGCCCCCTACGGCCCACACTGGCCTTCAGCCGGGCTTCAAACCCCTTCTCCCTCCATACAGACACCCTGCAGGCCTTGTCCAGAGCCCCCCGGCCTGCACACAGAGCCATCCAGGCCGCCCCGAGAGTCCCCCGGCCCTCCAGGCCCGCCCCCTCAGCCGCCGGCTCTCAGGCCCAACTCCTCGCCCCCGACCCGGGGCTCACCGGGGTCGCTCTCCAGCTCCAGCCAACCCTTATTCATCTTCCTGCGGCCCGGCCCAGCGCCGCCATGTCCAGCCCCGCCGCCCGCCCAACTCTGGGCCCCACCGGCCCCGCCGCGCCCGCGACACACGTCATCGCCGTGCGACGCCGAGTGACGTCACCACGCGCCGCCTCGCGGCTGTCCCAGGCCACGGTGAGGGGGCGCTGCAAAGGTCCCGGCGGAGCTGTAGGCCGCACCGGGCCGGGAGCCGCTCCCGTTCTACCCGGTGTTTGGCGCTGCGTTCCCTGCAGCTGCGGGCTGGTTGGGACTGTGCA
This sequence comes from Excalfactoria chinensis, assembly GCF_039878825.1. NCBI lineage: Eukaryota > Metazoa > Chordata > Aves > Galliformes > Phasianidae > Excalfactoria > Excalfactoria chinensis. Next base: position 16,460,343 of record NC_092836.1, read on the forward strand.
GCGCACCGCCAGCTCTTGCGTCTGCTGTGGGGGAGCGCGGCCAGGCTGCAGGTTGCGGGGTAGGCCAGGGGCCTGCTGAGGGCGCCAGGCAGGCCGGGCCGTTCTGTGCTTCCGTAGGAAACGGCTCAAAATAGGAGCAGGCCGGGCCCGGCCCCTTGGCTTCGTTACCCAGCAGCTCCCACCCACGGCCCCGCTCTCTCCCATGGGACACGGGCTCCGTGTGGGGCAGGGGTAGGAGCCACAGCACCTCCCAACTCTCTGTGGCAGAACAGGCCCCACAGCCTCTGCCCCTGAGCTTAGGCACACGTGGGGCAGCACAGCGCTGCCACGGACTTTGCTCCCATCAAAGGCACCGCACTGTGGCCATTGTGCTGCAGGGAGGAGCGATGATCTCACGGCCCAGCCCTGGCTTTGTGCAAGCTATTTCGGGGGTCAGTTATTAGTATTTTCTTTCCCCTTCCTCTGCCTTCAAACAATGCTGGTCCCAGCGGGGCCTCAGTTCACATCATTGTGTGGGGCCACACTGTGCTGGGAGCAGGAAGATCGTTATCAGCCCGGCTGAGAACTCCGCCAGGCCCTCAGCGTGAGGCCAGCAGCGCCTGCATTGTCCCCTGTTCTTTGGGGCACTGCACACTGGGGAGCTCTGTGGATTGTCCTCACCCTAAAGCCCCCTGCTCACTGCTGCCCTGGCACTGTTATGGCCCTGGCTTTGTTGCCTTCCCCTAAGCCTCTCCCGTGTTTACCCAGGGATGGGTCTAACCCATTTGAGGCTGACTGCCACCCTCTGACCCTGCCCAGCCCCAAAACGGTCTGTGCTTTCCCTCAGATAGGGTTGAAGTGGGGCTGAGGATAAGCCCACAAACCCTTTCCAGGAACAGGAGCAGCAGTGCTGGCCCCATGCCTGCCCGAGTACTTCTTTTCCCTTTACATACAAAGACCACTCTGCTTCACAGCACAAAGGCTGGGCTGGGGCCAGGGGCTGCACCATGAGTGTCCCGTCCCACACTGCATGATGCTGAGACTCAGCCTGGGAGGCTTTTTTTCACAGTTCTCAACTTTTCTTTATGAGGGTAGGTGTTGTGTTTCCTGGGCCCTGTGCTGGTGGCATGGAAAGAGCCTGGATCAAACCCCACAGGCAAAGAGGGGACTGGTGCCACACTCGGCCTCTTTATTTGTGGAGAAAACCAGCAAGCTCCCCAGTGTCTCTGCCACCCTAGTGACCATGACCCCATGGCTGGCAGCCCCCAGCAAGAGTGAGGGGTCTGGTGCCATTGCGTCCCCCCTGACACCACCCATTTGGAGGAGGAAAGAAGCTGCCCAGGAGCCAGCCCTGGGGACAGAAGGACCTCGTGCAGCAGCAGCTCTGCCCGAGGACAGGTCCCCTGCCCTAAGTGGCTGCAACTTGCCGGGGCACACGGATCCTCTCACCCTGAGGCTTGGCCACGCGCCCCTTCTTGCCCACATCCATGCCAGCCAGTGCGTGCTTGCCCTTGGCCATCTTGCCCTTGCGGTGGCCACACCACAGGCGCAGGCACTGCTCCTCCACCCGCTGCCGGTCAGCTGAGCTGGCGAGGTGCAGGATGTCCTTGTACCAGGTTTTGGGTGCAGGTGCTGCCAGCCAGGGCTCAGGACAGAGCGGGTGCCTGTCCTCCCGTTGCCGGGGTGTAGCACGGGCAAGCTGCTCACCCCCAAGCACCTCCAGGGCTGTCTTGGCCACTGTCTGGGTAAAGCCATGCTCCAGCGTCTTGCAGTAGTAGACCCCGGCATCACGGCGGTGCAGCTGGCGGAAGAGCAGCCCTTGTTCTGTCTGCAGGACCCGCTCGTCTGTCTTTACCTGTTGGCCATGGCTATGAGGTCAGTTCCTCTTTCCTTCGGCAGGGAGAAGGGAAGGAGCAGAGCAGGGTGGGTGCTGGGATCTCACCTCATCCCTCTGCTCATCTGGGGGTCTCTGCACAAACCACTGCACACTGGCTTGCGGGGAGCGGGGCACACACTCCAGAAAGGTGCTGTTGTGCTCCATGCCATACAGCACCTTCTCTTCAACATGCTCCAAGTCATCCACTGGGGTGGAGACAGAAGTGTGTACATGGTGAAGGCAAAGCCAAGCCACTCTACGCCCCATCACCTCCCCAGGCAACATGGCTTCGGTGCCCACCAGGGACAGACCTCCCCAAAGGCTCTGGCTTCCCTTGGGGCACCATGGGACAGGGCAGTAGGGGTCCGGATGTCTTGAGACACCCCAGCCTCTCACCAGTCAGGTTCTGGTCCAGGCACTGATGCACGGAGCTGGTGTGGCGGACGTAGCGGCGCTTGCCTGAGGGCTGGTAGCGGGTGCAGGTGGTGCCATCCCAGGCACAATACGGGTCCCTGGCCAGGCAGCACTCAGCACAGGCAGTGCCATAGCTCTTGCACTGGTGCAGCTGCACCTGGGCCACTCCCAGGCTGGCACCCACATAAAGCTTTTGCTGGAGGACAGCACAAAATGGCAATGGCGGCAGCTACCTCCCAGTGGTCCTGCTTGACCCCACCTCGTGTAGCCCCTCCTGGTCACCCACCCTGTCCCCGACCCCAGACTCACGCGTTTGACAGAGATCTCCATTTGAGTGATGGGCACTGGCACCTGCAGGGGGAACAGCAGATGCAAGGCTCTATCTAGCCTCACCGTGGGCAGCCATGGGCCTTCACCTCTTGGTGCTCAACAGTGTGGTGCCATCCCTCTATAGCCAAGCTCTCCATCCCCATGAGCATCCCCCACCTTGAAAACCTGCAGCTCCTCCAGGACAACTTCCTCCATCACAGCTGAACTCTGCTTCTGCAGCACCACCACCTTCAGCACCGAGCCTGCATCTGGATGAGGAGAATGGAGACATGACCTCAGGCCATACCAGACGTCCACACGTGCCACCTGCACCACATACCTGTCCCCAAGAAGAGAACATCGTGCTGCCCATCCTCGGTATCCACACGGTCCACCACGAGCTGGCGCAGGCGGTGCTGCAGGTCTGTCTTCACCAGCAGCGGGCGGTGATGCCGTGGGAGCACAGCCCTGTACATGAGGGGGTGAGCACGGGCAAAGTGCAGCACCTCATCAGGCAGCTCCTTGGTGCTGCTGTATGGCCGCCGGGGCTGGTTGGTGGTCTTGCTGGGACACTGCAGGAACAGGAAGGACCCGGCTCGGTGCCAGCACACCCAGCCCCACATCAGAGCCAGTTTGGGTCCCTCCCCATCTTCCACTTTGGGATCATCTCCACCTTTCCCACTCTGGGGATAGAGACCCCATTGGGATTGGTCCCATCATTCCCCATGGGGATGTGGGAACTGCTCACCACGCCTGGTCGCGGGTAGGGCACACGGCCCTCGTAGGCTCCCCACTGATGGAGGGGGCTGTCCTGGTGGGCAAAGGGCCCATTGAAGACCTCACGGATGTCAGCCATGCGGTAGACACAGACAGCAGAGCCCTGAAAGACATGACTGGAAGGAGACAGTGACAGGCGCATCGGTGGAGGGCACAGTTGCTCTGAGATATCTGTACAGCCCGGACTGTGGCTGATGTCCCTTTGGGATGGGGCTGAGCCACCCACCTGACAGTGCTGAAGAGTGCATAGATCTCTGGGTTCTTCCCATCCTTGGTCCTCAGCAAAAAGACATCCTCTGTGGAGGAGCAACCCGAGCTGTGGGGTTGAGTGGTGACCCCACAGCCACAGAGCCGGTGAGGTCCCCAGTCAGCCCGCCTCCCTTACCCAGCTCATCAAAGTGGGTATCGATGCCACCAGGACCCGGGACGGAGCACACCAGGCGGGCTTTATTGAAGGTGCTCCACTTGTTGACCAGCACCCTCTGGCCTCCAGCATCATTCTGGAAGGATGGAGAGCATCAGGACCATTGCCGTGACTGAGCACTCTGCACCCCTGGAGGCGTGGGAGCCTTCACCACCTCCAAATTCATCAGGAATTCATCACTGATACAGGAAACCACCCCAGGCTTTGGGTCCCCCAAACCAGGCACTGAGTAGGCACAAGGGGAACATCTCTATGCCCTTCCATGTCCAGCACGGTGCCTCCAGCATCTCACCACGCAGACCCGTGCCACCCGGCTGACGATGGTGTGCTCCCTGCTATCTGCCTCCACCACCTTCTCCGTGAAGAAGAAATAGGCTTTGTCATCATCTCGGTCATCATTGTCTGGGATCATGTAAGCAGCCACGAATTTGGGGTCTACAAAAGAGCCAAGAAAGAGAGCAGCTGCCATCTCTGCAGCCCACATAATGGCTAGAAATGGGTGAGGAAGACCCACGTGAAGGTATGGGATGGATGATACCATTAAGCAGCCTCTGGTCCACCTCGGTGCGCAGAGCAGCGCGGGTCCCGGTGCTGCGGAAGATGCCGGGGTCACGGCCAAGGAAATCCGCAGTGAGGCCAGCATAGAGCTCCCCACCTGGCAGAGATGTCCTGAGTGCCACGGCCACCCTGAGCCATGGGGACCAATCCCAGTCCCAGTGCCCAGCCCCCCAGGAGACCCCAAGGGCAACACCTCACCGATGATGGTGCTGGCAAATGCACGGTCAGGCTCATGCGGGCACCTCCCACGACCACTTTCCATGCTACCAGGGTCCAAGCTGAAGGCATGCTGGGTCTGGGGGAAGGTGGGAACATAATGGGGGCATGCTGGAGGCCTGCCTAAGGTTCACATCAGACTTGCAGGCTCCCTGGCCTGCCTATGAGATCTGAAGCCCACACTTTTTGGGGCAACCCATCTGCAGGGGCTGGGTTTGCCAGTGGGTGGCAGATCCCTGGTCCCTGGCCAAGGTAAACACTGGGTCCAGAGTCCCCGTGCAGCTTCACACTGCAGGAAGGAGGAGGATGGGGATGGGATGCTGCCATGAGCATGTTCCTACCTCGCCACGGTGCCCCACGTAGATGAAGGTGCAGACAGGGTGGCAGGCACCCGTCCCACAGGCCAGCAGATGCGTTCGGTTGTAGGGCTGCAGCAGGCGGATGTAGTTGGCACAGTCGGTCTGGGGACAGGCAGGAAAGGGGGAGGCTGGTGGAGACCACATGACAGGGCTGGGGCTGCTCCAGGTGGGCTCTACCAGCTAAGAACCCCAGTGCGATGAAAAAGGAATGGGCTTTTGGCTGCTCCTTCCCCCGTTTTGTCCCTGCTGGCGCTGAGTGACGGGGAGGAAACAAAGGGAGGAAATGTGGGAGACGGAAACCCATGGCAGCTTTTGGCTGCCTCCGGTCACAGAGTGCCCATAACGGCCCCTTGGCTACCTCCAGGCCCTGCCAGTGGGGATAGTCCCATTCCCTGGGGACCAATAGGAATGATGTCTCTGGGGACATCATCCTCCTCCCCAGCAATGGAGAAATCATCCCCTGCACCACAGCCATAGCCCTTGTGCCCTCCAGCTGGGTGCACACCCCATCCTCTCCCAAACCTGCCCGTGTTATGGGACAGGCTATGGGGCTGACTGACACGCAGGGAAGGATTGCTCCATTCCCACCGTTCTCAGGCACAGTCTCCTTGTGCTCAGCCTCTCTCAGCACTGCCCACCCTGCTCCATCATCATGAGGCCCCGTGTCTGCTGGGAGCCTGCTGCTGAGCTGCCCCCAGACTCCCTGCTGTTTATTTTCCCTTTGCAAAGAGCCTCCAAAATATCGAGTTAAAAAAAAATATATGGAGGAATAAAGAAAGAGGGAAAACCAAGGCTGTCCCAGCTTGGATCTGTCAGAGCTTGGAAAATAAACACACCGAGCAGGACAGGCACTGCTGGGAGGGGTTTGTGTCCAGTAGGGGAGCACGGTGGCTGTGGCCACCCCCCCACCATCCTCCAGTTTCAGGTCAGGGCAGGGAGGATGCGAAGTAATTGCAGAGAGGGGAATGGGGTCACTAAGCCAAATAGGGCTGCACATTTCCCACACAGGGGGGTAGTGGGGATGGCCAGTTCACCCCGCAGCACAGCAGCTCGCACCCCTCCATCACCACCCTGCTGAGACCACGCGCAGCTCCATGCATGGATGCTCTGCCATGGATTTTGGCTCTCTGAGCTCAGGTTCCCCACCCCATCTGCTCCCGCACTCTTGGTGCATCCGCATTCAAGCTGTCCTGGTCCCACAGATGGGATCTGCAGAGCCCGGTGATCTGTTGCCAGCCCCCTGCCTCAGTCTCCCCCATGCCTGCAGCAGTCCCATGGTCCCACATCCTAATTGTAGCCAGCTGCAGAAACTCACTGCTGGGTCCTTCCCCTTCTGAAAACACTCCTCCGTCTGTCCAGGCAGTGGCGGCCAGTAGATCTGGAACACAAAGGTCCTTTGGGAGCAGGTGGAGAGGACAGTGGGCACAAACCCTTTGTGACCCCCATCCCTGGGCTGCTGGGACTAACTCAGGAACCACCACCCCCCATCAGCTAATTGCTTTGGGATGCCTTTCAGAGTCCTTGCTGTGGGGTGGCTTCACCTGGCACACGGTGGCCACGGCGCCTGCAGGACCTGGCTCACCTCCTTGGTGTCGGTGCTGGCCCTGTCCAGACGCAGGGAGTAGAGCACATCCTTGCCCCCGATGAAGAGCCGGTCACGGTACTCATCCACGTAGAGGGAGCGGAAGCCCAGGAAGCCCCGATGGCCAAAGAAAAGGACGGAGCGGTTCGTACCCAGGAGCTCTGTGAGGTGGGGAGAGCAGCATCAGCAGGAGCCATGCTGGCCACAGAACCCCATGGGATGCTGCACGAGCAGGGGAATGAGGGGGTGCTGGAACCAAGGGGCATTGCGGCATGGAAAAATGGAGAGGGTCGATGTGACGTAGCACTGAGATGTCCCAGGGTGTGAGGCACGCTGAGGAGGAGTGGTCACAGTGTGGGCATCAAGGGATGCTGAGCTGATGAGGAAGTGACTTTGGGGTCACTGAGGAGAGCAGTGGGGGCTCGGCAAGGTGGAGCACTGGGTACTGAACGCCTTGGCTCCATGGCACCCACAGCCTGGGGGACAGAGGGCAGGAAGGGGGAGTTCAGCTTCACCGAGCCTCAAAACTGCAGCCCTGACCCCAGGCCTGGCCCCTGAGCGGAGGAGGAGGAGGACAAAGGACCATTGATGGGCACAGCCATCCCCAGACGCACCCAGGGGGCTGCCAGCTGCTGTGTCCCCATTCCCAGCCAGGCTGTCCCCAGCATGGCCCAGGGTCTGAACCCAGGAAGGGGACTGGGAGGCAGTGGAGCCAGCAGCCCCACACACACAGCCCTGAGACCCCCTGCCCCACTCCCTAGGGAACCCCACCCCCAGCCACCCCCCCAGCCCCCTTGACCCCTCCTGCTCCCCTGGGCCAAACCCCTGAGCACACCGTCGTCTCCTGTTCTTGCCCAGCAATAATATTTTCCCAGCTCAGAATAACATTGGCAAAGTCGACAGGCTGCTTATATTGTTTCAAGCATGGATTTCCCTTCTCCCCAGCCCCGGTCGATTCCTCCCACGCCTCATATTACACTGGCGCCGCATGCCGTCTCCCCAGGGACCGTCACCCACCCCGGGGGTCCCCATAGGGGAGGGAGACCACCGAGGGGACAGCAGGAGCTGGGGGCACAGTGCCCTGGGATGCCCAGCAGGGATGGTCCCACTGCTGGGAGCCGGAGCGGATGGCAAAGGGTGGGTTGGGGCGGCGGGGTGAGCTGGGGACATGGCTGCTCCAGCAGTGCCACCGCAGGAGGTGATGGTCCCTCTGCCCCTCAAAAGCAGCTCCCGAGAGCGCAGCCAAGCACATACTAAGAGAGAGCAGGCTTTGGCTTTGCCCGGTTTTCATTTTCGAGGCTCCTAATGGTTTTAATTGAAATGTTCGTTCGTTTCGTGGGAAATTTCAGCTTCTGTTTCCAATTTGGAAGAGGAACAGAGTAATCAGCTTCAGAAGGAAGAGAAATAAAAAAGAAAAGAACTCTTCAAAAGGTTCCATGTGCCCTGGGGTGCTGGGCACCCGCCCGCCACCGCAAGCCCTCGTGGGACCAACGTGATGCCAGAGCCCATCAGGCAGCAAAGCGGCACCCAAACCCCACAGCCGGCTCTGCCAGGGACCCCAAAAACTCCCCCACGCAGCCTGAAGCTGTGAGATCCCACCGTGGGCACCTGTCACCCCCTGGCCAAACAGCCCCGCTGTGCCTCAGTTTCCCCCTCCCAACAATTGCCTTGCGCTGTTGGGATCGTTTTATTTGTTAGAGCTCTTCGTGGCTTTTATGCAACACGGGGCGGGTTCGGGCGCTCCGGAGCCCCGCTCGGCTGTCAGGTTGGGCTGAAATCGGTGCCTGCGTTCCGCTGGGGACCCAGGAACGCGGGACGAGATTTAATTAAACCCGAAAGCAACGTCCGTCGAGGCAACCCCCGCGGATGGGCACAGCCGTGGGATGCCCTCAGTCCCCATTCGGCAACTGGGAACGAGGGCTGCTCCCCTCCAGCCCCACTCTTCCCCACCCGCTTCTTCCTCCCCTCCGTTCCGCAGCCCATCCACGACCCCCTACCACCGGAGCCGCACTGCGGTGCGATCCCCACCCCATCATCCCCACCCCCACAATCCCGACCCTTTTTCCCCCGGCCCGGCTCACCGCGGTAGGGCAGGCGGAGCCGGGGCGGGCTGCTCCCCGCGGCCAGCAGCGCTCCCCACAGCCAACTCAGCGCTGCCGCCGCCCGCATCCTCCTCCCGGGGCCGCCGCTCCCCCGGGCAGATGCTTTTATGGGGCCGCGCTCCGCCCCGGCCCGCCCCGGTCCCGGCCCGGCCCCCGCCCCAGGAGCCCCAAGGGCTGCGTCCCACGGGAGGGGTGCGCAGGGGGTCCCCAGTCTGCGATCCACACAAAGTTATAGGGAGCGAACCCAGGGTCCCCCCCAGCCAAGAGGTTGGGAGTAGGGAGGATCCCCCAAGGGTGGTGTTCTGCAGGAGCAGAACTCTGCTGCTTTCCCAGAGCCCACAGCCCCACAAGCAGGGGACGCGGTGGGGATATGCGGAGCAGGACCACGGGCTGCTGTGCCGCGGTGACCGTGGGGACAGAGCAGCCGCCGACTTGGGGCAGGAGATGCGCCGGTGCCCAACTCGGCGGTGCGTGGGAACCCCGTACCATACGCTGAGCTCTGCCGGTCCCAACCTGCACCAGTGCGTCCCGGTGGGGCTCGGCCAGCCCCGGGCACAGCGCCCCGAGGGTGGGCACAGCGTCTGGACCGGATGCGGCACCCTCGGGCGCCGGGCGCAGCACGGCTGGGGGTGGGAGCAGGGAGCGGGGCCAAACCCTCGGGCGCCTCTGGCAGGTGAGCGCAGGCTCCTGCCGGGGCTCGCACATCTCTGCCGGCAGAGCCACCCTGGGAAGATCCCATAGGAAGGAGCGGGATTAATCTCAGCGCCTGCCCACAGCGCCCCAGGCTGCGCAGGATCCCACCCGGGCAGCGCTCTGCTGGTGGAGCCCCTTCTCTGCCCCCAGCGAAACGAGAACACCCTGAGGGCCATGGCTACCCACGGCGCTGCCGGTGAGAGGGCAGACAGAGCTGCTCCTGGCCTTGCTGACCAGGAAGGTTTATTGAGTGAATGTGCACAGTGAGGATTGGGGGGGCACCAGCTGGGAGGCACGGCCACAGCACCCCTGGGAGTGGTCAGGGATGGCTGCAGGAGCACAGGGCACACCAGGCTCCACTGGCACACGGTCCCCAGGGTGGGACAGCCGGGACACGTGTCACCATCAGGCCAGCCCACCACACAGGGGGCACGTAGAGATGTGGCACGATGCCCCCTGTCCCTTCCCAAAGGCTCAGCCCTCGGCAGGCAGTGGGGGCACAGAGGCCAGGGCGGGCAGGAGATGGGCATAGATGTCAATGCCCCGCAGGAAGACATCCTCGTTGAGGAACTCGTTGTGGTCGTGGAGCAGCACCGGGGTGCGGTTCATGGGTGAGAAGCCGAGGGCTGGGTACCCTGCCTGGGGACAGAGGAGCACAGTGAGCGTGGGGTGGGCAGCGGGTCCATGGGGGGGCTGGGGCAGCACTCACCGCCCGGATGTAGCGGCTGTCAGTGGCAGCTGGGAAGATCTCCAGCTTGAGAGGCAGCTTCCTGTAGGGCAGGCCATGGGATCAGAGCGGCACAGGGATGGCCGTGGTGCCTGCCACCCAGACCCAGCCAAGGGCCCTAAGCCGTGTACCCTACAGGATGCTCAATCCTATTCTTTCTGACACAGCGGAGTTCAGTGAGGTGCTGGCATGGCACAGGGCACCTCTCCCATGCTGCCATGTCCCCAAGGTACGCGAGGACCGGGGGGCGCAGCCTGGATGCCACCATCCCATGGCATTACTCACATGTCCCTGCAGACCCCACTGAAGGCTTTCCACCACGGGTCAGAGTCCTCCGTGGAGGTGATATGCTGGTCCATGCATTTCTGAGATGGAGGCAGCAGGTGGGCACACTGCAGGGGAGGGGCAGCGCAGCGTGCCGAGCTCCCCCCTCAGCCCCTCACCTGGTGAAACTCATAGGTGACCCCGTCCCCCGCCGCCCGGCACCACGCAGCCACCTGCTCCTCGAAGGCCTGAGATAGGCAGCACAAGAGGGTGTGAGCAGGGGCACCCCCAGCCCGCTCCCCCTGCACGGGGCCAGCACTGTGCCCACCTTCAGGTCCACGGTGGGTGGGATGCGGATGTCAAAGCCGACGGCCATCTCAGAGGGCACCACATTGAAGGAGACTCCCCCCTCCAGCATGGTCATGTTGAGCGAGGTGACATCCCCCAGGGTCAGGTTCGTGTTGGACTTAAGCCTTAGGGGATGCAGGGGACAGTCACCCTCCGTCCCTAGAGGAGGGGCCACCCACTCCCATGCAGGTAAACTGAGGCATAGGGACGCAGTGTTGGATCAGAGCCTTGCTTGGGACCCCCTGGATGCCAAGGGAGGACAGGGCCCCTCCAAAGCCCACAGCGAGGCCAACGCAGCCCCTCCAGCCACGTCCTACCTCTGCTTCTCGCTCTCCCTGAAGGCCAGGAAGGAGGTGATCACTTTGTGCTGGGGAGGCAAACATATGATGTAGGCATCCCAGAACCATCTAGACAAGGTGCACCATACCCCACGCAGCCCCCCACCGGCAGCTCCCAACCACAATCCCAGCTCCCACCCCAGGCCCCCACAGGGCACACCACTGTCCCCACTCCCTTACCAACTTCTCAGCCGCAGTGTTTGTGATGAAGCGGGACCCATGCCCAGGGCTGCCCACGCACTTCACCTTGATCCCTGAGGGAGAGGCGCTGAGCTGGGTGCACCCAGCAGCCCAGTGCCCAGCAGAGCAAGGGACAGGATGGCTGGCACGCCATTACTCACACCAAGGGCTCTTCTCGCCGTAGAAGACGCTGTAGGTGTCAGACGGGCTGGCCAAGCCTGTGGTGGGCACAGCAAAGGGGTCAAGCACTGTGGGGTCAGGGGCTGGGACACCCAGGAGGACCCCAGGAGCCGTGCTGAGTGCCCCTGCCTTAAGGCCAATGCCAACGTGCATGATGCCGTGAGGTCCCTGTGGGTCCCTGCACGGC